>NC_050452.1:83738540-84038540 GCF_903995425.1 Onychomys torridus | reverse complement strand
GGCCTGTTTGCCAACCGCCTTGCCCTACCCTGCCCAGGAAGTCAAGAACACAATAGACCTCTCACCCATTTCTCATCCTCAGCCCCACTCCGCTTCAAAGGCCGGGCTGGCAGCCAACAAAACCTGCCTCTTCGGTGGTGCTATTATGCATTTCTATTTCTTAGTGAAGTGGGAGGAAAACAGGGCTCAGCACAGACGGGGCGCGCAGAGGGGTGGGGGGAAATGCAAACGATGGAACGTAAACACAAAGCTTTCTTAAAAGTCGAGACCTGTAGACTTACGGGTTATTTAAAGGGAACAGTCACCACAAGCCTCCCTGTGCCAAGTCCGGGCGGGACACAGGGGCTGTGTTCTGCGGGGTCCGCGCCAGCGCGACTCTCCCTACACAGAGTCCGCAGTGGGAGGATGGCTTGGAAAGGCACGCGTGCGCGAACACACACACACACACACACACACACACACACACACGCCTGGCCTGCCTCACCTTCTCGATCGTCTGGTCCACCGCCTTCTGGAAGACTCGGGCCACCAGCAGCGTGACACTGGTCACCAGCAGCAGCAGGGACAGTGTCCCCGCCGTGTAGAAGCAGCATCTGCCCATATTGCGCGCGGCTCACCGGCCGGGCCCGCGACCCAACTGCGAGCGGGAAAAGGGCCAACGCCGCCAAGGCCGCGCAGCAGCCGCCCGAAGTCCCGGGGCCTTACGGCTCCCGCGCCCTCCCCGTGCCGGTTCAGCCGCCGCCCGCGCGGTGCGCACAGCTCTGGAGTCCGCGCCCGGCGAGCGCAGGGCGAGCACGGCCCTCACAGCACCACGTCGGCGCGATCGCGGGTGCCGGGGCCGCCTGGGTTTCGTTTTCTTGGGCTGAAGCAGCCGGGGAGGTGCAGGGAGCGCGCAGAGCGGTGACGCGGGCCGGTGTGGCTCGCCAGCAACCCGCGGCGGCGGCGGCAGCGGCGGCAGCGGCGGCAGCGGGCGACTGCGCTAGGGGAGCGGGCGGGGCGGGGCGGGGCGGAGGCTGCCAGTCATGTGCCCTGCAGCGGCTTCAGCGATTCGGCGGGCGCAGCGTCTGCATTCTCTCCCTGCAGGCGGCGCGGTCATCCCGGGAACTGAATCGGCCTTCCCGATTGGCTCATCCGCTTTCTTTATTGGGCGGGCGGGTCTGGGCTGAGGGCCTACTGTGGGCCAAGCCTAGGGAATTCGGGATGGACGGCTGTTTCCCTTGCTCCAGGGAAGCTCCGGGCTTCGTTGGAAGACTTTAGTACAGTGTAACGAGTGCTTTTGCAAGGTGCATGTTGATTTGTGGCGGCAGCAGCAATATTTGCCTCGTTGGGTTGAACTGGGTCTCCAGGAATCTAAGAGTGTGTGTCCCCAAGAAAGGGAGGAGGCGTTTCATGGACCTAGGGCAAGGGCATTAGGAGTGCTTTCGCCGAGAGCAAAACCTGAAAAACAAGGACTTTCCTTTTGAGTGGACTCAAGTGTGTAATGTATGTCATGCAAAGTATTCGGAGACCAGATTTGAGATGCTCTCTGTGTCCTGATGAAGGGTGTTGTTAGTAGAGAAGCAAGTTCGACGGATATTTATTGTCTGCTTTGCTCACTATTATGCCCAGGTACCCAGGCCAAGGCATGCACACAGCAAGAGCTCAGTAAATGTTAGTTGAATGAGGGTTAGTCCTTTATTAGTACACACACACACACACACACACACACACACACACACACGAGCCCTATTATGAAGCGGCTAGCTATCCCAGTTCTTCAGAGCCCATGCCAGAGAGAAATGCTGTACAGGTTTATAAGGGGAACCGGAACTGGGATACAGGTGTGATTTTCAGTGATGGGAAGAGGCGAGCAGGGAAGGCTGGCTGGAAAGAAGTGTCTGGCACTACACTCCAAGTTTGACAAAGCCCTGGTGGTCCTTGAGCCAAATTGGCACGTCCCAAAATTCTGACACATCACAGACTGATGTCCCTTCTGTGCTTAGTAAGCTGACTGGGAGCAACCTTGAGAAGTAGGTCTTTACCAACCGGGGTCTAAACACCATGGGATAGATTTCAGTAGTGCTCAGCAGCTGAGACCATCATCAGTCACTAACGCCAGCTGCAGGGACGATCTGGGAGGACTTTTTTTTTTTTTTTTGCCAGTCCATTCCCTTTTTCATTAAGGATTCGACCAACAGGGATGAAAACGTTCAAATGAGCACCGCACTGGAGGCCAGCCTGTGCTGTATAGGGAGACCTTGTCTCAAAAGAGTAAAGAAAACAAACAAAAAGGAAGCAAACCAAAGAAGAGAGGAAAGAAAAAAAATTAAAAAGTTACACTGTTGCTGATGTGCTAGGCAGACAGTCACACTCAGGACCTTTGCACCTGCACAGATTTCTTTTCTTGTCACAATTCCCTAAACGATAGCATGACTTTCTACAGCCTAACTTTGTATTGTTAGTGATCGATCTAAAAACTGAGGCAGAAGGTAAGTTGTGTGTGGGTTTTATGCGCACACTTTACAGTCTCTTTTTTCTTTTACTTTTTACTGTGCTATTTTTCTTTTGTATATATTTTTTTTCAATTTTAAGAAAGGGTTTCATGCATCCCAGCCTGGCCTCAATCTTGCTATGGAGGAGGATGACGAACTAATCTTCTTGCCTCTACCTGTCAACTGCTTACAAGTACTGGTGTTCACTCTTTCCGGTTTTGATATGCTGGGGATCGAACCCAGGGCTTCTTGCATGCTAGGCAAACACTCTGCCTTCTGTAGTTATGTCCCCTAGCCCTACTGTGTCATTGTCTATTAAGGGATCTGGGCATCTGCAGAAGCCCCAGAACCAATCTGCTAAGGATTCTGGGGAACACTGAATCACTTTACAGGTCCATCCAGTTGCTGAATGGCAGCAGCTCTTGACTGATGTAAGAGGCAGGGCACTTGGCTTCCCAAGCCCTCCCTGTTTGTGCTCTGTGACTACTGAGGGTCAGGAGACAAGAAGCAAGAGGCTTTGCTAGGACCTGGTGAAATGGTGTGATGTCTTAAGAACGGCGACACGTTCTTTACCACTTCCACTGAAAGGAACTGAGCCTTCCTTCTTTTGGTTTGTGGTAGACACAGTGATTTGTTAGATCAACAGGACATAGTATAAATGACTGCATCTTCGAACAGCTGCTACGGATTCCTGCGGTCTAAACTTTTGAGACAGTCTCATGGATTCCAGGATGGCCTGGAACTTGATTTGTAGGAGGGTGACCTTGAACTTTGGAACCTCCTGCCTCCACCCACCCACTGCTCTGCTCTGTGCTCCAGTTTATTTAGGGGACATGCTAAGCAAGCCCCCAACTCTCCTTCCCCCCTTCTCAGGCATAGGTTGGGGTTTTGCTGCAAACTCTGTGTCCTTTCTTGCCCTAACTAGGAAAACGTCGGCTTTTCTAAGTAGTCTTCAGTGCTTACCACGCCACTCACAGGCTCATGGGACTCCTATCCCCGCCTCTCATTTCTAAATCAGATTCTATTGGCTGGTTCATCCTGGATCACAAACTCCAGAGACAACTACCAGGCATTCCAGCCCTGACCTCTAATTCCAGGACAGTGTCTTCTTCAGTTTCGTATTTGTGTGCCATACTAAATCATCTCTCTCACCCAGTCTCCTCCCTCAACCCACCCACCAGCGTGGCCTTTTGAATTACTATTGTATAGATGTGAATAACTGTAAATGCAGCCTGCTGAGTCCATTTAATGTTGCTTCTATGTACTTGTTTGCTTTTGTTTAATTTGGATAACGAATTAGTGGCTTCATCTCTGGGGAAGACTGCTTCTCCCCTCTCATTGGTCATTAATGGCCTCTAGATCTTCATCTAGGGGTAGGAGCCTGTGCGATCTCCCCCACCCGTGTTGGCTTGTCAATGGGTGGCTTTGAATTCACCGAAAACCACCCTCCCCTCCCCCGCCCCGCCCCATCTTAGTCTCCTGGGTGCTGGGATTACAGGTGTGAGCCACATTAAGGTCCATTTTGCTTCGCTTGTTTCTTGTTTCAACTGATCTCATGGTGTAGCCCAAGCCAGTCTCAGACTCAGGATCTTCTTGCCCCAGTTTCCTAGTGTAAGGATCACAGGTGTGCACCATGCTATCAGGCACTTGAGATCCTTTCCTGTCTTTGTCTGAGTCACTGCAAGAGTAATAGACTAGAGAGACAGACAGACAGACAGATGTGAGAACATAGCTCAGGGTCTACACAAGGGGATCCCAGTCCATTTGTCCTCAGTTTACCTTCCCAATAAGGCTCTTTTACTATTTCTTCTGTGTCTGCTTTCCCTTTAAATCTCTGGCCCGGAGCTGGACAAAAACCTCTTTTTGCTTCCTCTGAGCACAGCTAACCAGTCCAGGATTTCAAAAATGTACTAAACACAATGACAGAACAAGAATGTCCTCATTTTAAAAAACAATGTGTATCCCCAAAAAGAACATGCTATAATCCCATAGTGATTTCCGTCTTACCCCGCTGCCTGGCACAAGCTGGCCTGAATGCCTTTCTATTCGGTTCTGTCTTCTCTACACAAGGCAGTGACTTTCATGAACCTTGGGCCGGATACTGATCAGCTTCTCAATGCCCTTTGGGACTTCCTCATTTCTGATCCATGAGACATAAGGAGCTATTATTTTAATTGCCATGGAATCATCTCACCTGCAGGTGGAATGCTGCCCCTCCCCCCAAGGTGAGGCCCTGAGTTGCCAGGCATGCCAGCAAATAGCCCTGAGAAAGGCAGGTACTCTGGCAAGGTCAGCACCCCTAAGATGGAGAGGCTGACGCCCTGGAAGGAGATGGAGGGTTTCCTGATGACCTCTCTGTACAAAATGTCAGAATACTTTCTTTATCCAAGAGGAACAAGGACACTTAGGGAGGAGTGATCACTGGCGCTTATTGAGAGCTCAAATTCAGAACTCAGAAAGGATGAATTTTCTCCCCGAGACTGTTGGGCAGGAGCAGGGGTGGGAAAGGAAGAGATCACTTTTTTTTTTTCCAGACAGGGTTTCTCTGTGTAGCTTTGTGCCTTTCCTGCAACTCACTTGGTAGCCCAGGCTGGCCTCCAACTCACAGATATCCACCTGCCTCTGCCTCCCAAGGGCTGGGATTACAGGCGTGAGCCACCACCGCCTGGCAAGAGATCACTTTCAATCACTGTTTTAACATTACCTTTTGGTTGGGGGGACAGGGTATCACTAGTTGCCTAGACTGGTCTGGAACTTGTTGGGATGCCCAGGCTGTCCTGGGGCTCAAGATCCTACTTTCCTTGTGTGGTTCCACCTTAACTTTAGGAGATTGATGTCACACTCGAGGTCAACCACATAGTCATTGTGTACCTTTCTGTTGAAAGGGGTCATTTATTCACTGTAAACATTTGTTGTATACACCCAAGGCCTCACATGGGCTAGACAAGCATTCAACCCCTAAGCTACACCCAGCAATACAGCACACTTCTAAATGACCCTGCTCAGCTTCCAATGTCACTGCCAATCTGTCTTGTTCCTTTTGAAGATTCATGCTGCTCATCCCAGGGTAAGGAGTTTCGCCCTTTCCCCTGCCAGCTGCTCTGGCGTGGTGGCGCACCTTCATCTGCAGAGTGGGACAGCGCCAACACAGTTCTGATGCTGTCAGACCTGACAGGAACCAGCTCCCTCCATTACCTTCTTTGGGATCCAAGTCTATCAGATAGAAGTTCTGATAGACTACTGAATGGGGAGACATCCGCGACCCTGGAGAGGAAGAGGCCATCATGGGTGTCAGCCCAGCCAAGTTCCCAGATGAACTTTGTGCTCCATGGGAGAGAGGTGATCAGCTATCCCTGTAATTGAATATGAAGAATAGTAAATAAGTAAGTGACTGTGTATTAAGTTACTAAATTAGGGGTGACTTGGTGCAGTATGAAATATAAAAACATCACGTAGAGCCGGTTAACTGGTTCAGCAGGTAAAGTGATTGCTGTACAAGCCTGCTGACTTCAGTCCCTGAAACCCACAAAGGAAGAGGGGAAACTCCTGAAAGTTGTCCTGTGACCGTACAGTGTGAGCAGACACACACACACACTTTAAAAATTGAAATAAGACCGGGCAGTGGTGGCGTACGCCTCTAATCCCAGCACTCGGGAGTCAGAGGCAGGCGGATCTCTGTGAGTTTGAGGCCAGCCTGGACTACAGAGTGAATTCCAGGATAGGCTCCAAATCTACACAGAGAAATCCTGTCCTGAAAAAAATAAAAATAAAATAAAATAAAAATTGAAATACCATGTTTTACTGTTTTTAATTATTTTAATATTTCAGCAGCCTAAAAAGGATGCAATTAGCCCTAGGACTTGCTTGGTTTGTGATAAACTCAGGAGCAAGAAATCCTCCAATTGGGTTTTCCTGTTGTTACCTGAAGATGTTCTACAATGTGCCCTCATACCTTTGTAATCTAAATGCATTGTTTATAAGTGTTTGTGATGTGTCTCCTGCCCTGAACAATGCAAGATCAATAGGAAAAGTTGGTTTTCTCTTCCCTTGCTCCCTTGCCGATAGACCCTAAGTGAGATATTACCAACTTCATTGTGAGGCCTGGAGAGATGGCTCGTTGGTTAAAAGTACTTGTTGCTCTTGCAGAGGAGGACCCAGGTTTGATTCTCAACACCCACACGACAGCTCACAACTGTCCCTAAATCCAGTTCCAGGGGATCTGATGCCCTCTTCTTACTTTTGAGAGCACCAGGCGTGAGAGTGGTACACAAACATTCATGCAGCCAAAAAAAAAATTAAAACCCAAATCACAGATTTCTTTGTGGATACAAGGTGTAATCCCCCAGAACAGAGCTTATTTGCCACTTTGTTTTTTACACACACACACACACACACACACACACACACACACACACACACACACACACCATACCAAGGCAAAGGAGATATTTGTGAGGCTGTCCACAGCTCTCTCTACTGCCTCCTAGTGGCTTCCCCATTATCATCTTTGTTATTTTTTGTTATCTTTGTTTTTATTATCACCTAGGCTAGGGGGACACCCGCCCCCCCCCCCCCCACACCTCTCTCTTGTCTTTATCTTGCTTTAGAATCCTGGTAGATTAAGACAGTCTTTCTCTAGATAGTCTCATTTCCCCTCCCCCACTCCCACGTAAGGATGTAGGGGTTTTTTTTTTTTCAAAACATAGAAAACAAGGAAGAGAAAACCAATTTGCCTTGTTCCTCTCCTCTCCAGAAACAACAAACATAGTGTTTTCCCCACATCAAGGCTGGGACTCAAACCTAGGCTTTGTGCATGCTAACCTAGTGCTTCTAACTAGCAGAATTAGTTTTGGGGGGTGAGGTACGGGGTGGAGCCACGGGAGAAAAAGGAGAGAAGAAACCAGCAGGGGGTGGCATGTGCCTGGAATCCCAGCTCTTGAGAACCTGAAGCAGGAGGATCTCAAACTCAAGGCCAGGCTGAACTCTATATTGAGGCCCCATTTTTTTGAACTTCATGTTTATGGGTGTTTTGCCTGCACATATGTCTTTGCACCGTGTGTGTGTGTGTGTGTGTGTGTGTGTGTGTGTGTGTGTGTGTGTGCCTGGTACCTGTGGAGGCCAGAAGAGGGCATCAGATCCCTTAAAACTAGAGTTGCAGATGGTCCTAAGCTGCCGTATGGGTGCTAAGAATTGAATCAAGATCTTCTGGAAGAGCAGCCAGTGAGTGGTCTTAATCATTGAGCTATCTTTCTAGCCCTCTTTGGCCCCATAAACAAACAAACAAACAAACTCATGAGTTGGGGCTGTAGTTCAATGGGAGAGCACCTGACTAGTGCTCTACTTGGGTTTAATCCCCCAGGCAGGGGGGGAGAGGGGTGGCAATAACTAGCATAACAGCAGATTCCTACACAGTACGATCTCCCTATATACATGACGGCAGATTCCTACACAGTACAATCTCCCTATACACATGACAGCAGATTCCTACACAGTACAACCTCCCTATACACATGACAGCAGATTCCTACACAGTACAATCTACCTATATACATGACAGCAGATTCCTACACAGTACGACCTCCCTATATACATGACAGCAGATTCCTACACAGTACGATTTCCCTATACACATGACAGCAGATTCCTACACAGTACAACCTCCCTATATACATGACAGCAGATTCCTACACAGTACGATCTCCCTATACACATGACAGCAGATTCCTACACAGTACAATCTACCTATATACACGACAGCAGATTCCTACACAGTACAACCTCCCTATACACATGACAGCAGATTCCTACACAGTAGGACCTACCTATACACACGGCTAGACAGTGGACCTGCTGTACTTCTTTTAACTCTCCCGTGGCCCCATGTAGATGATGTTCCATCTCTATTCTCAGAATGAGAAAATAGATACAGGCAGGTTGTCAAAGCAACCCAGCAACATATGATTAGAAGCAAAGCTGGTACTGAGACACAAAAACCTGTTACCTATGCAGGCTCATAACCCATTAACCCCTGCTTGGGACCCCCAGCTTCATCTCTATTGAAACCAACAGAAAGTGATGCATTTGCTGGGGCATTGGAACACTTCTCAAGGCGAGCCATTCAAGGGGTGCAGGAGTTGGGATTAGGTCTATGAGAGAAAATTCCTTTGCCTGCTGGGACTAGATCTTGCACTAGAATGGAGAGCCAGGAATGGCGGGCAGCTCAGTGGCTAAAAACAGAGTTCCCAAAAATCTGTTCTGACTTGAAACCTGTCCTCTCCAGATGTAGTCTGTGGGAGCAAATGAGGTCTGATTGTTTTGGAATGGCTTCTCAATTCAGCAAGGCAAGGCCAGCATATTACAGAATGTCAGTGCTGACCGGCTCCTGGGTGTTGTGAAATCAGGCTGAAGAAGCAAACACAAGAATGCAGGTATTCTTTGATGAGTCATTTCGTCAGTGGAAGTGTTGAAATGAGGGTTCGTTTATGCGGTCTCTCCTTCTGAGGGAAAGACAGGAAGAAAGGAAAAGAAAGTCGTGGGTCAAAGGGAAGCTTGTCAGTCCCAGATGGTGGCCAGTGGCTATTTAGGCATGAAAAAGGATATGGTAAGGGGACCAGCAGATAGCGAGCTGGGGTTAAGATAATAATGTTAGTCAATTGTATGGAGCAATTAGATATACCCCAAGAATAACAGCCTCAGGAAACAAAGGTTTATCTGGACTCAGGGTTTGAGTTTTGGGTCCGTGGCCACTGATTCCCTTGCTTCTGGGATGTGATAAGGCAGAGACCCAGGGCAGAACAGGGTGAGAGAACAAAGTTCCAATTGCATTTATTTAACAAATGTTGGGGGTGTAGATTTGTTGTTGAGACAAGGTCTCTGTACCCCGAAGCTGATGTCAAACTCACAATGCAGCTGAGTGTGGCCTTAATCTATCTGATCCTTCTGCCTCCACCTGACATTTGGGGATTAAAGTGTGTGCCTCCAGGCTCTCTGGTCTTCAAGATAAGCAGAGGTAGAGGCTGAGCATGTCTGGTAGAGGTGGCTGTCTGGTCAGGCAGCATCATGTTGAACAACACTTTCATTTTGTACATTGTATCTCCTCTCCCCCTCCTTTTTTTCCAGGAGGCATGAACGTCAATTATGTTTACCCAAGTAGGCCTTCTTATCTTTGTAAAATTGATAGGAGAATGCCCGCGGCTCTTCCCTCCCGTCAGCCTGCCTGCAGTCGGCTGCTGGCTGTCTGAGTTGCTGTAACACAACCCCCTAAACCATGTACCTTACAAACAGGAGAGAATTTACTTCCTACAGCACCAAAGGCTGGGAGTTCTAAGATCAAGGTGGCTCAGGTTTGTTTTGTTTTGTTTTTAATCTGGTGGTGGCCCAGTTTCTGGTTCATAGATAGTGCGTTCTACTGTGTCCCCACATAGTTGAAGGACTTGCTAACTTTCTTAGACACCTGTTACAAGATCACTAATCCTTCATGACCTCTGTCCTTATGACCTCATTACCATTCCAAGGCTTTCCCTCCCAGAACCTCACTTTAGGGGCTGGGGAGGGGTGTCAGGACTTCAACATAGGAATGGGGCAGAACACACAAACATCCATCCTTAGAGTACTTAAGAATGGTATATTGGCCAGGTGGTGGTAGTGCACACCTTTAATCCCAGCACTCGGGAGGCAGAGGCAGGCGGATCTCTGTGAGTTCAAGGCCAGCCTGGGCTACAAAGTGAGTTCCAGGAAAGGTGCAAAGCTCCAGAGAGAAACCCTGTCTCCAAAAAAAAAAAAAAAAAAAAAGAATGGTATATTGATCAGTTTATTGCTGTTGTCAATTATCTGAGAAAAAAACTTAAAAGAGAAAAAATTTTATTTTGGCTCACTATATCAGAGGTGTCAGTCTGTGGTCACATGGTTCCATTGTTTCTGGGTTACAGTGAGGCAGAGAAGCGATGGAGGGACTAAGGACAATGTCACCCCTCAGGCTTACTACTGTGCCCATTTCCTAGGAGCACAGTGGCCAGAGAGAAAGAACTCAGTGTTTTTATTTGCTCCTAGGAACCTGTTTCTTCCAGCTAAGCCTATCTTCCCAACAGCACATTCAGCTAGGAACTCCTCAATGAATTCATCTGCCAGGGGAATTAGAGTCTTCTCTAATTCATGATCCAGTCACCTCTCTAAAGTCCCACCACTTTGGGAACAAGTCTTCAACACATGAGTCTTCACGGGGAACTTCTGTCCACGCTATAATAAATGGTTGTGGTATTACTGACACTTGCTCAGTGCTGGGCACTTTCAAATTTTCATCTCATTTAATCCTTAAATCTTCTGTAGGAGGTACTATTATCATCCCCATTTTATAGCTGAAGAAATTAAACCCCCGAGAGGTTAAATAATATGTTTGCTGTTTTAGCTTTGTCACAGTGGGTTCGCTTAAAGCTATTAGCACCTGGCTACTAGGGCCGTAGCCTAGGGGGATTTCTGTCCCCCCAGACAGTGGCTGTAGTTAGAGTTTTTCTGCCTGGCCCACAGTCAGGACAAATCTCTCTCACCAACCAGGCCCATAGACGCTCAGACCCAACCAAGAAAACACACAGAAACTTACATTGCTTACAAACTGTATGGCTGTGGCAGGCTTCTTGTTATCTACTTCTTCTATCTTAAATTAACCCATTTCTGTTAGTCTATACTTTGCCACATGGCTTGTGGCTTACCAGTGTCTTTACATGTTGTTTCTCATGGCAGCGGCTGCCAGTGTCTCTCCCCTAGCCTACCACTTCCCAGAATTCTCTTCTCTCTTGTCCCGCCTATACTTCCTGCCTGGCCACTGGCCAAACAGCATTTTATTTATACAGAGCAAAATCCACAGCACTTACCCTTTTCTTTTTTTTTTTTTTAAAGGAAGGTTTTAACTTTTACGTAACAAAATTACATATAACAAAACAATTATCAAGCAAGAATTATAGTTACAATATCTAGTCTATTTGTTTTGGCAAAATTAAACAAAATATTTTATCTATCCTATATTTATGAGTCTAAGGTTTTCATATCTAACTTATCTTTTATCAGAACTGAGGAAAATTATAACTATCTAGTCTTCAACCACATCAAAGACCTCAGAAGGATATAATATTACCTGAGAACCGGGAGAAGGATGCAAGTAACTTTCAGGAGTCTTGCAGGGTAGACAGAGACAGCTGGCAGCCGCTGCCATGAGAAGCAACATGTAAAGACACTGGTAAGCCACAAGCCATGTGGCAAAGTACAGACTAACAGAAATGGGTTAATTTAAGATAGAAGTAGATAACAAGAAGCCTGCCACGGCCATACAGTTTGTAAGCAATATAATTTCTGTGTGTTTACTTGGTTGGTTCTGAGCGTCTATGGGCCTGGTGGGTAAGAGAGATTTGTCCTGACTGTGGGGCGCCAAATGTAGATGTAACCATCTTGTTAAATAAGAAACACAGAGCCAGTTGCAGAGTTAAAAACCAAGAGGTCAGAGCAATAGCTGAGAGCCTTACCCTTCACTGCTTCTGCTCTCTTTCCTCTCTGCAAGAGACCTACTTCTATGTGTCCTGTCTTTTTTATAGACTTTCTGTTCTGTTTTCTCATTGGTTGTAAACCCAGCCACATGACCTCCTCATCACTGCCTGTCTGTACAGACCTCCAGGTCTTCTATGGTTGGTATTGAAATTAAAGGCATGTGTCTGTCATGCTGGCTGTATCCTTGAACACACAGATATCAGCCTAGCTCTGCCCCCAAGTGCTGGGATTAAAGGCGTGCACCACCACCACCCAGCTTCTGCTCTGGCTTGCTCTGACCTCATTGCAACTTTATTAACATACAAATAAAATCACATTTCAATACAATAAAATATCACTATATAGAAAAGCAACTGGCTAACTTTTTCTCTTCACTAGCATCCTGGAGGCCACTCACCTTCTACACTGCCCCCCAAAAAACCCACTGTAAGCTCCTCCTCCCTGCCACTTCCTGTCAACTAGTTGCTAACCCCATCTCTGAGTCTAGTTTATTTTTATTTAATTAGGGCAAACACAACACATCTTTACATTGTTATGTTATGCCCATGTTGAGAGACACCCCCCACTCCCCACCCCCTAACCCTCCCACCCCACCCTGAGCAAGACCACCACAGAGCCAATATCCGATGCAAAGCACACAGGGGTTTACTGGTAACAAGCAAGCTTGACCTTGGTCGGATTCCAACTGTCGACACAGTGGATGGAGTAGGACGGCCCTGAGCTCTCAGGGTGAAGGGGTTTTAAAGGGAAAAACCGCAAGCAGGGTGGTACAAGCCTTTGCATCATATGATTGGGTGAGGGTGTGTATTCTTTGCATTTACTGGTTAGGGGCTACAGTTATCATTTTTGGGCAGGCCTGGACAAATCCCAGGCTTTGTCCTTGAGCTGCCATGGAGGCTGGGCTGGCCTCACACGTTCACACTGACCCATGCACGGAGCTCTAAGATGGTGAGGGGTCCCAGACAGTAAACAACTGGCTGAACCTTGATCAGTCAGAGTACGTGCAGAAAGGGAGCTACTGCAAGGACTGTGTCTTTTGTTCATGGCCCTCCCCGAAACTGCGTGCTCAAGTCTCGGGACACTGAAATTAAGGCCTGATCTCTGAGAAGACTGAGCAGCCTGTTATGGCCTCTGCTTGGTCCTTTGAGTGAAACAAATTCAGCATAAACAAATGCAACACATCTTTACATAGTTAAACAAATTCAGCATAAACAAATGCAACACATCTTTACATAGTTAAACAAATTCAGCATAAACAAATGCAACACATCTTTACATAGTTAAACAAATTCAGCATAAACAAATGCAACACATCTTTACATAGTTAAACAAATTCAGCATAAACAAATGCAACACACCTTTGCCTAGTTAAACAAATATTCCACAACACTTGCTGCTGGTGAAACAGCCACTAAGGTGTGGAATCATGAGTCAAACACAATCAGGCTCCATGATTCACTTAGCGTTCCGGATTTTATCTGGCATAGGAGTGTACACTTGGAATTCCAGCACTCTGGAGGCTGATGGAAGAATCATGAGTTTAGAGCCAGCCCAGGCTACGTAATGAGACCTTGACTTAAACAAAGAAACAGAAGCAAAACAAAATATTGAATTGTATCTGATCAACGGTTTCATGTTTCCTAGGCTGCCCTCCAACTGACTATGTGGCTCACAATGACCTTTAACCTCAGTACCGTTGCTCTCCCTTCGGAGTGCTGGAGTAACAGGCCAGCTACCATCCTTGGTTGTATGTGGTGTTGGGGATCAAGCTCAGGACATTGCAAGCTGCAAACATTCTATCAGATGATCACTTTCCCCCTGTTGATACCCCAAACAAATCATCCCGATACATCCTGCCTTTTGTCCTCATATCAAATCATCCAATGAGGATAAAGCCCCTAATGTAAAACCAGTCTGAGGAGTCCTAAACCGCCTCCAGCCAATGCTTCTGGTCAAGCGGGCCACCTGCTAGCCTCTTACTACCACGGGTCCAGCTGCTCAATACCTAAAAGCCCATACATAGGAGGTAAATGTTGGTGGAAAGGGGGTCAGATTTTCTTTCAGGGGCTGGTCATGAGAAGGTAGCAGGGCTGTCCTCTTCAAAGAGCCATCTTAGGAAGTTCAGGGTTTCAAAGGGCTTTTGGAGGCAGGGACAAGGGGAACAGGTGCTGCTGTGCCCAGAGGAATGTCATTCAGGTCAGTGTCCCCCTTGGTCTCCGGATTTAATATCACCCTGAGTCTTGATTTCCCGGGGGCCAGTCACAAGACCTTACTTTTCAGCAGATTAAGCATCACCTTCTTTTACAGGCCTTGTGTTAGTTAATGCGTAGGATTAAAGAACAGGGAACACAGCGCGATCAGAAGGTGATCAGAAGTTATGAACTTGTAAATCTAAACAAAGATTATTTAGCAGTTGACATCTTAACAATTCAGGTGGAGCTTTTCTTTAGAATTTAGACTGCCTGGCAAAGAAGGGGAGGCAAAAATTACTCCGCCAAGCAACAACTTCCAAAGAAAGGGCCACTGTTATGCTCACATCCATTTCCAAACATTTTACCCACAGTAGAGAAGGCAGAGCCTGAGGAGAGCACAGCAGGTAGGTACACAGAAAACTAAGAACTTGAAAACAGTCTATGAAAGCGCTTACTCCTGTAACCCCGGCTCTGGGAAAGCTGAAGCAGAAGGACTGCCACCAGGTTGAGGCCAGCCTGGCCTATCCATGGAGTCCAAGGCCTCCCACAACTTAGCAAGACCCTGTATCAGGCAAGCAAAGTTGTAAATGGAGTGTTCTCAGTGGACGCTGTAACTGAGTTTACAATGCTTCCGTGCATTTTCTACACATCACTGAGCGTGTTCCAGAGCACAGGAACTAGTAACACTCCTATCTGGGCCTCACAGAGTTCATGCCCAAAACAGAGCTCAAGTCCGGTAATATTTCACCCTGATGCTCTGTGTGTAGAATTCCTTACTGAAACACACTGGATGGATGAGGCTGGGCGGAGAGGGAATATTCTAGACTCTAGAATAGAATGGGATCTGGAATGGGATCTGGAGCATCAAAAAACACTAAGCACAGAGATCCATGACTCTGACTAAAGCATCATTTCTTTTGAACACCTAATTGCTCCCCTAGCTACACACACACACCATGATGGAGATTTAACCCAGAGCCACATGCATGGTAGGCAAGCACTCTACTACTGACTCTATCCCTAACCCTCAACTATCCTCACCTCTTACCTAGAATCCACACTCCTAAAGGCCTCTGTCTTTAGTATTCAGATTTCAGCCAGTACTAAAAACCTACTATGGTCTAGAACCTCACCCAGCCACCACAGAAACAATCTCATGGTTGAAACTTTCCTGTGCTTTGGTTTCTTCTCCACATTTTAGTAGACCAGGTAATAAACACACACACACACACACACACACACACACACACACACACACACACACACACATAGAGTAAGAATGGCCTATCCTCTTTAGCATGATTTTCCATTTCCAGTAGAGAAATCTGGAGACCAGACAGCAAAGTATCTCCATCTTATTTTCTTAATTCTACCATATCTGGTTACAGTAGTATCTAAGATGTCACTCTTGTCTTGTTTTGTTTTGTTTGTCTGAGAGCCAAGAATATTGGAAAAAAAAACCAAACCAATGCTTTGCTGTTGGTTTGTTTTATTTTAGGGATACTGTGGGATTAAATCCAGGGTCTCATACATGCAATGAAATTATTGCACCATTGACTTCTATCCCCAGCTCCTAAAGCTAAGTATTTGTATAGTGTCCTTTAGGGGGAATTGAAATTAATCTCTTGGTTAAACTAAGGAAAATATTGAGAAAGCGTGAATGAGTATCAACAGGCCATCATTGGAGCTCTTCTGTGTAACTATTTGTTTCTTGCTGTTGCTCTTGTTAAAGATATATTTGGGCTACACAGAAAGAGAGACCACCACTCTTTATTTTTGAGTCAGGGTTTCTCTATGTAGTCTTAACTGTCTAGGAACTCTCTTTGTGGACCTGGCTGGCCTTGAACTCACAGAGAGGCACCACACCCAGCACACATTTACTCTCAAGGACAGAGAGTGCATTGTTTTTACTCTAATGCAGATGGTGATTGTGTCTCTCCCATTGGCTAGAACCCAACCTCACAGTCTCTATTGGGTCTGCTAGTTTGAAAATAATGCACACACAGGGAATGGAGGAAGTTGGGCAAAGACCACTGGAATACAGCAGTGGAGTTCCATGTAATGAGGGGAGGTGAAACATTTTCATGAAAGTCTTTTAAGTTAGGAGAGATAAACATATTTGAATCCCTTGTCTCAAACACAAGTTTTATATATTTGATATTAAAAAGTCATACTTAACATTTCTTATATTCTGCTTTATTGTAAAACTTATGGTTTATATCATGGCTCAAATCATTTCCTAGGTTGGGCTTTCACTTTGCTCAGCATATTTCTACCCATCATAGTTATCATCAGATTTTAAAATAGTGGTTCTCCACTTGTGGGTGGAGACCCCTTGGGGATCGAATGACCCTTTCAGGACTCGCTTCTCCATCAGCTGCAGCAGTGGCTGGCTGTGTCATTGTATGGCAGCCTACAGGGGCACACAAAGCACGCCTGCGCATGGGCTCGGCAGTGGCTCACCCCACCTCCCTGCCCAGATGGACCTGCTGGCACCCATTTTCCACTCTCTCCAGCCTCGCCTACTGGCTTTACCCTGGGATTTCACTTCTGCCTCTGAGACTACTTAGCCAAATTAGCCTGGATGGGGGAATGCTGCCATAGAGTAGCCATCTTTATGGTGTTCTTGGAGGATGGGCAATCCAGAAAACACAGGCCAGAGAAGAGGCAAGGAGATGTTTACAGGAAGGATACAAATCCACAAAGAAAGAAAGGGGAAAAAAGGTTTTCCTGGCTGTGGTGGTATAAATGAGAATGGCCCCCAGAGGGGCATAGATCGGAATGCTTAGTCATCGGGGAGTGGCACTATTTGAGAAGGATTAGGAGGTGTGGCCTTGTTGGAGGAAGTGTGTCACTGGGGGTGGGGCTTTGAAATTTCAAAAGCCCAAGCAAGTCCCAGTGTCTTTCTCTCCCTGCTGCCTGCGGATCCAGATGTAGAACTCTCAGCTCCTTCTCTAGCATCATGTCAGCCTGCATGCCACCGTGCTTCCTGTCATGGCCAAAAATGGGGTAAACCTCTGAAACTGTAAGCCAGCCCCAATTAAATGTTTTCCTTTGTAAGAGCTGCCATGGTCATGGTGTCTCTTCACAGCAATAGAAACCCTGACCAAGACACTGGTGCAGTAGAGAAAGAGAATCTCCTTTATGGCCACCCATCCCTGACTTGATTTAGATCATCTACTATAGCAAGCTTGCAGCCAGGTGTGATAGCACATGCCTATAATCCTAGGGCTCATAAGGTCAGAGAAGAAGGATTAAAACGGGTTTGAAGCCAGTCTGGGCCACATAGAGAAGAGGAGGAGGAAGAGGAAGAGCGGGGACCAGGGGTGGGAGGAAGAAGAAAGAAAGGCAAGAAAACAACTGATAGACTATAGTCAGAACTGCCTTCTCTACTCTGTAATGCAGGGGTTCTCAACCTTCCTAATGCTGCAGCCCTTTACTACAGTTCCTCCTATTGTGGTGACCCCCAACCATAAAATGATTGTCATTGCTACTTCATAACTCTAATGAATCATAATGTAAATATCTGATATGCAGGAATGGTCTTAGGTGACCCCCCAAAGGGGTCACAACTCATAGGTTGAGAACTGCTGTTGTAAGGTATATGCAAACCTTAAGAGCCTTTGAAAGGTCTTTGGCTGACTTTACAGTCCTGAAATGTCTTTTCTCAAGTATGAACCATTTGCCATAGAATCTTGAGAAAAGGTTGTGCCATTTCCCAGTTTCTGTGGGAGAGCAGGAACCCAACTTGCAGGTGCCAGGGCTCCAATTTTAAAAACTACCTTCTGCCTTTTTGGTTTTTCCTTTGGAGAAAAGTAATTAGCAACCACATCAGGCTAGTGCAATTGCCAGGTGCCTTTAGGATGAACTATGTGACAAATGGTGCTGGTGAGTCCTGTTACCCGAGGAGATGTGTGTCGGGAGTTTATCTGCTTGGGTATACACTCCGATTTCTTTCTGTCTTTGCAGGCTCCTTAGCAGATTTCCTGTGTTGCTCCTCAGGCTCAGGTTTAATGCTTATTCAGTCAAAAAACAGTTTTCTTCCTCATCTGCCCAGGTTTCCTAGAATAGTAGGAGATCTTTTCCTCCTAGTTTCTAAAGATTGAGCCCAAGACACTATATATGCTAAGCACACATTCTACTGCTGAGTTACATCCCCAGTCTTGGAAATGTTTATTTTAATGACCTTTCCCCAACATCTTTAGGATCTGGGACCTCCCAAGGCAAGGTAGCTGTCCAAAGATCAAATCTGAATGTCCTGGGACATGCCAATCATCTGTAAAAGCACACCAGAGATACCTTGCACAGCCTTGATGCAGGAGCAGGGGCTTGGACCTGCCTCAGCTGAATGTACCAGACTCTGCTGACTCCCCATGGGAGACCTTGACTTGGAGGAGGTGGGAATGGGGGGTGGGTTGTGGGGAAAGGCTAGGGGGAGGGAAGAGGGGGGAATCTGTGGTTGGGTATGTAAAATAAATAGAAAATGTCTTAATAACTTTTTAAAAAGTACAAAAAAATAAAAAGGAAAGAAAAAACAGGTCTTCTACTCAGCCGAGAAGATGGGCCAGATGGTGTGCCTCCTCACATTAATGTGCACATTGTATAGGTGGTTCTGGGTCACATCCATGTTTGGATGCAGTTGGCGCACACGTGGGCCCAATAGATTATTTCTAGCAGACTCCAAGGTGGTTCTGATGCTCCATATCTTAGGAACACATTTTAAGTAGCAAAGAAGAAGTAGAAAAAGAGGAGGAGGAGAGAGCAAATGAGGAGAATGAAGCAGGAGCCAGAGGCATGGGGCAGGGGACCAAATGTTACCACCTGCTCCTAGAGCAGCGGTTCTCAACCTGTGGGTCATGACCCCCTTGGGGGGGGTTGCATTTATATTATGATTTATAATAGTAGCAAAATTAGTTCTATGAATTAGCAATGAGATGATTTTATGGTTGGGAGTCACCACACACGAGGAACTAAGTATATTAAAGGGTCAGAAGAAGGTTGAGAACCACTGTCCTAGAGGACCCTGCTGCTGGTGGTGGTGTTCCTTGCTCAGGATCTGGAGAGAATACTAATTCTGGATTGTACAGGGTCCTTCTGTCTTCCCTTAGCACACAGACTATTTATTCTCCTCAAGACTCTCCTCTTGGACTTCTGGCTAATAGGACTACATGAATGCAGGTTTCTCAGCCACTTCATAGGGTACAAAGAACCCAAAATCATCCAGAAATGCACCAAGGACACAGTTTGTTTCCCAGAGACTCTGTGTTCCTGAGCACTGCCTGTATTTGGAGAATAAGTGGATGAGTTTCTTGGAGGTTGGTGATGAGAGACCAGGAGATCTGTGAGTTCAATAAATATAGTGCCTCCTGGAGGGTCATTTCAACCCTCAACTATAGGATCTCCTCACTGGATAGGACTCACATGGTTCCAAAGCTGGACTGTACGAAAAGGTGGCTTTTGCCACTAGGCATCTGCTTCCAGCCCCCACAAAACCTTGTCTTTCATGCTAAGCAAAGCTATAGCTTTGGAGTATTGCAGATAAGCTTTGAAAGTGGCACAAAATTTTTGTCTGTCTGATGTACCCACCTGTCTAGATTTGATCATGCTGGAAAGTGTTCATATCTTTTTTAAAAAAAGATTTATTTATTTATTATGTATACAGTATTCAGCCTGCATGTATCCCTGCAGGCCAGAAGAGGGCACCAGATCTTATTACAAGTGGTTGTGAGCCACCATGTGGTTGCTGGGAATTGAACTCAGGACCTCTAGACCTTTGGAAGAGCAGTTGGTGCTCTTAACCACTGAGCCATCTCTCCAGCCCAGTGTTCATATCTTGATGGTCCATTTCCATGCATCAGCCTTTCATCTGGACGCTTTCCCACCTGCCTTTCTTCTGAGCCTTAGTTTAGAACTCATGGCTGCTGTGGATATTGCTCTGTACAAATAAAATGCTGTTTGGCCAGTGGCTAGGCAGGAAGTATAGGTGGGACAAGAGAGAAGAGGATTCTGGGAAGTAGAAGAAGACTGGGGAGAGACACAGCCAGCCACCGCCATGAAAAGCAACATGTAAAGACACTGGTAAGCCACAAGCCATGTGGCAAAGTATAGACTAACAGAAATGGGTTAATTTAAGATAGAAGAAGTAGATAACAAGAAGCCTGCCATGGCCATACAGTTTGTAAACAATGTAAGTTTCTGTGTGTTTACTTGGTTGGGTCTGAGAATCTATGGGCCTGGTGGGTGAGAGAGATTTGTCCTGACTGTGGGCCAGGCAGGAAAACTCTAGCTACAAATGGCGCCCAAAGTGTTGGCAAGAGTTTCCACCTAAAACCTGAGAAAAAAAATTCTAAAACAGAGCTAAAAACAGCTTCCTAGTTGTCTCCCTCAAGTTAGCGACAGCCTGCAGGTTTGAGCTACTATGGCGGGTTCCTGGCGTGTGCGTCTGACCTGCAGTGTGGCGGAAATGAGGAATCGACAAGCAACACTTTACTCTGCTGCATGGTGGTTTAGCCTTTGCTAGTTTTAAAAAAAAAAAAAAAAAAAAAAAAAAAGGTTTCTGGGCTATGCGCTGCTTTAATAGAACTGCTTCTGATAGTTGATGGTACACATGGCTCCAGACCCAGAGCTGGTGGTAACTGTACTGCCGCCATGTTGGGAAGCTGAGGTGGGCGGAGCCAGCAGCCACAGCAGCGTTTCAGGCTTACAAAGATGGATATTACACAGAGAATCTGGTTTGTCTTGTCTTTGGGATTTTTAACTGCAAAAAAAGATTTGACCGTAAAAGCTGTTGAGTTAAACAAATATGTAAATTTTAAAGGTACCTTGACTTCAAAATTTGGATGTAAGGATATGTTGCTTTGGAAAAGAGTCTCTGCTTTTGTTTCCACAGAAAGCCAGAGGCTGTGGATTTGTTCCAGATTAAGACACATCAGGTTTCATCAGCCAAGACCACCTGAAAGGTCTCCAATGACACCATGGCCCAGATGATCCAACATCCAGAATGGTTTCAAGGCAACTGGCTCAGAGGTTCACCCTAATGGACTACTCCATAATCCTAAAATTTTCTGTGTCCCCATAAGATACAGCGCCCCCCTCCAGCAGGAAGTAGTAAGAGAAACTACGCCCACATTCCCAAAATGATCAAGCTGGCTTTGGAGATGGAATTGGCTCACTCCTTCTCTAAACCCAGACATATTGTTAAAAGAAAAGGTCAAGAGTTTCTTGTGTCCCAAATCAGAAGAGCCCTCTGGTGTGGGACAGAGAAAAACCAATATTTTTATTTAAAACAGGTTGATTATAAATGTGATCTCTTTCTAAAGAAGAAAAGGGGATATGATATAGATATAATAGGATGAAAGGGTAGATTAAGGAGGAACTTACTTCTAAAGAGCAACAACTTGTTCAAAATGTTTTACATTGGTATAGATTTTAGTTTATTGATACAAACTTAAAGTTAATTTTGTTATACTATGTATATATTTCTACTCATGTTTAAGGTATTATGTTTGTATAGCTCATTTAAAATTGTAATGGATAATTAAAAATAGATTAATAATTAATCATCTGTGATAATCATACTCATAGCCATGTTAGTTAAGTCTTCTGGGTATACATAGAGATATTTCAGATAGATAGGTAATCTTCAAATACTTCAAAGACCTTCAGAATATGGCATTTAAAATATTTTTAAAATTTAGACTTTCTGGACAGTGAGACATGTCTGCTCCTGGCAACACCGATTTACTTCAGAGACAAGGATGGGCATTGAAGACACTTCATATCTTATCTTCACCTTGGCAAAAATAGCCATTTGGGCAAGAAACTGTTCTTGCCTGGACTGCTTGATTAACTGGACATGCAGGACCCATAGAAAGGTGACCACTGAACTTTGCTTGAAAAAATGGTCCTTCAGCTTCCTGCTTCACAGAGGAAACTGCCAGACATTCTACAGGACACTAAAAGAAGTGACCAAGAGATTCTAGCCCTGTGGGCTGAAGACAAATGCCCCAACTTTACAAAGGAACATTAGGTGACTGTCCAGGCTGCCAGCTGTCTCTGTCTACACTTGCAAGACTCCTGAAAAATGCTTACATCCTTCTCCTGGTTCTCAGGTAATATTATATCCTTCTGAGGTCTTTGATGTGGTTGAAGACTAGATAGTTACAATTTTGCTTAGTTATGCTAAAAGATAAGTTAGATATAAAACCTTAGACTCACCAATATAAGATAGGAAATCTTCTTTAATAATGTAACTATAATTCTTGCTTGATAATTGTTTTGTTATATGTAATTTTACTATGTAAAAGTTAAAACCTTCCTTTAAAAAAAAAAGAAAAGGGGAAGTGCTGTGGATATTGCTCTGTACAAATAAAATGCTGTTTGGCCAGTGGCTAGGCAGGAAGTATAGGCGGGACAAGAGAGAAGAGGATTCTGGGAAGTAGAAGGCTGGAGAGAGACACTGCCAGCCGCCGCCATGAAAAGCAACATGTAAAGACACCGGTAAGCCACAAGCCATGTGGCAAAGTATAGATTAATAGAAATGGGTTAATTTAAGATAGAAGAAGTAGATAACAAGAAGCCTGCCACGGCCATACAGTTTGTAAACAATGTAAGTTTCTGTGTGTTTACTTGGTTGGGTCTGAGAATCTATGGGCCTGGTGGGTGAGAGAGATTTGTCCTGACTGTGGGCCAGGCAGGAAAACTCTAGCTACATATGGCTATGAAGACTACACTGCTTAGCTAGGGTGTGCTCCTCTGTGAGGTTTTCTGTCCCCTGCCCAGATAATGTTTTCCTCCCCAACTCAGACCTTGCACTTCACTAATCATCTTGTGCTATGTGGCGGTGTTGGAGTAAGTGAAAGACCAGACCAGTCCTGTAGATTTCACTACTCAGCAATGACTGAACAGTGTTTACGTGCATACATACTTTGAGCTTGGCACAGTGATAGTATAACCGAAATGACTAACTCTGTTATTGGGCGATGCATGGCTGATGTATAAAGTCCTTGGAGCAGAGACTAATATATTGCGAGAATTATTTACCTTTTAATGAGAAGGTAGAGGCCTTGAGAGGATTTTAGCAGTAGTAGGAAAAGTCTGGGTTTGTGTTTTAGAGCCCTAAAGAATCTGAAGGACCCCTAAGCCTTTTGGTGTTGATAGAAAACTGTGTGGCACTCTTCAGCATAAAAACCAGAAGGCAGAAAAAGAGTAAGGAGAAGGCAGGAGCGATGCCGCACTGAGAAGGGCATAGGAAGGGCTGGAGGCTGGCTCTGGACACTTGTATTTTGTGTCTCCAACCTTCAGACAGCCTGTGCTCAGGCCCCCAACCTTGTACTGGGCATTTGCTAAAAAGGGTTTGGTGTCGAGTCCAGCTCCAACCTGTCAAAGGGTTTTCGGGGCAGAGGAGAGAGGAATGAGGAAGTATTAGATAGAAATATAGGCAGAGACAACAAGAACGACAGAGACACAGGATAGCTTTGGGAGGGCCCTGTGTCAATACCTAGCTGCCCAAAGTTTTATCCCAATGGGCTTTTTATACAATGCCAAGAGGAGAGGTTAAAGACCTCCCCTTTCAAAATCAAAGCACAGCATACAGCCAAGTGTAGATCCTTCAAAACAACTGGTAACTATACCTGTGGCCAAATCATCCCATTATACAGCCCTGCTGGGTAAAGCAAGCTCAGATCCTCTGACCTTGAGTAAGTTCTTACCAGGGAGCCTCTGTGGGCTCCCACAGTTTGGTATGGTAGATATGTATGTCTTGTAACTCTGCAGCATCTCTTGGGCATCTGAAAGCCATTCCCTGCTGTGGATATGTTCTGTATGCTGAGAGTGTGTTGCTCTGATTGGTTGATAAATAAAATGCTGATTGGCCAGTAGCCAGGCAGGAAGTATAGGCAGGACAAGCAGAGAAGAGAATTCTGGGAACAGAGGAAGCAAGATGTAAAAGTATTGGTAAGCCACAAGCCATGTGGCAACTTATAGATTAATAGAAATGGGCTAATTTAAGATATAAGAACTAGATAGCAAGAAGCCTGCCATGGCTATACACGTTATAAGTAATATAAGCCTCTGTGTGTTTACTTGGGTCTGAGTGGCTGCAGGCCTGGTGGGACTGGAGAAATCTCCAACTACAATTCCCCCAAAAAACGGCTGTGTAAATAAGTCCCCTGCCTTGGAGATGCCAGTGAGAGCAGAATCCTAAGTCGCTGCTGTCAGCCCACAAACAGCCCAGCACCTCATGGCTCTAACCACTCCTTTGGGTTTATTCTCACTTCTCCGACTCTTCTGAGTCTCCCCCTTTCCAACTATTAGGCACTTAAAAAGTAATGAATTGCTCACTTGGGATCCTGGGAGGCTCCTTGAAGCATGACATGATGGGTTCTTCCTACCTTAAAGCAGGTATCAGAAGAGGCTTGTTCATAAAGGAGTATTTGTACATGTATGTATGTATGTATTTTCATATATTATATCTAGGGAATAATATCCACCCCACCCCCTTTTTATAAACAAGATTTGATGAGAAATGCCAACTCTCCTACATCTAGTGACCTGAGGACTATAGGTTGTCCTGCCCAAGTATCCTACATTTAGAGATTGAGGGCTATGGGCTGTTCAGCCCAAGTATCCCTGCTGTGGATATCACTCTGTATAAATAAAATGCTGATTGGCCAGTAGCCAGGCAGGAAGTATAGGCGGGACAAGCAGAGAAGAGAATTCTGGGAAGGGGAAGACAGAGGAGAGACACTGCCAGCCACCGCCATGACAGAAAAGAAATAAGGTACTTGGTAAGCCATGAGCCATGTGGCAAAGTATAGATTAATAGAAATGGGCTAAATATAAGAGTAAGAGCTAGACAATGGTAGGCCTGAGCTAATGGCCAAGCAGTTTAAGTAATATAAGCATCTGAGTGATTATTTTATATGTGGGTTATGGGACCGCGGGGGCTTGGTGGCACCTGGAGAGAAGATCTCCAGCTACATATCCCTATATCTAGAAATCTGAGGGCTATGGGCTGTCTAGCCCAAGCATCCTACATCTAGGGACCTGAGGGTTGTTCAGCCCAAGCATCCTACATCTAGAGAACTGAGGGCTATGGGATGTCCAGACCAAGTATTCTACATCTAGTGACCTGAGGGCTATGGGATGTCCAGACCAAGTATCCTACATCTAGGGAACTGAGGGCTATGGGAAGTCCAGACCAAGCATCCTACATCTAGGGAACTGAGGGCTATGGGATGTCCAGACCAAGCATCCTACATCTAGGGAACTGAGGGCTATGGGAAGTCCAGACCAAGCATCCTACATCTAGGGAACTGAGGGCTATGGGATGTCCAGACCAAGCATCCTACATCTAGGGAACTGAGGGCTATGGGTTGTCCAGCCCAAGCATCCTACATCTAGGGAACTGAGGGCTATGGGTTGTCCAGCCCCTGCCCCATAGGGAAGTAGTGAGGACAAGGATGAAGCCACTAGCCTGCTGGAGAGCCGAGTGGCAGGTATAAGTACTGTCTCTACTCTCTACCCCTGGGGTCTCAGCTGACTCCAGGTGAGCACCCAGACCACATTTAAGCTTCCTGCTTATTATATAACACAAGGTGCACCTGTGATGATTAACCCTCCTATTCTCTCTGCAGGAATCCTTCCCATAATTGAATTTTCATATGATAGGGTGTATCACTAAAGACAGGAATCATATTTGCGAAAGGGGAAAAAAATCCTCAGAGCATTTATATCCATACATTTCCTTCTCATCTGTCTCCATCCTTAAATTTATCCCAGGATTTGCATTGATTTGCATTTGTTTCCATATGAAATAAAAGCATTTTGAAGTGAACACTTTAGTAGCTGTTAGTACATTCTTGGTTGTCAATCAGCGTCTCTACATGGTTCCAAAACAGGTTCTCACCATCAAGGAGGAAACTATGTACCTACTCCCTGAAAATGAAATTCTGTTTTCTGTCCCCAAAGATCTCCTTATTTTATATGTTTCATATAGTGTGTGACCTTTTGTGTCTGGCTACTTTGAATTGGTTACTGTGGGCAAGATATACCCATGATGTAGCATCTATCAATACTCACATCCTTCTGTTGGTAAATAATATTCCACTGGATGTTGATGCATATGTATGGGCATTGGGTTGTTCTCACCTTTTAGCTATTTTGAGTGCATGGTTTATTTATTTACTTATTGCTTGTATATGAAGGAATGGAGTGACTCTTTAAAATAACTCACATCTTTCGAATCGATCTCTAGTTTGAATCCAAACAGAGAAAAACCTTTCCTGGGGTACAGATACCATCTCTGCTCCTTTCCCCTGGGGTCCCACCTGGTGCCATGCATGGGCCAGCACAAGGTAGGTTGCAAGGCAGTTGAGGCTCTCACTAATCCTGAAGACTCTGTCACAGTCTTCCTTGAGGCTGAGAGAGTATTTCTTCATCAAACAACAGGATCTCCCCCATTCCCATCCCTGTCTACCTGTGGGGGAACCTGCCCCCACTTTTTCCCCAGGGTGCTTTTGAGAGAGAGATAAGAGATACTAGGTGGAAAGATAGAGGGGAGAGAAACAGAAACACAGGATTACCTCAGGAGGGCCTGGATCAATATCCACCAGCCCCTCCTGTCTCTTCTAAAGGTCCTTTTATAAGAATACCAAGTGGTGGAGCAAAAGACCTCCCCCTAGCTCAGCCAAGTGAAGACCTTTCCAATCACCTGGTAACCACACACATGGTCAAGCAATCCTCTAATGCAGCCCTGCTGGGTAAAGCAAGCTCAGATGTCACTAGGAAACCTTTGTGGGCCTCCACATCTACCTCCTGCCTCCTTTTCTCCTTCTCTTCTTTTGCTGGGGATTAAATCCAACCCGTGGATGCTAGGCAAGCACTCTACCACGGACACAAATAGAACTAAAAATGTGCCTGAGCAAGTTTTAAAGTTAACTGAATACAATCTTGGTCAATACAGGAGGTTTGTGGGTAACAGTAAGTGCCGGCTCTTGTTGTCTTAGTCAAGGTTTCTATTGCTGAGAAGAGACACCATGACCATGGCAATGCTTGTAAAGAAAAACATTTAATTGGGGCTGGCTTACAGTTCAGAGATTTAGTCCATTATCATCATGGCAGGACACAGTGGTGTGCAGGCAGACATGATGCTGGAGAAGGAGCTGAGAAGGATCCTACATCTCGATCCACAGGCAGCAGGAGTCTGTGTCCCACACTGAGTGTAGCTTGAGCATAGGAGACCTCAAAGCCCGCCCCCACAGTGACACACTTCCTCTAACAAGGCTGCACCTCCTAATAGTACCACTCCGGATCGAGGCCATTTTCTTTTGAACCACCACAATTACTGAGCCAGGGTTATCTGATTACGGGAGAAGTGTCAATCAGGTTGGGTCAGAGGGGTCTCAGCAAGACTGAGGCTGAGGCAAGTTTGTTGCAAACAATTAGACTTATCCCATCATCAGAATACAATGGCAGTTGCCAGGATACAATGATGTTTGCAGGCTATACAGGGGACACAAGATTAATGTCTAAAACTAATTATTCAGCCAAATTTGGAAATGCTTTGCTGACTTCTAAGGAATGCAGAGAAACTCTGGCATCACTGCCTAAGGAGGTATCTCAGTTTCTCAGAACCAAAAGGCACATAGTGCCCCAGAAGCCACCGACTATAACCTGAAGCACCTATGATGAACGCCTCTCAAGGCAGCCAGACCAGGCCAACTCCATGATTCCCTGCACATTCCAAAAAGGCTCAGGGAATGTGGTCAGAAGACATCGGGAAGGTGCAGGTCCCATTTTCTGTGTCGAACAATGCTATGATTGTGTATGGATTGCCTCCCTCACCCTCCAAAGACTCTTGTGTGGAAGGCTTAGTCCCCAAAGAGTGGCATAACCAAGAGCTGAGTGCATCAAGAATAACTTCCCAGCAGAATGGACTCTTAGAAGATGGGACCTGACAGAGGAAATTGAAGAGGCCTAACTTAACGTTAGTGCAGACAGGCTGCAGACTAACAATACTGGGAACTGGGCCTCATCCTTACAATAACCAGGAAAGGCCACAGGCTGTACCCTGCAGGGGACCAATCAGAACTGAGACAAAGTGCTCTAGAACATGAAGGATAGCTTACATCACTTGTATACAGGTTGCCAATTTCCTCACAGCAATGCCAGTTCCAATTCCTGTTTGACAAAGTTTCTGTTACCTCACTCCTGCACCGTCAGGAGTTCAAGCCCTATCTGAATCCAGAATTCCCCTACCCCCATCTTTTACTCCTTAGAAACCCTGCCTCAACTGAGCTCAATGCTCTCTCTGATCCAACCGCTATGTTGGAATGGACAGGAAACCCAAGCTCAAGCTTGCAATAAAGGCTCTTTGCTTTTGCATATGAACTCGGACTCCTGATGATTTCTGGGGGACTCATGACATGGGCATAACGTGAGTGTGTCTCCCTGGCTCCGTTCTCTAGGTGTCTGGGCCTTAGCTGCCAGGTGAGGAGCTCGCTCACAGCACCTTTCTGTCTCATGAAGGGTTTGGAGAGATTAAATTGCTTATCCAAAACCAACAGAGACCTGTCATGTGGGCTATTCAGGTTTAAATCATTTTATAATGGTCACAAGAAATTTGTTTTATTTTGGAAAAGGGCCTGTAGCCATTGAAAAGGATTTTTTGATTGTTTGATTTGACTGTGTCTGGGATTCCTACTATGCTTATGTCACGTAATGAACTGATAGAAGGCAGTATTTGAGGAGCACAGGCTAGACACTGACGCCACCTGATGAAGCCCGACATGGCTTGAAGAACAACGAAGCAAGTATGTGTGACCAAGGCTTGCTTTTTCTTACGTCTGAGTGTCCTGGTTCCATTCCCTAAGTCCTAGAAACTGAACCCAAATTTATTTATTTATTTATTTATTTATTTATTTATTTATTTATTTATTTATTATGTATACAGTGTTCTGTCTGCATGTGTCCCTGCAGGCCAGAAGAGAGCACCAGGTCTCATTACAGATGGTTGTGAGCCACCATGTGGTTGCTGGGAATTGAACTCAGGACCTCTGGAAGAGCAGTCAGTGCTCTTAACCTCTCAGCCACCTCTCCAGCCCCTGAACCCAAATTTAACCAGCATTTGTAGAATTCCTTGGCAGTTCCCACGTGCTGTGGTCTGAATACTTGTGCCCACCCCTTTAATCTGTTGATATCCGGATCCTGACCCCAAGGTGATAGATGGTATGAAGAACACCATTGATCTTAGTCCTTTTCTGTTGCTATAACAGAATGCCTGAGACTGGGCAACTTATAAAGAATAGTGGTCTATGTTGGTCTGTGGTTCCAGAGGCTGCAGTTTCAGAGCAGGTAGCTGCATGGTGAGGGTCATATGGTGTTTTAACTCATGGTGGAAAGAAAAAAGGAACTGCCAACCCCCCAGCAGTTGAATGAGCAGAGAACTGGAGTTCAGTTCCAAGCACCCATGTCAGGCTGCTCACAACCACCTCAATTCCATTTCTAGGGGATCTGGTGGCCTCCCCAGGAATATACATATGGACAGAGAGACAAAAGTAGACACATAATGGCAGGCGGCAGTGGCGCACACCTTTAATCCCAGCACTCGGGATGCAGAGCCAGGTGGATCTCTGTGAGTTCGAGGCCAGCCTGGGCTGCCAAGTGAGTTCCAGGACAGGCTCCAAAGCTACACAGAGAAACCCTGTCTCGAAAAACAAACAAACAAACAAACAAACAAACAAACAAAAAGACACACATAAATAAAATTAAAATAAATCTTAAAACAAAAAGCAATAGCCATTCAGTAGCTCTAAAGGAAGCGTACATCATCATTGCTTCTGTGTTGTTTAAAGTGGCTTGTGTCTGGCTTTTTGTTGTGGCCAGCATTTCTGGTAACCCTTCCGGGTGTGACCTTCTCCCTTAGCCTGGGTCTAGGAAGTACTCATTAAGGAGGTGTTTGTGTGTTCCTAGCTAATTTTAGTGTTCAGCTAACCCAGAAAGGAGACTTCAGTGGGCAGCCTCTGGAAGGAATGCTTCCCATGAAATCAGGACTCTGAGAAGTCGCAAGCAAACATAAAATAGAAACATACTCTCCTGTAAGTGATGTTTACGGGAGACCTTGCTTACCAGGTCGGCAGTATGGTAACACTGGGTGTGCCGAGCGGTTTGAAGTTGACGAATTTAAAAACACAAGAGTTGGGCGGGGAGGTGGTGGCGCACGCCTTTAATCCCAGCACTCGGGAGACAGAGCCAGGTGGATCTCTGTGAGTTCAAGGCCAGCCTGGTCTACAGAGTGAGTTCCAGGAAAGGCGCACAGCTACACAGAGAAACCCTGTCTCGAAAAAACAAACAAACAAACAACAACAACAACAACAACAAAAACACAAGAGCTGGAAGGGACCCTGGCTGGACATCATTTGGTGGCTAGATACAAGTGCCTGAGACAGAGGAAGTGCAGAAAGCCTCTGCCAGTTAGCTCCTGTTCTCTCTCTGTCTCTCTGTCTCTGTCTCTGTCTCTGTCTCTCTCTCTCTCTGTGTCTCTGTCTCTCTCTCCCTCACTTCCCTTTCCTCCGCCCCTTTTTTCCTCCGCCCCTTTTTCCTCCTCTCTCCTTCCTCTTTGGTTGCTTCTCTGCAGTAAATATTTATTTAAAAACCAACGAACAAAAATCCTCAGGTCTCCAGTAAATTTCTCGGTAGGAACGCCCCTTTCCACCAGGAAAATCTGACTAAACCGAGGTCTGAATCCTACCCCCTCACACCAGTTGCACACAGGAGAAGGTCAGCGCACCCCCTGTCCTGCTGGACGCCCCAGTTGGGACTAAGTGGGCAGGTCCGGGCAGAGCAGGGCTGTGCTGGTCTCCTAGCGACCTGGGAAGCCGTGCGGGGACGTGCCACCCGCGACCCGGCAGGGGTCCTGCAGCCGGCGGCGGCGCCATGGCGGCGGAGCGTGGGCAGAGGCTCCAGCCCACGACTTTGGCTCCCGGGCTGCTGCAGGAGCACCGGAACCGCGGGCGGTAAGCGCGGAGCCACCGGGGCTCACGCAGCAGCTGATGGGAAAGCCGGGATCCCGGGGCTGGGGCCAACATGGTCCCTGCTCCTTGAGAAAGGAGATGCCTTTCTCAGTGTCCCCATTGCAACAGAGTAAAAGGCCCAGTGCTGGGTCCCCTGGCCCGCAGAGGACACAGCCTTTCTTTCCTGTTTGATTTTTGCCACAACCCCTAGGAGATGTAGTTGAAAGTTCCCAGGCCAGATAGGAAAGCAGCGGTGGCACACAGTGGCCACTAGGGAGGCAGTCGTAGCCCAGGCCCTGAGCTCCTGCCTCCAGCACACTCTTGGGGGTAGTCAGCTCTCTGAACAGATGCTCTGGGACCCCTGGTTCAGCTTAAGGCATTTGTGACGTCTGGAGTCTTTAGCCCTCCAGCTGGAGGCTCCGGTCGAGCAGAACCCTTGGTGGGAGATTGCTTGAGGTCCTGGGAAGGCAAGTCACTACTTTGAAGGGTTTGGTGGGGCAGGAAAAGGAGGATTTTATTTTCTCCTTGTTTAAGAGTAAGTTTTAGCTGGTGAAGAGGCGCTTCAACGTGGTAATGGAAATAAGGCAGCAAGCCTAAACTCAGAAAGGCTAGTAGCTCAATATGTAGCCTAGGCTAGCCTTAAGCAGGCAATCTTCCAGCTGTTCACAAGCATTTAGAATATGCGTGCATAAATGCTCTGAGCATGCGTGCCGGCAAAGGTACAGCTCCATCCAGAACAGTGGTTGACTTAAGCAGGCGATGGGAGCAGGCTGTGAGGACACAACAGAACACGCAAGGAAGGGGCTTGTGGAGCATGATTAATTCAGCCTCCTGTGACCCCCTCTTCCTCTGCTTCGCCAGTCCCCAACCCCCACAATAGATGGAGACCAGCCTTCTTATACCCTCCTCCCACCTAAATCCCGGGATGGGCATCACCTGGCCTGTTTTCTTCCAGGTATCTGGAAAACCTGCCTTCCAAGTGTTTCACAAAACACAAGAGGCTGAAGTTCCTGGGATCCTTGAACAGCCAGCGCTGGGTGTTCGTGAGAGAGGAACTGGATGACTTCAGGAAACGCTGCTCCCCACACCAGCACCCCAAGGATGTCTTTTTGCCTCATATTCATCACAGACTTCCCCAAGCGACCCCCAAGAAGAGGCAGGATGGGCTGTCCAAGGGGGCAGCCTTGTCCAAGCTTTCACAAGCTAGGAAGGCATTCCTCGAGGATGGGGAAGATAACATGGCTCTGCACCCCCTGGCTCTCTGCCGGCATCTGCAAGAAGCTCTGCCTGCTGAGGTGATTGGTCTGGGATTGAGGGGGGACCTCTTGCGGGGCCTGAAAATAATTCTCTCCGGGCGCCCAGGAGACCCTGGAGCTCATATTCGTAGGAGAGGTGGTTGTACCCCCAGGTGACAGTTCTTAACTAGCCCTTCCTTTTTTCTACTGAGGAAATGCCAATGGTGGGACACACAGCTGTTTCCTTTGCTTCCTGTGCAGCCATCAACTCACCAGAGTGTCCAACACGGGCACTTCCGGCTCACCCCCTCCCGCGCTCTCTGTTGACTTTGCCTTGGTACTTTCTAGGTACAAGAAGCCATGCAGGGAACTGCCCAGTCTCGCTTATGTCTGTTTAGCCTAGGACAAAGAGATCTCTGTAGGAAGCCACTAACAAATGGATGAAGAATCTGAACACCATGGGCATGGGGGTTGCAGCCCACCACAATGCCCAGGCCAGGCCTGAACAGGAACTCTGCTGTGTCACCATGTCCAGGGCTGCTCCTGATTCATCTCCAGACCCCTCAGCACAGTTACCTTGTTTTTATATCTCAAAATGGCACCAAGTTTGTCTTTCCAACAAGGAAGAAATAAATGGCTGTCTTTTGGGGTAGTTTTCCTGGGAGTGGCTTCTTCATTTGACCTCCCCTTCCTGCTAGAGAACCTAGAAATGGTTTCTTACTTGACCACCATAGCCTTAAACAAATCCTGGGCTATGTGAGATCTGAGGAAGAAGGCAGAACGGATGAGGCAGGGCGTGAGCAGGAGTGGCTCCCCACCCCCACCCCCGCAGCCTGTCCAGGGCTGAACAGGCAAGTCTGGGTGCACCGTTCCCTTGCTCAAAGCCCCCTCTCCCTCTGTGAAGCCCAGCCCCTGCCTGGCCCTGGGGACCCTCTAGCCTGCCACTCCCCCAGCTCTGCGGCCCAACTCCTCTTCTCCCATTCCACTCCAGCTGAAATTTCTGATCAGTGATTTTCTCCACAGCTCTTTCCTTACTGGGTCTGGCAAGCCAGAGGGTCTGAGTCTCAGATAAAGAGGTGATTATGCCACATCTCGTGGCACATGGCCACGGCACAGGAGCGTGGCTCTCACTTCCCTGCCTGACTTCCCCAACTAGGTCTCCTAAGCTTTGTTTTGAGGCAGGGTCTCTTTATGGTGCCGAGCTGGCTGCCTGCATCTCCAGTTTAGGTTTGACTTTAGAACTTCAGCAAAGACACGGCACTTCTTTTTTTGTGTGTGATCCCAGAAAAATCCAATCCCGCAGTCTAGATTCTGTGGGTCCACTTGATTCATGAGCCTGCTGCATCCTTGAGTTAGTCACTGTGGCTCTGGTGTGGTCTTCCCGAGAATGGAGGTGAGGTGAGGTCAACCAGGACCAAGTGAATGGGGGTGAAGGGAGAGCTGGCTGTGTGTGTGTGTGTGTGTGTGTGTGTGTGTGTGTGTGTGTGTTGAGATGTGTGTGCACGTGGTGCCTGTGTACTAGAGGAAGAAGACAACCTGATCTGTTGTTCCTTGGGTGCTGACCATCATTTTATTGAGACAGTGTTTCCTACTGGCCTGGGACTCACTGAGCTGGGTAGACAGGTGAGCGTCGTATTTACCTTAGCCCTAAGATTACAAGTGTGCACCACATCCAGTTTTTGTTTTTGTTTTTGTTTTCTTAAGTTCTGGGGGTGAACTCAGGTTCTCCTGCTAGCAAGGCAAGCACTTTACTGGATGTGCTATTCCTCACAGCACGTGAGTGAAGTGGTTCTTCAGAGGAGAATGCAGACACCATATTCATAGGGGCATGAGAGATGCCTGAGATACCAGCAGTCAAGAACCACAGAAGTCCAGAAGAGACACTCCAAGCTCTGGGGCTTTGGGGGCCTGGCAGAGGTTCACAGGCATGTTCTGTCTAGAGGAGATGGAACCATAACACAGCCTGAGCTCCCAATATCCAGGTGACAGACAACCTGCAAGGGACCATAACACAGCCTGAGCACCCAATATCCGGGTGACAGACAGCCTGCAGGGAACCATAACACAGCCTGAGCACCCAATATCCGGGTGACAGACAGCCTGTAGGGGACCATAACACAGCCTGAGCACCCAATGTCTGGGTGAGAGACAGCCTGCAGGGGACCATAACACAGCCTGAGCACCCAATGGCCGGGTGACAGACAACCTGCAGTGCAGGGGACCATAACACAGCCTGAGCACCCAATATCCGGGTGACAGACAACCTGCAGGGGACCATAACACAGCCTGAGCACCCAATATCCGGGTGACAGCCTGCAGTGCAGGGGACCATAACACAGCCTGAGCACCCAATATCCGGGTGACAGACAGCCTGTAGGGGACCATAACACAGCCTGAGCACCCAATGTCTGGGTGAGAGACAGCCTGCAGGGGACCATAACACAGCCTGAGCACCCAATGGTCGGGTGACAGCCTGTAGTGCAGGGGACCATAACACAGCCTGAGCACCCAATGGTCGGGTGACAGCCTGCAGTGCAGGGGACCATAACACAGCCTGAGCACCCAATATCCGGGTGACAGCCTGCAGTGCAGGGGACCATAACACAGCCTGAGCACCCAATATCTGGGTGACAGACAGCCTGCAGGGGACTATAACACAGCCTGAGCACCCAATGGCCGGGTGACAGACAGCCTGCAGTGCAGGGGACCATAACACAGCCTGAGCACCCAATGGCCGGGTGACAGACAGCCTGCAGTGCAGGGGACCATAACACAGCCTGAGCACCCAATGGCCAGGTGACAGACAGCCTGCAGGGGACCATAACACAGCCTGAGCACCCAATATCCGGGTGACAGACAGCCTGCAGGGGACCATAACACAGCCTGAGCACCCAATGTCTGGGTGAGAGACAGCCTGCAGGGGACCATAACACAGCCTGAGCACCCAATGGCCGGGTGACAGACAGCCTGCAGTGCAGGGGACCATAACACAGCCTGAGCACCCAATGGTCGGGTGACAGCCTGCAGTGCAGGGGACCATAACACAGCCTGAGCACCCAATGGTCGGGTGACAGCCTGTAGTGCAGGGGACCATAACACAGCCTGAGCACCCAATATCCGGGTGACAGCCTGCAGTGCAGGGGACCATAACACAGCCTGAACACCCCAATATCTGGGTGACAGACAGCCTGCAGGGGACCATAACACAGCCTGAGCACCCAATATCCGGGTGACAGACAGCCTGCAGTGCAGGGGACCATAACACAGCCTGAGCACCCAATATCCGGGTGACAGCGTGCAGCACAGTGCCCATTGCAAGGCTCAAGAATGGCGTTTGAAAAGGAACATTAGAGAAGCGACTTGGTGCATTTTGTTATAGCCCTGGGGCCCCCTTTCCTGCAGTCTTCCCCCTACCCTACTCCAAGTCTGCTTTCTCTTTGTAGCTCTTCCTGCAGGTGCTGGAGGCACTGGACCCTGAGAGGAAGCTGGAGGACACGTGGGCTTGTTGTCAGGATACCAGGAAGTTAATGAAGGGATCCGCAAAGCTGGAAGAAAAACGCCCTTCTCCAGTGTGCCCGTGAGTACTGCTGCTGTCTGTCCCCTGACAAACATTCTAGGATGGCCTTATCATCTTTAGACTAATCCTGCTCATTTGGGATTTTTGTTTTGCTCGTTTAAAAAACAACAAAACAGAACAAAAACCTCTCAGCCTCACTTAGGCCAACTCATCATGGATGCCAGGGTGACCGAGAGTGCCTGATCTGCCTGCCTGCTTTCCCAGGGCTGGGATTTTAGGTCCGGGCCTCCACCCCGGTATCTAGAAGACTTTAAAGAAGCACTGGCAATAAAGACTTGCGGAGGAAGACAAGCCTTGGCTCCCATGGCTGTACAAACACGGGCACCCATCTAGCTTTTCTTTGACAAGATGAGGGCAAAAAGCCCCATGAATTGACTTTATTCAACATGGCAGCCCAGTGGTTGGTTGGAAAATCATATGCATGTGTATGCATATGTGCATAACATAGGGAATTGTCAAAGACACACTCGCTAGCCTTTTTTTTTTTTTTTTTTTCTATTTTGAAACAGGGTCTCAGATAACCCAGGCTGGCCTGAAATTCTTCATCTTCCTGCCTTGACTTCCAGAGTGCTGGGATTACAGGCTTGGGCTACCACACCTGGCTACCTGCTTGTCATCTAAAGCAATCATAAAATCTTCTGTTTGGAAGCCCTGCTCATTTTTGCCCATATAAACCATGCCCATAATTGCTTCCTTCTCTGAAACTTTCCAAAGCGTGAAACTTAGTAGAAACTCTTTTGTATCACACCCTTGCTCCCCCAAACCCATATTATTTAATAATATAAATGTCAACATAAGTTAAGTATTGACATAAATAGATTTGGGATACATTTACTTATGAAACTGGATGAGCTCCCCAGTGGGTGCTGAGGAGGAGGGTGACCTAGAGGCCTTGGGTGACAAGGATACTGTTGTTGCATTTCTTGCTCTCTGCTGTATCTGGGGGGAGCTATTCACTTCATTTCTGCTCTTCTCCCATTGGAAAGGGGGGGGGACCTGTGGGAAGCACAAGTTCTTCTCCCTCTCTGTGCTGGTGGGAGAGTCATCCCTGGTGGGGACTGGGTAGGAGAGCCTGCGGTTTATGGCCATCAGTGAACAAGTCCTCTTGGACCTAACGCCACATCCTCCAACATGGCAGCCACTTGTTACAGAAGTGATGCTTTGGCTTCTGTCTTCACTGTTTATGTTGTCTTGCAAGCTGCTCAGAACCTGGATGTGGAAGAGAGGAACACTGGATGTAGAGATATAATGTACAATATTGTAAGGTGATAAAGGCAGCATCTGTCTTTCACTGTGGACAATTTACATGGTTAAAACCCAGAAAAATCTCTAAGGCAGTGGTTCTCAACCTTAACAGTAAAACCCTTTAATATCCTTCTTCATGTTGCCATGACCCCCCAACAATAAAATTATTTCACTGCTATTTCATAACTGTAATTTTCTACTATTGTGAACTGTAATATGAATATCTGATACGTGAGTCCTCCAAAGGGGTCACAACCCACAGGCTGAGAACCACTGCTCTAAGGTCAGACATTGCAAACAAGTGGGAGTTCATTACCCACCCACTCGGAAGAGGTCCGACAGTGATATATTAATATGTTAGCACATCATAAAGGAAATGTGCCATTTCACAGAGGTGAGCTGGGCTGTTAGCATATGCATTCCTTTTGATAGACAATTACACGCTTACACGGTTGGGCTTGCTGCGGGGAACCGCCTAACTATTTCCGGTGTAGAATAGCCATCTCCGGGTCAGACATCTCGCGGGACCAGGACTCTGGCCTTACGTGGTTGCGTAAAGCGCGCGCAGCCATGTAATCTACGCGCATGCGTGGAGTACACACAGGAGTCCCTGTACGCATGCACGGCCCAACCTTTAAAAGGCCAGCGCCATTTTACATGAGCCCCCTTCTCTCCTCATCCATGTGTGTTTCACCCAGGCCTGTCACCTCTATCCACTTTAATAAAACTCTCTCGTGGTCTTGTTGTGTTCGGGACGTGTTTCTAGCGCCAAATAACTAACACCTTTCCTTTGGCTGCTGTGAAATTTTAATGCAAATGGTGTCTTAAAACAGTGGAAGTGGTTTTTTTGTTTGTTTGTTTGTTTTTATTTTTCGAGACAGGGTTTCTCCGTATAGCTTTGCACCTTTCCTGGATCTCGCTCTGTAGACCAGGCTGGCCTCAAACTCACAAAGATCCGCCTGCCTCTGCCTCCCGAGTGCTGGGATTAAAGGCGTGTTCTACCACCGCCTGGCTAACAGTGGAAGTGTTTTGACAACATTTAATAACAGCTCTGAGGCATACAGTCTGAAATGACTTGTAGCTAGAGTTTTCCTGCCTGGCCCACAGTCAGGACAAATCTCTCTCACCCGCCAGGCCCATAGACGCTCAGAACCAACCAAGTAAACACACAGAAACTTACATTGTTTACAAAATGTATGGCCGTGGCAGGCTTCTTGTTATCTACTTCTTCTATCTTAAATTAACCCATTTCTATTAATTTATACTTTGTCACGTGGCTTGTGGCTTACCAGTGTCTTTACATGTTGCTTCTCATGGCAGCGGCTGACAGTGTCTCTCCGCCTCAGCCTTTACTTCCCAGAATTCTCTTATCTCTGGTCCCGCCTATACTTCCTGCCTGGCCACAGGCCAAACAGCATTTTATTTATACAGAGCAATATCCACAGCAATGACTGTCACAGCTGAAATCAAATGTTAGCAGGGCTGTGTTCCCCCCAGAGGCTGCAGGGAAATTTGTTCCTTGGCCCCTCTCGTCTCTGGTGGCTGCTTGTGTTCCCTGGCTTGTGATGACATGGCTCCAAACTTCAAGGCCAGTAGCTCTGTGTCTCCATCTGGTGTCCTCGAGTGGCCCACTCTTGTGTGTCAGCTTTCCCTCCTGTTCTTCAAGAACACCGGTGATGGTGTGTATGACCCGGCGAGATAATCCAGCATAATCTCCTGGTCTCAGAAGTGTGGATGAATCACACCTGTGGAGACTCCTTGCAAGGAGAGTAACACAAGCTCTGAGGATTAGCACCTGATCTCTTCAGAGGCCTCCATGACCCTACCAGAGCGTGAGGTGACACCACCACTCTCAAAAATAAGTTCCCTTGGCCAGATCCTCTATCCTTTCCTCTGAGAAGAACCTTTGAAGGAGGCATCCAAACTCACTTCCCTCTTAATCCCACAGCAGTCAAGCTTCCTTCAGTGACCTTGCCCTTGGTGAAGGTCACATTGACACCTCTGCTGCCACATCAGCAACATTGCCTATTGTTCTGACAAAATATCCAGCAGAAGCAGTGTAAGGGAGAAAGGATTTATTTAGCTCATGGTTCGAGAGGGTACAGCCCATCATGGCGGGGAAGACATGGGGGTAAGGCAGACTCACAGCCAAGGCAACAGGAATGTACTCCAGCTGCCTGTCACCTGAAGCCCAACAGGAAGTAGAGAGCTTGGGTCAAGAGTAGGGTCAGGCTATATCCCTCAAGCCCTGCCCCCCACAGTGTCTTCTACCTTCCTTTCAGAAGTTCCATACTCGGAACAGCTCCAGCTATCGACCAAGTATTAAATACCCGAATTGACGGGGTGCATTTCCCATTCAGACCCTAACAGTTACTAAACAAGTGTTCACTGACCACCACGTTGTCATCGAGGGTACCATGAAGCACCAGACTGGACCGCTCCATGGGTAGAAAGGTTTAGTGGGGTGCCAAACTACCAAAGCTATCTCTGGGGGGCGGGGCAGAGAGAAGAGCACAGTGGGGGGCAAGCAAGTGGATTTGCTATGACAGCGAACAGGATGGGGGCTTTGAGTGAATGCAGGCTGCTCAGACTGACTGGGAACTAGATGTCCTTCTTGCCAGAGGGGGTCTCCCTTTGGGGCTGGCTAAAGGAAAAGAGATTCCTGCTGGTTTAAAGAAGGTTCCTGGTAAACAGTAACTGAATCTAGGCCTCTGTTTACCTAACAGTCCTTCTGTTTACCTGGCCAAAGTCCTTCTGTTTAGGACGTCGTCACCAGCACTATCATTTGGAGACAGGGGCTCTGCCTGGGACCCAACACACTAACACACAACTGTTTCCGTAGCAACTGACACAATTGATGACCTCACCTTTCCCATAACACTTTCCTTTTTCTTTCTGAGACAGGGTTTCACTATGTAGACCAACCTGGTCTTATGAGAATCTTTCAGCCTCTGCCTCCCCAGTGCTGGGATTACCTGTGTGAACCACCACACCCAGCCTCATGACCTTTCTTCCTTTAGCTTCTGGAACATTCTTTTCCCTTAGTTTCCTCCTATGTCACGGTCCTCTCATAGTGCTTTGACTGGTTCCTCCATTTATTTATTTTTATGTCTTTATTTTGGTTATTTTGAGACAGGGTTCCCTATGTAGCTCTGGCTGTCTTTTTTGTTTTGCTTGTTTTAAACCTTGAAGAACTTCAGTCTCTGATGTTTTCCCTGTACATTCATACCCAAGTGATGATCTTGGCCACTTACAAGTATGCAATCCGGGATTTGTCCTTGGACCTGTGGTGAACATCACAGACTCTGCAGATGGCAACCAAACTCCTTTCTCCCCTCTGCCTTTCACAGCTCAGTAAATAGGAAGTAAACAGGAACCAGTTGCTTCTAGAACAACAGCAGTCTGCCAACAAATGGCAATGGCGGTGTGAAATCGACTCTATTTTACTAGTACTACTAGTATTACTAGTACTACTAGTCTATTCCAGGAAGTCACTGTCTATTGTTTGTATCATCAAAATAGCTGGTTCACTTGTGCGGCAGTCTGAATGAGAATAGCCCCATGGCCTCATATGTTTGAATGTTTGGTCACTAGAGCTTGGGAAGGGTTAGGGGGTGTCACTAGGAGTGGGCTTTGAGGTTTCAAAAGCCCACACCATGTCCATTCTGTCTCTGTCTCGCTCGTCTGTCTCTCTGTCTGTCTGTCTCTGTCTGTCTGTCTGTCTGTCTGTCTCTCTCTCTCTCTCTCTCTCTCTCGTGTGTGTGTGTGTGTGTGTGTGTGTGTGTGTGTGTGTGTGTGTGTGATAGGGATGACCATGCATGCTAAAGGCAGACATACACATGGCAGAGGACAGCCTCAGGTGTGGGTCCTCACCTTCACCCTGTTTCAGGCAGGGTCTCTTGGTTGTTGGCAGCTGGCTTGTGAGCTTCTGGGTAGTCTCCTGTCTCCACCCCCTCCCTCCCTGTGAGACTCGTACTGCCCAGCCTAGCTTGTTGTTCCTTCTGAGGATTTGAACCTCTTTTTGATGTTAATTTTATTAAACATTTTTTTTTGTTTGTTTGTTTTGTTTTGTTTTTTGATTTTTCGAGACAGGGTTTCTCTGTAGCTTTGGAGGCTGCCCTGGAACTCACTTTGTAGACCAGGCTGGCCTTGAACTCAGAGAGATCCACCTGCCTCTGCCTCCCGAGTGCTGGGATTACAGGCGTGTGCCACCACCGCCCGGCTTAAAAGTTTTAATTTATTTTAGTCTGTGTGGGGTATGTGTGCCACAGTGTACACATGGAGGTCAAAGGACAGCTTGTAGGAGTTGGTTCTCTCCTCCTCCCACGTGGGTCCTGGGGATTGAACTCAGGTTCTCAAGCCTGGCCAAAGGCGCTTTCAGCTGCTGAGCTGTTTACCAAAGTCTGCTTGTCACACAGAGCCTGAACAGATCCTCTCACACACTTGGCTGTCACTCCTGTGCCCAGCCTTCCCTGGTACTTCCTAATGCAGACTAACATCACACTGGTCTACATGTGTCGTGTATCCACTTTGATATTTGATATTCGTCCACTTTGCTATCTAAGTGGTCCCGTGCTTTCCCCTTCGGGGTCTGTGCTCGGTGTCGTTTAGCAGAGAGACTTTCTGTAGAAATGAGACGCTTTCCTGCATCCTCGCCAGCCCTTTCCCTCAGTTACTATTTCTTTCCACTGTTCATGAGCATCTTGTCTGCCCCATTCAATCTGTCCATCTTGCTCAGTTGAAGGCATGTGAAGACAGGGATTTTGGCTATATTTACAGTTGAATAGTGATTCCTAATGCCTAATCTCCAGCACATATTTGGTGCTTAAGGAATATTTCTGAACTGGATGGACGACAAGTTGATACATGGATATCTGAGGAAAAGGGTAGGCTCAGGGGCCATCTTGTGGGAATGCCTTCCTCAGGAAGGGATATGTAAACTGGGGTTGTAGCTCAGTTGTTAAGAGTGCTTGCCTATTGCACACAAAGCCTTGGGTTTAATCTCTGAGACCAGATAAACAGAATTCGGTGGTATGTGGCTGTAATCTAAGCTCTTCCGAGGTACAGGAAGGAGGAACCGAAGCTTAATATCATCCTCTGCAGCGGCTCCCAACCTTATGAGTTGGATGATGGGTGACTGTGTTTGACATGATCAGACTCATATTTAGCAATGAGCCCTTAGCCTGAAATTTAAATAAAGGATTTGGGATTGGGAGGATAGATAGAAGATACAGAAACTTCAGTGAGAGCCTTTCACAGAGAATCAGACAGCTAAAATCGACCAGACATCGATGAACTGGACATCAGAGGGGTGTGTGTGTGTGTGTGTGTGTGTGTGTGTGTGTGTGTGTGTGTGAGGGGGGGGGAGGAGAGAGTGAATGTCAGAGAGAAAAGTGTGCTGCCAATGATTCTCTGTTTTCGTAAGGTCAGCTTCAAGTGCAGTGCCTTCTGCATGGTACTTGTATTAATACATGGCACTCGTAACTTTAAAAGCCAACATGACACTGGATTTAATGTTCTGAGGTTTTGATCAGTATGACTAGCCATGACACACTTGTCTTTCTAGCATGGCAAGGGGAATGTGATCTTTGAAGCTATAATTCACGTGACCTTTTAGAGACCTTGAGAGGTCTGATCTCATTCCAGGGATACCGGTTGAGATTCACTGGGAGTCATCGATCCCTGTCTCTAATTCTTTGACGATCTCATTGTCTTTAGACCCAAGAAGATGCCGGTGTCACATTCAGGCCAGTGGCTTTGTGAAGAAAAGCCAAGCCAAGCGAATTCCCCCTGTAAAGACAGTGTCCTCCAGGACAACATACGCAGAGGAATCCGAGACTTCTGCAGCTGGGCCACAGCTTTTGTAAGTTAGCAGAGATTCCGAAAGTTACTGTTGCTCAGTGTGCAAGAGTCCGAACTCAGTGCATGGGGGAGGCCCTGGGCTCAGGCTCAAGTGCTGAAGAAACTTATCCAGCTCAAAGTCGCTTCTAGTAAATATTGTTAGAGTCATTCGGATTGGAATCGGTCTGTACCATCATCGGCAGTAGAGAGTTTTGGGAACAGGCAACTTTTGCAAAGTCTGTAAGCTTCGGAGCTGATTGGAGTATTGATGTTTCTATCTTCACGTGGAGGTGGCTTTGAAGCTTCCCTTCTCACGTTAGTGGCAGGACTCATCCCCATCCTTCATTCCCGGGTTCTGTCCTGGGTCCTCTGCTCCATTAAAAGAGAGAGAGAGAGAGAGAGAGAGAGAGAGAGAGAGAGAGAGAATAAAGTCAATTTCTGGAGAAGATAACTGTTTCATGGGATGACTTTCTCCAAAACGTCTTTCTAGAAATCTGATCTAGAGCTTTGACTTTTTTTTTTTTTTTGAGCTGAGGATTGAACTTGGGGCCTAAATCCCTAACCCGAGCTTTGACATTTGAAATGCAACTCCTTAGTTCTCATTCATTCATATTCTCTCTCTCTCTCTCTCTCTCTCTCTCTCTCTCTCTCTCTCTCTCTCTCTCTGTATGTGTGTGTGTGTTGTATGTACATGTGTATGCATGTGTGCATGATGTGTATGTGTATGGTATGTATTCTCACAAATGTGAGAGGTCAGCCTCAAATGTTGCTCCTCAGATGCCAAACACAATTTTATTTGACACAGGTCTCTCACTGGCCTGGGGGTTGCTGATTAGGCTGGCCTAGCTGGCCAGCAAGCCCCAGTGATCCATCTGTCTGCCCACGCTGGGATTACAAGTGCACACACACCAGCATGCCTGGCTCTTCTCCACGGGTTCTGGGGACTTAAGTCCTTATGCTTGTGCCGTGGCAGGCATTTGCCAGCTAAGCTACCCTCCACTCCCCAGTCCCGGCAGCCCCTTCAGTGTTGGCTTACCCACAGCTCATCTTCACAGCTAGCTGAGTGGAAGAAGCTGGGAGGGTTTGAAGAAACCCAGGTCATTAACGTTCTTTGTATAATGGGAAAACAAAACACCCACCACAGGACCAGCCTGGAGACGGCACTTCGGCTGCTCTGCCAACTTGCTGTGTTTCCAGTCTCAGTGACCAGAGTCCTGCATGTCCCTAATTCTCCTTAGATGGCGTGGGTCTGTGGTGTGAGTCTCCAGCACCAACTCACACTTTTCCTTCTGATTTTTTTTTCCATGTCATCGATTGTGCCTGCTGTTTCTTCTCTGGCCCTGCTATGTCCCTTCAAGGCTCTGGCTGATTCATGGCTCCTCTCCGTAAATACTACTTCATCTCTGACTCCAGTTCATCCTTTCTGTTTCCCAATTTTTACCTCCCAAAGTGAAATTCTTCTGACTGCAGTTTATCCTTCAGTGTTAGGCCACATCACAGGATAACAGTCACCCTGCTGAACCACTCAGTGAGTCCGTTTCAATCCCTCCCAACTGTCCAGGGGGCAGGAAAGGACAGGGTTACTCTGAGCACAGAATTATCCTTGAAATGGCATATTTTATCTGGGTCATGGAGAGACCAGCTGTCCTTAAGAGGGCCAGGACAGATGGCTCAGTGGCTAAGAGGACCTAGGTTCATTTCCCAGTACCCACATGGCAGCTCACAACTACCCACAGCTCCTGCTCCAGGGCATATGGCGCCCTCTTCTGCCCCCTGAGGACAACTGCACAGATGGCATATAGCAGCATACACATGTACCTTTTTTTGTTTTTTAAAAAGATACATCTGGAAAGTATTCTAGGAATGTCCTTGCTACAAAGTGCTGGAGAAATTTGCTTTTGGTCACACAGTATTTCCCCGAGGACTCATGACTTCCTGCAGGTTCTAAGTGGTCTCTCAGGTTGCCAAAGCCATCCTGTCTCCTGGTACTTTGGTCCCCAGTGAATGCTCCTGAAGCATTGTCTTTTCCTCCAAGCTCCCTGCTGCCCAGGAGTGGTCAGCACCTCCTGAGATGAAGCTACCTGCTCTCCATTCATGCCCTGCATTGTCCTTGCAGGGAAGTTCGCCCATCGATGAGGAGTTCATTCTGCAGCAGTTTGACATTGACTATCAGACCAGACGCAGCTGTGACGCACTTCCTGTGATGAGGCAAAACCAGGTACATTGAGAGCTGAAAAAGCATTTGGGACTAAGTCAACTGCAGGAGGCAGAGTTGTGCCATAAACCAGACCATGAGAAGCGACTTCAGAAAACCCAGGCGACCACAGGAAAACAAGCAAAAACCTAAAGAAACTGAGTTGTGTTAAAGTGTTCTTGACTTCTGGTCCTCTGGGGCTCTGGCCTTTTCAGTAGACCTCTCAGAGTATCATCATACTAAATAAATATTTGATAAGAGAATTAATATTTAATATCTATGACAGTGGTTTATATGAAGAAAATATATCATTTGGAATTGTTACTGACTACCCACTTCCAGAGAATCTTTATGTGTTTCCTATGTTAAAACTGTAACATCTATAGGAATATTAATGAGTGCTTATTATTTATAAGCAAGAGTATTACAGTAATGATTGTGAACACTGTAAATCTTATGCCCAAAGAGTTCTTACTTGAATCAAATTGACCACACATCATTTTTGTTAAGAATTTTTAAAAATTAATTTTAGGGGTGTGTGTGTATGGATATATACACATGGGGGGGTGCCTGTGGAGGCTGTGGGCATTGGATCCCCTGGCATTACAGGTGGTTATGAGTCCATGTCAATCTTCTGCAGGACAAATTCTTCTTGGATGGTCAGCCTTCCCTGAGAGAACATAGTGGATGCTGGAATGAACCCCTGCCCTCTGGAAGAACAGTAAGTGCTTTTAACCTCTGAGCCTCTCTCCAGGCCATAGCACCTTTCCTGATCACATTCTTGCCCAACATAAACGAATGTTGCTCCAAATTTGGAAGCTGGACAAAGAAGAATTGTAGCAGGATTTTGAAGAGAAGTGTCATGGGGAGCCCCAATAATACGGCCTTTTAAACTTTCTGTTCAATTGCCGATGCAAACAAACGTACCTGCCTCATTGTGTGAGTGAGCAACAGACTTAAGTACCTGTGTTGAGTGGGGAGTGTCTTCCCTCAAAGTCAAAACCAGCACATTATCTCTAATTAGCTCTGAATCACCTGCAATTTTTTTCTCCACACGTCTTACCATGTAGTTTTAGTTCTCTGAAGAGAAAAACAGAATCGAGTGTGTGCAATTTTAAAGACTTCTCTCAGGGTGAGGCGATAGCTTGGAAGGTAAAGTGATGTGTAAACATAGTGAACTGAGTTTAAGTCTCTAGAACCCATCTAAAGCCAGACAGCGGCATGTATCTGAGACCTCAGCTCTCCTGTGGGGACATGGTGGCATCAGGGTGTGTGTGTGTGTGGGGGGGCGTTCCCAGAAACTCAGAGCCAGATAGCCTGGCATCTCAGCAGTGGGCAAGAGAGACCCTCACTCAAGTAGTAAGGACTGGCGAAGAGTTGTCCCTCGGCCCTGCACATGTGTGCAGAAACATGTGCACTTCCACCCACACGCATGCACGGGCACACACGCACGCACGGGCGCACACGCACACACACACACACACACACAGTCACACACACACACACACACACACACACACACACACAGTCACACACACACATACACACACATACACACAGTCACACACACACATACACACACACAGTCACACACACATACACACACACAGTCACACACACACACATACACACACACATACAGTCACACACACAGAGTCACACACACACACACACACACACACACACACATACACACACACACACACAAACACACACACAGGGTGCTTTGTGGGTACAGAATTCTAGGTTCACAGCTTGTGCTTTTGTTTCAGTATCCTGAAGCTGTTGCTCCACTGTGTTGACTGAATTATTTCTGATGCATCTTACGAGATGCTTGACCTGTTCTTTTGAATGTGCTGTTTTCTTTGGTCGCTTTAGATTTTTCTTTTTGTCGATACTTTTGAACACACATACTCACTCACACCTTTCTTTTCAGATTTATTGTGCTGGGGTTCACTGAGCCTCTTCGATCTATGAGCTTATAATTGCCATAGATTTTTTTGTTTTGCTTTTTAAAATTATTAGTATATATTACTTGTACAAAATAATATATGTGTTTTGACATTTTCATACATGTGTATAATGTTTTTCTTTCTTGACCTTTAGAAAAAATTTTGACCATAAGTTCTTCAAGTTTGTTTTTGGTTTTTTGGTCTCTTCCCTACATTTGAATTACACATGAGGAGGCTTAAAGCTGTGTCCCGGCTCTATTCTTCTGTTCAAGGGTTTTCTCCATTGTTTATGTTTTTCTGTTGATAGGTCTTTAAATTCTGTGACTTTTCCCCCTGAAACGTTTGTGGTTTCGTCTCCTAACTACAATCTTCATGTCTAGACATCCATGTGCGTCTGCTTTCCACACCTCCACTTCATCTTTGGGAACGTATGAGATGCTGTTTCAGAGACTGCTCTGCCATCTTCTCCTCAGAACCCCTGTATCTGCTGTGTCAGTTCCCACAAACTTGTCCATTCCTCGAGATACACTATGATTTCCTGCATGTCTGGTGGCTTGGGGAGTGGATGCTAGGCATTGTGGATTCCACTGTGATGGGTGTTTTGGATACTTATGCATTTTTATAAATATTTTTGAGACTTGTTCTGGGATTCAATCAAGTTATTTGGAAAAGTCTGGTCTTTGGGGGTCTTGCTTTTAAGATTTGAGAAACAACCAAGGGCTATTTACTTCCTAGTACTGAGCAAGACCTTAAGTGTGTTCTTCCCAGGGGTCCTGTGAACATAGAAGTCTTCCAGGAGGAAGAAGCTACTGACCCCAACCCTATGTGACTACTAGGCACTTTGCCTCTATGCCTTCAGTGGGTTTTTCTCTTGATCTTGGGTGGTTTCTTGAGCATGTGCAGAGAGGGGACGACCCCCACCCCACCTCACCCCTGCCCTCTGCAGCCTGTTCTGCTGTGAGCTGTGAACTTCCGCTGCCTGACTCTTCCTGAACTCCGGTTCCCGTTTCCTCAATTCAGAGAGTCCCCCAGGCTGCTTCTGGGCTCCCCATGCCTGCGTGCCCTAGGGACTCGTTCTCTGCAGTTGGCAGGCAATTATGGCACTTATTTTGTTTGTCCCTTTTCTCCCAGGAATTACTGTCCTGGTTACTGGGGCCCAGTGCCTTGCAGGCTATTGTTTGTGTGTGTGTTCCAAATGTGGAAAGTAGGAAGGAGAGTCAGTCTGTACTCTGGAAATGCAAGTCCCCGTCTTTAGTCTCTATTGCGCATGAAGATCACAGCACTGCTGTACTGACCCTCTGATAGTCTCTAGAACTGGTTTTCCCTCTCCCACCTTAGCTCTGCTCATGGATTTGTCTACCTGAAGCTCCCTTTCCCTGTGGGGGCCTCTGTCTCCTTTTAGACGAGGGCATATGTTCATTTTTGCTATGGAAGTTTTTTCCCTCTAGGTCCGTTGGCCGAGATGATCGTATTCTGGCTTTCCATCCCTCATAGCACCATGTGCTCTTTCTTACTCTTCCTTTTTTCTCTTCTGTTTGCCGACTCATCTGTCTGCTTATGGATTCATTCAACAAGCATTTCTGAGCATCTGTGTGTTCAAAGGTATCGGTGGCAAATGGCACAGACCTGGAGTCCTACTTCATACACTCGGGATTCACAGTCCAGCAAAGTCAACAGGCAATGTTTAACTGCAACCGTGTGATGTCTTGTGTGTACACATGTAAGGAGAAACGGTCGATCCAGCAAGCACAGAGTGTGGGCAGCTTCGTTAAAGGCTTCAAAGAGGAAATTATGCTTGTGCTGAATTATGGGAGGTCACTGGGAAATGAACAACTTCTGTTCTTCAGTTGGGACCCATCCTTCTGCCCACTCTTTTACCCCATCCTCAGTTTCCCTTCTCTTAAGTCAGTGGTTTTTAGCTGAGGGAGATGTTGCACCCTCTCCCTCCCGCCCAAGGATATTTAGCAATGTTTGCAGGCGGCATTTTGTGTTGTCCTAACTCAGTGGCTGCCACTCGATTCTCACAGAGAGAGACCAGGAACATCCCACTGTGAGGAGGCCAGCCACCTCACCTCAGCAGAGACTGATCAAATCCCAAATGTCAACAGTGGCAGAGTTAAGAAACAGCACTGTAATTCAGCAAATATTTGTAGAGCACCTGCTATGTCCTACGTGGCCCAGATGCTAGGGAGATACAGTGGAGGGCAGCCTCTAAAGCTTGCATTCCAGGGGCGCAAAGAGATACAGACAACGACAATAGACATAGCTCAGAATGGGACAGTGGCCAGTGCCGCTCTGAAAGCCGAGGCAGGCGAAGACGACAAGGTGCATTGTGGGGTTTGCAGAGTTTTAAATGGGGTGGTCAGGGCAGACACTACCAGAAATAGCATGAACTAGGTACAGGAACCTGCAGTACAGGAGGAACCAATGCAGGAGTGTGATGTGTGTGTGTTCTGGAATGGGGACGGAAGTCAGGATGCTTGGAAAGAGGGTGTTAAGTGCAGCCCTAGGAGGGTCTGCCCCCCATCAGCTGCCATATTTGACATTTTAGACAAACCGTGTAACTCCCAAACATCCCACACTTTCCATTACATAGTTTAAATGTGGATAACAGGAACTGGAGAGATGGCTCTGCTCTTCCAGAGGACCCGAGCTTGGTTCCCAGCACCGACATCAGGTAGCTCCTGACTGCCTGTAACTCCACTTCCAGAGAAACTGATGCCCTCTCTAGCCTCCTCAGCACCAGTCCTCATGTGTACATATCGACACATACACATAATTTAAAGCAAGTCTTACACACACACACACACACACACACACACACACACACACACACCCCTAGAGAAATGGCTCAGTGGTTAAGAACACTTGCTGCCCTTGCAGAGGACCCGAGTTCAGTTCTCAGCGCCCACATGGTGGCTCCCATCGATCTGTGACTCTAGCTTTAGGGATCTAATGTCCTCCTCAGCCTCCACAGGCATTAGATACACACACCTACACACATGCAGGCAAACCCTCACATGTGTAAAAAAAAAAATCTTAAGAACATAAATGTGAGGACAGAGACAGAACTGTGCCGCCATGATTCTGAGCTCCCCCCAGGAGTTAAATCGATATTTGTGATAAGACAGCTTGCAGCATTGTGTCCACAGCGTCTGGCTGGGGGCCAGCTTGAAGTTCTCTTTACATCCTTGGAGCACAACTGTGGAAGCAGGAGAAAAGAGAGTGAGGTCTTCCATCACACTTCCTCTTTCCACTAAAGGGGTGGAAGCTTAGGGATAGGAAGCAGTCTGATCCCAGGTAACACAGTGATCCCTGGGCTCAGCACAGTGCTGGGCCTCGTAAGTTGAACTTAGTAGTTTGGTTCACTTGGGTCTTGTTCATCAGCCGTGGGTGACACACGTGATTTTTACTTGATTTCTACCTGCTTTGCATATGTTTGCTCCTATAATCCTCAGGACACTCTTATGGGGTTAGTACCTGTTATCTCTGTTTCACTGAGAAATAGTTTAAGTGGTGTGCCCATGGACTCGTAGCTACTGGATTCAAGCCTAGGTCTGTCTGCGTCCAAAGGGCATGTTCTAGGCATTACTCTGTTTTCCTACTTTATGAATACTTTATGCTTCTTTTGTAAAAAATCCAAGCACAATGAAACTTTGTAAAATAATTGGCAAAGACCAGCTACAAGTTCTAAACAATGATATGCCTTATAAGATGAGCCTTACATTATGGAAATGTCCAACCAACCAATAAACAAGTAAGTACTGGCAGCTGGAATTATGTTATCTTCTCCAGAATCCTCGTAAGCCAAAGCGGGTGAAGATGAGGTATGGAGCCTGGTATCTGAAGACCAACTTGTGGAAAAAGCGAAGAGCAGATGAACCTTTGGTGGACCCCAAGACCTCACACAAAGCCCAAGATGCTGACTTCAAAAAGCATCTTCAGGAACAGGTATGTACACATGTTGAGATTTGATTGTCTGAGCCACAGATGATCACTGCCTGGTTGGCCACAGAGGTCCCTACAAAGTCTCAGTGTGTGTGTGTGTGTGTGTGTGTCAAATTCAGGAAAAGCAAGATGAACTGTGGAGAGCAAGCACATAATGAGCAAGACTTGAGTTCTGTCTTCATGGTAGGCACCAGAGCCTCTAAACTGGGGCAGCACTCCTGGCATTATGTGTTCGAGACAGGATCTCACTGTGTAGCCCTGGCTGTCCTAGAACTCCATACATAGACCAGGCTGACCTCAAACTCACAAAGATTCCCCTTGCCTCCTAAGTGGTGGGATTAAAGGTGTATGCCTCCGCCTTCAGCCCACTACTACCATTTTGAACAATGTGTTCTATGAATAAAGGCTTAAAGGGCAGGTGACCAGGTAGGACCACCACAGTGCTCAGAACTGGTGTCATGGCATGATGTTCCCGGAAACTAAGTTTAGAACTTGTTTCCTATCAGCCAGAGATAACAAAGAAGCCAAACCTGCACCTGGGAAGTTTCATTACTAGAAATCAGTTGCCACAGAATGGCTAAGACAGGGGACACGAGTTAAACACTTGGATGTGACAGAGCAGCAAAGCCACGCCACTGTGGCCCTGCTTCACTGCAGATAAGCTGCGTGCTTGTCTGTCCCTTGTGTACATGCATGTACGGGAGCAAAGGTCATCGCCGTCCCTCTGGAAACAGGGAGGTGTTGACACATGCTTCACAGGACTCTGATGAGCACTTTTTTTTTTTTTTTTTTTGTTTTTTGAGACAGGGTTTCTCTGTGTAGCTTTGGAGCCTTTCCTGGGTCTCACTCTGTAGACCAGGCTGGCCTCGAACTCACAGAGATCCGCCTGCCTCTGACTCCCGAGTGCTGGGATTAAAGGTGTGCACCACCACCGCCCGGCTTGATGAGCATGTCTGTGGATCTCTTCTCATTTACAACAGACCAGAGTATCTCTGGATACTAGGTGGGAAACACATGCAAAAGTAAAACCGTGTACAGATGTGGATGTTTCATTAGTAATTGTCTGTCAAACTGCTGTGCAGACTGGAAAGCTAGGACAGCTGGTGGGTAGACATTTTTCTGTTTCCCAGTGCTGGGTATAAAAAACTGTTTTTTTAGGAGTGAGGCTTGTCATAAATCTGTAAGCACAACATGCTTGAATAAACTTCAAAATAATACAAATGACACTTAGTAGAATTTCTGAGTGCATGAATTTAGGAGTGCCCAAATGTGTGGGAATTTAATTCATCACATATTTTATTCTGACAGCAAAAGCTTTTTATGGTGCCTGTCAGCTAATGAAATAGTATCTTTTATACTTGGGCAATATGGTTGATATAATTATTACACTAAAAATTATTCATTAGGAAATCTAGACACAGGGAGGAGTCAAAATTATAGAATTGTTCTACATTTTTTTTGGAGGCCTAGTCTTGCATATGTAGTCCAAGCTGGCCTAGAACTTATGATCCTCCCAAGCGCCAGGATGACAGGCATGCTCCACGATGCCCAGCCTGCACTGTTGTTGATAAGTCACGCTTTCATAATGCTGAAGGGAGAGGATTTTAGCTAGTGCACAAAGTACTGGCTGCTATCGTGGGGTGTTAGCAGGGGACAGTCACTGTGACAGTCTTGCCAAGAACTCAAGAGTTTTCACTTTGACTGACTGGGTTTGGATGGTGAAATGGCCTTGAAGAATTGAATTGCAGTATGTAAATTTCTCCATCCACTTTTAGAATTCAAATAAATGCAAAGAAAACACCATCAGAGGGGTGCTTGAACATTCCGAGGGTCTGGAACCGAAAGCAAGTCTGTTTTCATTGTTGTGTCCTTTGTAATTGAGATCTATAAATTGTGGGGCTGCTGAGATTCCCTTACTAGGTCAATATAAAAAAAATTAAAAGTTCAAATCTATAAGTTGTGGATAGATTCTCTCAAGTTAGATTCTTGATCTCCCAAGTCAAAACTTTTCAGTTGCTAAAATCTGTTGCTTATCCTTTATACAAGTGTAAGGGGAAAAAATGGGCAAGAGGGTGAAATCGGAAGTCTCTGAAAGCCCTCCTTCCTTACCTGATGAACCTCAGAGTGAGAAGGAGGTGCCTGCAGTGAGGCCCGCAAGCACAGTGGCTTCCCACCAACGTCTCTTTAAACTGCTCTTTTAGGCAGAGCTGCTGGCAGGCCTGCACGGAACCACCGCCTTTAAGGACTTCATTCTACGCAGGGGTTACAGGATGCCCAGGGTGAGTGAAGAGTCCTTTTGCAGAACTCTGCTGAGGGCTTTGAAGAAGACAGCTGTGGATGAGAAGTAACCTGACATAACCAGATAGTCCTCTCCCAGCATCCATAAGCCTCCAGAAGGAGTGGTCAAATAAAAACTCAATGTTATGAGCCTGGTGGTGGTGGTGGTGGCATACGCCTTTAATCCCAGCACTTGGGAGGTAGAGGCAAGTGGATCTCGGAGTTCGAGGCCAGCCTGGTCTACAAAGAGAGTTCCAGGACAGTCAGTGTTGTTGCACAGAGAAGCTCTGCATTGAAAAACAAAAACAAACAAATTCATCATCACTTTCCAGATGGAGCCCTTTGTGTGGTCTTCCTGCTGCTTTGAAGTCCACCCTCCTTGGGACCAAAGGGAATGGAGTCCAGGTGCAGAGCAGGTGCCCGGCACAGCCTGTTACTAAGACATTCTGAGTTCTTCAGGAACTCTTTAAGTCTCCTATACTTTCAGGATGAAGGACAAAGTTACGCAGCATGGGTCAGCATGAAATGGAGTTGGCACTTAGAATGTGTCACTATAGTGTGAGCTCTGTTCTAACAGAAACACAGAGCGGTTAAAGTTCTATCCAGGGGCCTCCAGGCTTCTGTTCTGCCCTCTCCCTGTTCCAGAAGGTTTGACCTGTCATGTGTAAAGGGCACTCCAGCCTTCTCCCACAGTGTGCAGGTTCACACACACACACACACACACACACACACACACACACACACACACACACACCCCTCCATCTTGAAGATCACAGTGGGAGGTCAGCTGAGCAGACTGCACAAAGCTGTACACCCAGACAGCTGGACATAGGCACATGGGACCAAAGTCACAGCTAATAACAGGCTGTGCCCAGCCCATCATCACACCCCTCAGGCTCCTCAGAGGACAGAAGAGCCAAGGTGCTCAGACATTGTTAGGACCACACACTGGATTTCTTTTTGCTTGCTTGCTTCTTTTTTCTTCCCCAACCCCCATGGTTATTGTTTTGAGATAGGGTCTTATGTACCCAAGCTAGCCTCAGAATCACTATGTACCTGAGGCTGGCCCTGAACTTCAGATCCCTCTGATCTGCCCTCACACCTGACTTGGATTTCTATTTCCCAAGTAATAGAACTAACAGTGGCTTATATTTAATGTCATATAAATGAACATGTTGAACATGCGCAGAGTCAGCCTGGCTTTAGGTAAGTTTATAGCATGAGACAGAGACTGAGAATTAAAACAATCATAGAGTTCAATGGGATGTCACCTTTAGCCCTGAGCATCGGTGACAGACTCACTAGCTGTATTTACTCTGTACTCTCTCTCTATATATATACTCTATACATACTGGGCTTGACATACTCGCAGTAGCTCCTTAATCTGCATATAAAGTCCACATAAGTTTGTTTATTTATATGTAGGGTATGTAAGGTATGTTTAATACTTTATTATGTTGTGCATTTTATATACTTTTGTGTATTATAGAAGTGTATATATATATATATATATATATACATATATATATGCTTTTATTTAATTTTGGTGGGTTGTTTTGTTTGTGATCTTGAACTTAAGATCCTCTTGTTTCCAATTCAGTGCTGGGATTATAGGCATGTGACACTATGCCTGTTATTGTGTAATATATATGTGTATATATACATATATACTATTATTATATAATATATATTGTTATTGTATAATATATTAAAAATATTTTTAAGGGTTTGTGTGTGTGTGTGTGAGAGAGAGAGAGAGAGAGAGAGAGAGAGAGAGAGAGAGAGAGAGAGAGAGAGAGAGAGGGAGGGGGGGGCTCACCGAGGCCAGAGGAGGACATTAAATGTCTATCACTCTTTGCTTTATTCTCTCAAGACAGGGTCTCTCACTCACCTTGAAGCTCACTATTTTGTCTAGGTTGGCTGGTGAGCTCCTGGGATTCACCTATTCCAATGTCTCCCTCTCCAGTGATGGAGTTCCAGGCATGCCGGCCCAGAGGTCATGCTTGACTTTTTCCTGTGGGTGTCAGCAACTCCAATCCATATTTTTGTGCAGCAAGCGTTCTCCCTCCCTGAGCCACTTTCCCGGCCTGGGCTGTATCTGTCTCACTACTTACACCGCAAAGCTTCCTTCTTCCATTCAGGTCTGTCCCTGATGCGATACTTCATTCTCTTGATGCAGACATAGATCAACTGGGGACAGACAGGGAAATCCCTGACACACTGGCTGTACTCTCTGCTGCACGAACTCCAAGAGATGGTGTCCCTGGAAAAAGCTGACATCTGAGGACACCTGTCCCCCAGACTCTCCCACTTTCCCTTTTTCTCATATCCTATAGCTGTTATCTTACCGACAACATTTCATCTAAAAGAGAGGATCCATTATAGAAAATGAAGTCAGATGTGGCCAACAGTTGGTATCCCAGCACTCAAGAGGCTGAAGCTGGAAATTGCTGTGAGTTCAAGGCCAGCCTGGGCTGCAGAGTGAGCCCGTCTCAAGAAAATGAAAAAAATAATTAAATGTAAATTAGATACATAGGCATACATGCACACAAAACATATCTATGTGTATGTATTTATATGCTGTCACTTAAATATATGTGAACATTCATTTTTTTCCTAACCCATAATGTATGTGAATTCTGTGTATACATGTATTCACATATGTCATAGGGTGTAACACGAATTGCTAAATGGCCTTAGAATTGCTAAATGGCCTTATTAATAAAAAAAAAAACAAAAAAACCCAGAGCCAGATATTGGGGCGAAAGCTGAAAAGATCAGAGGAATAGAATAAGCCAGCTACAAGTTCTTACCTCTAGGAAATCCTCAGCCCAAGAGAGCTACTTCCTGTATACTTACACCTATATACCTTTCTGTGCCCTGCCATCTTACTTCCTCTCTCCGCCCAGCTACATCACTTCCTCTTTCCACCCAGCTACATACTTCACTTCCTGTCTGTCTGTACAGACCTCCAGACCTCTATGGTTAAATAGTGCTGGGATTAAAGGCATGTGCTAACACATCTGGGTCTGTTCCCAGTGTGGCCTTGAACTCACAGAGATCTAAATGAATCTCTGCCTCCCAAATGCTAGGATTAAAGGTGTGTGCTACCACTGCCTGACCTCTATGTTTAATATAGTGGCTGGCTTTGTCCTCTGATCCCTAGGCAAGCTTTATTTGTTGGAGCACAAATAAAATATCCCCACAACAGGGGACCATGTTCTTATGTACATATACCAGTGTCTATTCATTGTCCCCAGTGACCCAGATAGATCCCAGGCCTTTAACGGCATAAGTCTTTGCTGAGCTGAGTTAGGCTGGGGCACAGGATGAGGGTGAATTCAGTCAGAGTATTTCTGATGCTGAGCATCTCCTTCCTAAAGACCAACATCGAGTTATCAACTTAAAATTTTATCTAGTGTAAGGAAATCTGTGGAAGTGAAGCTTTTAAGCTGGGGTATTATAGCAGGAGGGTTATACAGCTTTTGTTTGGCTTTCTAATGAGGAATTTTTTTTCCTGTAGTTCCTTGAGAAGATATATGCTGAGGAGAAAGGTAAATCTGAACATATTAAGATCCCTAAAAACCTCATGCCAACAGAGAGGAACCCTGGGAGAAGATGAGGCAGCTTATATTGACTGCGAACTTAGGCATTGCTTCATTATTTTAATTATTAAGTAGGATATGGTAAGTGCCCACTATGGAAACTTCATCCTGGCAGCATCTATAAATATAAAACCTAACACAAATATTTCTAAATGGCTTTCTAAATACTTTAATCAATTTTTGTATTATTTTTTATTTATGTATAGTTGTGTATGTCTGCATGTGGCTATGTATGTACACGTGACTGCAGAGGACCTCATAGGCCCCAAGTGTTGAGTCCTCTGAAGCTGGAGTTACAGACGGTTGTGAGCTACTATGTGGGTGCTAGGAATTGAACCTTGGTCCTCTGGAAGAGCAGCAGGTACTCTTAACCCCTGCCTGATCCATTTCTCTAGTCCCCATTAATCAGTGTTTTGTTTGCTTGTTATTTGTTTGTTTTTCAGGTTAGGCCTTCTTCAGGCAGAGTTTCACTATGTAGCCCAGGCTGATGTCTAATTAGTCATCCCCCTCAACCCCTCAGGGGCTAGGGTTACAGTTGTCCACCAACATACCTGACTTAGCATTTTGTGTATTACCAACTATGGGATCAGTATTCATGTACAGTCTTCTCACAGTTTTGTGTTATGAAAATTGCATAAGTGTATTAATTTTTTGTAAAAATAAAATCATGACTAAAGGCAAAAATCACTCTATTTTTATTGTTATGGCTTTTTGAATGAGTACCTCTTTCTTTACAGGTTTGTTTTCTTGCATTTTGAGTTAAGCTAACTGGGATGTTTTTTTCTCTCTTCTTAGGCATATTAGTCTTGCTAATAAATGTATATTTGCAGTGGAAGGTCAAAAAGCTTAAAAGAAAATCAAGCTAATGTGTTTTATTACTTTTTAGAGATTCAAAAAATTATTTGTGTATGTGTGTGTAAACATGCACATGGGTATCCACAGAGGTCAGAGAGTATGTCGGATCCTCTGGAGCTGGAGTTACAGGCAGTTGTGTGTTGTGTTATGTGGACAGTAGGAACCAAATTTAGGCACTTTACATGAGCAGCGAGTGTTCTGAAACCCTGAACCATCTCTCCAACCTCTGCATTTTATAACTTTAAAAAAAATTACTGGAGGTGGGTGGGGTTGGAGAGCTGGAACAGTGGGTAAGAGCACTGGCTATTCTTCCAGAGGACCAGGGTTTGATTCCCAGCACCCACATGGCAGCTCACAACCATCTGTAACTCCAGTTTCAGTGAATCTGACACTCTCTTCTGGTGTCTGTGGGCACCAGGCACACATGTGGTACATTGACATGCATATAGGCAAAACACCTGTACAAGTATAAAATAAAAATTGAAATTGAAATAAAGAACTTTAGAAATGAAAATAATTATTATTTTTGTGTACATGCTTATGGTCATCCATGTTGTGTGAAAGGTGCATATGGAGGCCAGAGATGTTCCTCATAAGCCATCTTGTTTTCTGAGGGAGGGTCTCTCTCTTGGATCTGAGCTCATCAACTCAGCTAGGCTGGCTAGCCAGTGAGCTCTGAGACCTGCCTATTTCCTCCTCCAACACTGAGGTCACAAGCCAGGCCAACATGGATTTCTACCTAGGTGCTGGGAATCAACTGTGGGTCCTCAGGCCTACACAGCAAGCATGTTGCCAACTCCCCAAGTCCATCCACTTGAATCTTAAGAGTCTTATACAGAATTATGTTTTAAATTTGACTGCTGGTAACACGCCTTTAGTCGAGAAAGAGACAAGAAAAAAGTTTTTGAAAATGTGTACACATGACGTGGCAGGGAAGAAAATGCATATCAACACAGCGGTATTCATGTCTACAACTGGTTAGGAGGTGTGATTTCTGTACAGTTTCCTCATCCATTTCCCACTCCATATGCTTGCTCCCTTCAGCCCACCACTTGGCTGATGGGAATCACTTGCTCAGTAGAATGGCCCAAACTTTTATTCACAAAGGGCCTGAGCCTCCATGGCTCTCACACTGGGGTTTTTATAACTAGACACGGTAGAAGCCCAAGGGACCCTCTGATTTCCACGACTTTCTTGTCAATCATTTTCCTCATTAGTGACATCTCACTGCGACACCAGAGTGTTCTTCCCAGTTCTTCAAGTATGAGGAGGCCATACTGACCAGGTGGTACTGCCTGCTGCTAAGTCAACACAAGTGTTTTCTGCCAGGGAGGGGGGTGACTTTTCTCAAGCTTTCCTATGCACAGCTCAGCCCTGGGGCCTTTGAGGAACAGTAGTTCCAGTGGCCATTACGGAGGTGGTCCTCCTGATGTCACCCCTTGCATTCACTCAGTCCTGCATATCCAGAGAACGGCACAAAGAGCAAGTGTTGGTTCAGGGTGGACAGCCATTGCTCAGTGTCTGTGTGGCACTGGCGCCAGGCTTCTCTGAAGTCTGCTGATGTGCTCGAGTCCCTTACATGAAATGACAACGGGTCTGCATATGACCTGCCATGTCCCACCCCCCACCTGTAATCATCACCACATCACAGTGCAACGCAAATGAAGAAATGGTTGTTACTCTGTGCCGAGTAGGGAGAAGGACAAACAGTCCGTCGGTGTTCAGTAAGGACAAAAATTGCCTGACTCTTTTCAGTTATGTCTAACCAGCAGGGTGCGGAACCCACAGGCATGCACTTGGAAAACATTGTCTCTCGAGTGGAGTTTGGAGTCTGACCTACCGCTTCTATGTGCACCAAAGTGTCAGGATTGCTTTCTCGTTTACTATAAAAATCATCCCTGCCTGTATCCCAGAACTCTGGAGCTGAGGCCGAAGAAATGCCAGGAATTTCAGGCTAATGTGGTCTGAGGGTTGGTTGAGACCTTGTTCTGTTCCAAATTGCCAAATGATGGTGACAATGGTAGATCAAATTAGTTTCTTCCTGAGAGCCAGTGTCGAGTGGGAAACGCTGGTGGTGAATAAGCACTCAGTAAGTCGATAAATGTTCATGTGGGTGGATGTCTGCTAAGCAAGGTCAGCAAATCTAAACCCAGAAAAACTCTCAACAAAAGATAACTCATTGCTTCCTCCTGAAGACTACTTCAATTGCAGCCATTATGGTCCCTTCTTCTTCCCCCACTCTACAAGGGTCACATTTCCTAAACGCACTCATCAAATAGCCTCACATGTGTGGAAGCCCACAGGTGGCACCAAAGGACAGTGGGTCTCCTGAAAGCCAGTGGAGGAGGCATCCAGTCCTACCTTGCGGGACGGGATTTTGGCATTCGGTCCTCAGATTCTGGCATGTAGGTGATGAGCTGCAGGTGGTGCGGGCTGTGCCGCTCTGGAGAGAATCCACGCCTTTCTGGGGCGCCTTGTTCCTGGCTTTGCTGCAGTCAGGTCTAGTCCATTTCAGGGTCCCATGACCCTGTCTCCAGGTTTCTATTGCTGTGATAAAACACCATGATCAAAGCAGCTTAAGGAGAAAGGTCTCATTTCAGTTAGTAACTCTCAGAGGGAAGTCAGGGCAGGAACTCAAGCGGGGCAGGAACCTGGAGGCAGGTGCTGAAGCAGAGGCCCTGGAGGAATGTTGCTTACTCCCCACGGCTTGCTCAGCCTACTTTCTTTTAGTGACAGGACCACAGCCAAGGGATAACACCTCCCACATCAACCAGCAATCAAGAAAATGCACCACAGGCTTGCCCACAGGCCAATGTGGCGGGAGCTTTTTCTCAACTGAGGTTCCCTCTTCCCAACCAGATGACGCTAGCCTGAGGCATGTTGACACAAAACTCGTGAGCACACAGCTGAACATGCAACAGAAGCAGCCACCAAATTGGCTGTGATGAGGGAAAATCCAAGTTGCTGAGGTCATATATAGTCTGTGTTCACGAGGCACTGGGCAATATTGGGATGTCTGTAGACAAAAGTGGTTGAAATAAAGAAAAAAATATACATATATATGAGTACAGGTGCCTTCAGAGGCCAAGAGAGGGCTCCCTTGGAGCTGGACTTACAGGTGGTTGTGAGCTACACAATGTGGGTGCTGGGTACTGAACACGGGTCTTCTCCAAGAGTAGTACATGCTCCTGCTGAGCCATTGGGTCAACTTTTCACTGGTTATTGAATTCTTCCTGTAGATTGGAGCCTTTTGATGGTGTCACAAAGAATGAGTCTCTCCCCTCTCTCTCAGACATTCCTGTCACTAGCCTTGCCAAGTCTCTAGCTACTGAACTAAACCACTGGTGATTCCTGACCCACAGGCCATTGCTCATTCAGATAGAGTAGCCAACAGGGTCTGTCATCTTGCTTTCTGCTGCCATCCTGAAGAGCACAGTTGGGGAAATTTTCTAGAAATAGTTTATTCAGCTCATGAGTGGATTAAACAGGATTGCACATTCCTCTCAGAAAGCACCCAAATTCTGTCAGTTTGAATGCATTTATAATAAGCTCTGAGCCACCAATAATGCATAGATGTTGCAGTAAGGAAAGAATGCATTTCCTCTCAGTGTCATTTAATCACGGTCGAGCCCAGATTTGAATTCTCTAATTTATGCATTCTGTCTTCCATCCTCTTCATTGCCTGAAACTGACTCTGTCATGTGACTCTGTCCCAGTGTTGGGCTGAGTCCGTGTGTGTGTGTGTGTGTGTGTGTGTGTGTGTGTGTGTGTGTGTGTGAATCTGTCTGTAACAGAAGGCTTTCTTCTTATGTATTGAACAGCATGGAAAACATCTCACAGGGAAGGAATGAGGGACACTATAGACATCTTTAACAGAGTTCTACAAGAGATTAAGTAACTGATTCCAATGGACCCCAACTGGCCCAGATAATAGTACTACAAATGTCATTGTTCATTAAGCCATATATGAATGTTGTCTTCAAGATTTATGGTGGATATTCAATTTTATAAGATTGCTTTCTACCACTATTTTGCTGTTTTCAGCACATGATACACATGCAAACACACATGCATTACTCTGGGTGAGGGCATGGAAGAATACATAAAATTGCATCTATGCATTAGCTTTGGTAGTAAAGTTGATTATGTGGGAAATCCAAGGCAAGTAAGGTTGGCTGTTACATTGTTTTCTTTTCTTTTCTTTTCTCTTCTTTCTTTCTTTCTCTCTCTCTCTCTCTCTCTCTCTCTCTCTCTCTCTCTCTTTTTTTTTTGGTTTTTCGAGACAGGGTTTCTCTGTGTAGTTTTGGTGCCTGTCCTGGATCTCACTCTGTAGACCAGGCTGGCCTTGAACTCACTGCCTCTGCAGTGCTAGAATTTAAGTCATGAACCACCATGCCAGGCTACAAGGCCATTTTTCTAATAAAGTCATGGAACTATTGGGTTAGGACCCCAGTTTTATGGCCTCATTTAACTCTCAAACGTCCTGCCTCCAAATTCCAGCCTGACTGTGTTTCTACCCTCTTAAAACCTCACAACAGACCCTCAATTTAAAGATAAGTCTTATTAGGAGCTTCCAAATCATAGAAGGATAAAATGCTTAAAATTCTGGAAAGTTTCTGTCCTGATTTTTCAGCACCGCCCTGGAACTGGCTCTTCACTCAGTTAGTTGGACTTAGAGAATATCCCAGGAGGAGAGAGAAGTAGGCTGCAGAAGGCATCACAATCGTACGAATACACACTGTACAACTGTGTCTTCAATCTCTGCTCAAACCCATCCTATATAGAACTCTTGCAGGGGCCCGAGAGAAGCCAGGTGATCAGGTGATTCGATGTGGGAATTTGCATCAAGGACCCTGGGTTCTAACTGAACTCTGGCACTTACCAGCTGAATGACCGGACACTCATTTGTTACCCTGTCTGCTCTGGTCATCTCATCTCCAGCAGGAATAAGCTCAGCAATAACAGTTCCATCTCCAGCGATGTGGCGAGGATTAGGGAAATGTTACAAGGGCCGAGAACAGACCCTGGCACATCCCTCACACGTACTGAATGTTAGCTGACGTCCAGGCTTGGTGGATCAGATAACCCCAGCCTGGTTCATGAGGAGCACCTGTCACATGGCAACCACCTGTCTCCGGATCAGCCTGCTGTGTTTAACTCCTGCCCAGCAAGAAGCCAAGAGAACACTTTTGAAACACCAAGTCTGTGGCTCAGCTGCAGCACACCAAGTGCCCAATCTAATACTCTACTACTCTCCCTGGACTTGTTAAAAACTCAATTCAGAGGCCTGCCTGCTGCACATGCTTCAAGCACACTAGCTCCATGGGCTTAGTGGGGCTAATGTGCCTTTTTGAGTGACATGCTGGGCTCAAAGCTGGCAGCTTCTCAGGCTAGTGAATGAAGGAGCAGGGACAGCATATCTAAACTTAAACTCCTTGTCACTTTACAGCCTTTGGGCTAAGAGCAAGTGTAATTCTGGTCTCCGGAATCCAAACAGAGGGGCAAGCAGCACACCATTATATATATAGCATTCCCAACGTCCAGATGAAGTAGACATAAATAACCGGAGAGAATAATATTAAGTTGTTGAGCTAGGGAGAGGTGAGATTTTTACTCATTGTCTTTGACTATCAGCTACTTAGCTGAAGTGTGTGTAACTGCATTTTAGAAATGGCAATATGCACCAGCCAGCTCACTAAGTTCCTTAACGGCTTTGTGAATTGGCACCCTGTCTCTGGAACATTATCGATCCTAAGAGGCGAGGCTATGATGCACATTAGCAGTGAAGCCTGGAGACAACAGTTTCCTCTCTCTCAAAGCTGTTTCCGCAAAGTTCATGCCAGAGTCTTCATGGAAGCTGAAGAGGCTTCTGTGTTGCCCAGGGGTCGGGGCATTCTGTGGTAAAGGAAAGAGCTCTAGTTCAGTTGGCTGGGAAACAAACAGGAAGGTGGGATTAGATGTCCTCAAGCCCAATTTAAGGACAGGTGCTGGAAAGCTGTAAGATGTGGTCTGATCTCGGGAGAGTGAGAACTGAAGTTAAAAACAAAACAAAAACAAAAACCTTGGCACCAACTCGAAGCCTTGTGGAACACTCCCAATATTTCTAGGTCTCCCCATGTAGCCAGGTGGCCTGCAGGCTTCGAGTGCTGAAGAGGGCTGGGTGCTGGGGTACATGCTCCGTTCCTTTCATGCAAGGCTTCCGACTGTGCCCGTTAACGTCCCGTAAGTCCCGCCACATCTTCTTGCTAATGTTTGCTTCTGGGATAGAATCAGACTCCTTCTTTGAATTTGCCTTTTCTGATTACCAGTGGCTCTGTAATCTGTTCCTTCGGCCTCTGAGTGCCTGTTGTCTGCTCGGTCCAGACGTGCCGAGAAGAATGGCCCTCAAGTCATTTTCTTGTCAATGTGCAAGAGCTTGTTGGGAATCTGGCCGTTAATCCTTTGTCTGGTTGACGATACAGCTAGCTCCCTGCCCTTGTCTGGAGCTGTCTGATATCGTTGTCTAGCGTGCTCCATTGGATGTGATTCTATCAAAATAGCCCCCTGTGTTAGGTACCATCACTGTGGCAGTGTCTTGGGTTTTGTTACCTCAGCGTTGCACTTATACCATTTTCATTTAGGGCTTTTATTCCACCCGAGACCTACTATTCAATGCAGCACACCTAACCCAGCTTCCCCTCCTCCCCCTTTCTCTATACAGCGGGCTAGCTCATTTGTCCAACACAGTTTCTCAAAGTTTCATCATTACCAAGCTGCTCAGCCTGGAGTCCAGCCGGGCGCCAAGATGAGTCAGAGGTTTGTGAACAGTTGCAGTTAGAAAATGTCTCTACGAAACCTGAGGCTGGGCGGCTCCAACGTGACTGATCCGCAGAGAGGGTTTGCCTGCGGGGAATGTCATGTGGAGACACAGGCGCAGAGTTTGACAGAAATGGACAGCTGCTGCTGGTACCTCCCCAGAGAGCCAGCGCTTGGAGAGAGAGGGATTAGAAACCAACGAACCAAGCTACACTTTAGCAGCGTGCTGGAATATTCCCTAAATGCCCCTCTGATAACACATATCCAAATTCACACGCTCACTTCTAAAACACATGTCTTGAACCAAGAATGTGGTTTAAGCAGGATTTGGTGTAGCTAGAGGCTCAGAGCTGGGGTCCTGGGGTCAGGATGCTGGGTTCCAATCCTAGCCTGGTCGGCTATCCGCTGGATGACCTTGAGCAGATCTCGCCTCTGAAGGCGTTGTATGAGATAATCCCAATGAAGCACCAGCCAGGGGCCAGCCTCAATTACATCAATTAGGCATGCAATAAAAAGCAACAATATGAGGGTGTATTAGGTGATAGACTTGGCATTACATGGAACACAAAGAATGAACTGCTCTGACCCCTAAGGGATTTGTGAGCTAAAGAAAGAGGAGACAAGTTCCAAAAATAAATATATCATAAGAGAAAACCTCAGATTCGTATGTTCATATCATAAGAGAAAATCTGACTTTGCGCTAAGAAAGTTTGGATGTTCAGAATTCAAATAAAAGAATGGCCTCTCAGTTTGAGGAAGGCGGAGGCGCTGAAGTGGAATTCTGAGCCGGGGAAGGCAAGGCCAAGCTTTAGGGAAGATTTTGAGCAGGGCTGAGAATAGTTGGAGAATAGGGGCAGGGTGCACCAGAGCCCAAGCCAATGGAGGTACACAAATGAGGCCTGTGGGTGCAGACACTGAGACTGGTAACTCAGAGGTCAGAGAGAGACCCGGGCTACTTTCTCCTCCTCTCAAGAATCTCTCTCCAGGTGGCGAGACTTGGTAAGTAGGGAGAGGTGTTTTTCACACCAAGCAATTCTCCAACTCATAGACATCAACTTGATGTCCTATAATTTAACACAGTTCTAACACTCTCTACCTGAAGTCAGTTTGGATCCCATAAGTTAAAGGGCTCAATGTAAGACTCCCCATCTCAGAGGTTAGGCTCAAGTCCGTGCATTTCCTGCTTCTGATTAGCTGGTTAGGAATCAGGGATCCTGCGACTTTTTCCTTGGGTTTTATAATTTGCTAGAATGGCTCACAGAACTTGGAGACCCTGGGCTTATGCTCAGTGGTTTATAATGGAAGGTACATGTCATGGTCTGGATGATCACGTTCACCACTGAATCCTTAATTAGTCTAAGACAAGAAATGCATTTGACAAAGAACACCCAAAGTCCTATGTAAGTTGTGCTTGAAGTGCATGTAAGATCTATGTAAGTTGAGGAAGCCGCTGTGGGTGGAAAGCCAGAGGTCATGAGGACGGGGTTTGGCTGTGAGATGTAGAGCCATTGAAGAATCTCCCGTAGAGGCTGGACATGATTGCGGTGGTATCCTCTGACACTTAGTCAGGCAGCCTGTAGGGGCTTGTGATTTAGTTTAGCGGGCAGTGACATCTTCATCTAGTGAGCTGGACTGGGGACATTCATTAGGCAATTCCTCCTTTCTCTTCTAATTAGGTTTCTATATATTATCAGGGTACCTCTCCCTAGGCCGCCTGTCTTTCATCTGTCCGTTAGTATTCTGACCCGCCCCTTGGTACTACCCTGCGTCCTGATGTCCTGACATAAAAGCCACATTTTGGGGAAAGGCCCCTCCCCTTCCTCTCTCTCTCTTCCACTTTCCTCCCAGGAGGTCTGCACTCTCGACCCCCCCCCCCTTTCTCTTCTCTCCCTCTTTCCTATGGCTCTCTTCATCTCTCTATTAAAATAAACCATTTTGCTTGGATGCAGTGTCTGGGTTGTGAATGAATGTCCACCGATGCCCCGCCACTGCATCTGCCCAGCACGGCAGCATGTTTCCCTGCACATGCGGAACACACTCTGGGTCCCCTGTGCAATACATCACAACACTATCTCTGTCTACTTACCTGCCTACTTTCTTACCTATCTTCCTTTTTCGGACCTTAAATTATTTTAAAATTTTTTATTAATTTTTTATATATTTTGATCATATCCTCTTCCCTCTCTCCACTCATTCCAGATCCCCTATCTTCTTACTACCCAGCTTCATGCTCTCTTTCTTTCTCAAAAAAAGAAAAACACCAAACACCAAAAGAACTGAAAATCAAGGCACCAACTTGAAAAAAAAGAAAGAAAATTAATAAGACAAAAAAAAAATCAAACGAAACAACACATGTTGTCTCCTGGAGTGTGGCTGATACTCCCAGTGACTCTCCCTTGGAGAAGACTGATTTCCGTCTCCCAGCAGGTATCGATTGCAAATAGCTTCTTGGTTAGGGCGGGACTTTGTGGTCTTCTCAGCGCTGGGTTTTGTCCGGTTTGCACTTGAGCAGGAGGTTGTTCACTCGGTCATAGTCTCTGTGAGTGTCTAAGTGTCTCAAGTTCTGCTGTGTCTGCAAGACACTGTTTCCGTGGAGTCTTCCACCACCCCTGGCTCTCAGACTATTTCTACCTCTTCCACGTAGCTCCCTGAACCTTGAGGGCAGGGTTAATAGAGCCGTCCCATTTGGGGCTGGGTGCTCCCAAGTCTCTCACTCTCTACACTTGGTCCAGTTGTGGGTCTCTGTTAATTACCTTCTACGGCAACAAGCTTCTCTGATGAGGGCTGAGTGATGCTCTCATCTATGGGTAGAGCAGTATTTAATGTTAATATTCGATAATTTAATAATAAGACAGGAGTTATTTTATTGCTGCGTTCTCTACCTATCTACCTTCTATCTTAGGAGTTGCAGCCTGCACCAAGATAGGAGCAACCCACCAGGAAGTGCCTGTCCAGAGCTCTTGTGCGATCCCAGTAAGGAGAACTGTGGAGTGATTGATCCTCCCACAGGGAGCCAAGTTGGCAATAGCTCCAAGGCACACACTTTCCAGCTGTGGCCTTAGCAGAGGATTGTGGGAGGATGCATATAAGGGAAAGCCTCCAGAAATAAAAGGCCCTGGCTCGTTAACCTGGAGTAGGTGTGCACATCGACAGAGTAGTGTGGTCAAACTTCCTCCATAGGACTTCTAGTGCATGAGAATCAATTTAAATTCATACACAAAACACTTTTAAAAAACGATGCTTGATAAAGGGTCGCTGGTTTATTAATATTTACTTGTAGGGGCTCCACCCCTGGACAATATCCAGTTCAGATTGGGTGGATGTCCATTGTGCAGCAACACACGCAACAAAAAGATGTGAAAGAATCGGGATGAATCAGCAGGATCTTGAGTTTGAGGCCAGGCTTAGATGTATAAAGAGTTCTAGGCTAGTCTGGACGCTTCTTTTAAAAAGGAGGGAGTAGGAGGTTCGAGGAGGAAAGGGATTGGTTGAGGTGGTGAGCCTTTAAGTAGATTATTACATAGAAAGAAGGCTATGCGCAGCTGGGAACCTGAGCGGAGCTTCCTCTAGGCCTTCACGTCCGTCCTCCCAGCCAACCCCGCCCTCTCCACCCCTGCGTGACTAAGGGTCCAGGTTCCTAAGCTCGGAGCTCTGGGAATCCCTTGCCCTGGCTCGGTGCTGTGCGCAAGCGGGCTCTTTGGATGAGGGATCCAGTGGCGCAGGACCCAGTGGAGCGGGACCCCGAGGTGGGCGGGGCGATGGGAAGTGGGCGAGCTCCCAGCTGCGGGACGGGGCGGGGCGGGGCGGGGCCGGGAGTTCGCGGCCACCGAGGACTGGCTGGCCACGGTGGAATCGTAAAAAGCTGGGGCGGGCGGGGTGGGTGTGGCCGCGCGGGTGAGCGGAGCCCTGCACCGGGCCGGGTAGTCTCCCGCAGCCTCTCAGCCATGGGCGCCGTCTGGTCGGCCCTGCTGGTCGGCGGGGGTTTGGCCGGAGCGCTCGTCTTGTGGCTGCTGCGAGGCGACCTTGTGGCCCCGGGGAAAGACGGGGGTGCGAAGCCGCAGAAGGACGTACCTCCAGGGGAGGCTGCGGCTCCGGGAGGCGGTCCGGGTGGCGGTGGCGGTGACGGCCTGAGCCCCGGACCTTCCGAACGGGTGCTGGTCTCCAAACCAGGTATTCTTCCTCCCCGGGGCTCGGGGCAGATGTGCCCGGTGTCTGGAAGTTCACTGGGGAAGGGGAAGACAGCTCTCCAGGTGGGTCCCTGTGGACCAGCTTCCCCGACCTGGGACTGAACCCTCCTCGGGTCCCGTCGCGTTCCCGGGCTGTACGGTCCTGGAGAAGCCACGCGGGTCCTCCGGAGGCCGCGCCTAGCTCCTGCCGCTCCTGCGGGCACGGGCTCCTCCGCCTGGCTGCGCTTGGCGCAGGGCGAGAGGCTGGTTTGGGAGAATCTCACAACCCTCTCCAGTCTCCGATGGAGCTGGGAGGGGCATCCTCTGAGTCTCAGTCCCATAGCTTCAAGCCCTGACACCCCACCCCCCTTCTTAGATATGAGTTTAGAGCAATCGACCGTTGAACGCTCACTTCCTACTGTCCGGACAGTTCTTTCAGAAAGTAAAATTCAGCTTAGACGTGGGTCGTGAAAGCCACTGCAGCTGGGGCTGTGCGCTGGCCGTGTGCACTTACAACAGCCCAGGCGGCCTAGTAGGGAACCAAACTCTGATGGGAATTGTCCTATAAGTTTAGATCTACGTTCTAGAGACCCCGCACCAGGCAACCAGTGCGCACTTTGCCCTTCTTTGGCAAGTTGTCGTTGCCTGGCAGAACTTATTTTTAGTGGTGGTCATTTGTAGCCATGTAAAAATCTTTCCCAAGGCTGATTTTCGATAAACGGTTCATCTCATGTTTTCAGCTGGAGATCGGGAATTCAGAGTAATATTTGTTGACCTCTCACTCTGAAGCTCACATTTAAAAAGAGGCGAAATGAAGCACCCCTCTCCCCCGTGCTGAGTGTAAGAATTCAGGCTTTGGGAGCTATTTAGGTAGCCAGGAAAGAAACCAAGTCTTTAGGGGACCTGGATTGTGGGCTCTTAAGAAAGTTTTTAAAGTGTGTATAGTATGTGTTGGGGCTGGGGGAGCTCACGTGTCTTTGAAGAGATTTCTCTCCCCTCAAGTTCACCCCAGCGCTACTCAGTCATGCTTGGTACTCCTGACATTGACCACGCTGCCTTCCAGAGCTGGCCCCTGCCCTGCACTCTCTTCCAGGGAGTACAGGTGTGCACTCAGGAGCAGGGTAGCATGAGCAGGGTAGCATGCAGTCCTTTGTCCCACACAAGCCACCGTGTGTGTGGCTGGGCCTCCTGCTAAGCGCCTGCCCTAACCCCTGGACAGCATTTTTTTTTTTTTTTTTTTTTAAATGACAGGAGCCAAGTGACTTAACTTTGGATCTCTGCCAACTTGGTCTGGACTGTGGTAGACCTTGCAGCCTGCCACTCCGTTCTCTTTCGCACTGGGCACCGAGATTCCCGAGTGTGTTTTGGTTGTTGGCTCTACGTGCATGCTCTTAGAGCAGTGTTGGGAAGGTGCAGACAGGTACTTGATTCCTACAGAACTTGAACTACACATAGAAACGAAGACAATAGCAATCGATGATATCAGTTTTCCTTGGTGAACCACCTAATGTTGCTACACTTTCCTCTCTTAGAGCAGTTTCAAGAGCGCAATGGCCATTTGCTTTCCGAGACCAAAGATCCTGGTGACCTGCAGGGAGCACAGAGACTGCAGAACGCTGGAGCAGACTGCGGCAATGCCAGAGAGTATGTTCCTGCTGCAAAGATTCTAGACACACACTCCAGGGCCAACCCAGAAGTGTCAAGGAACCAATGCCCGGAAGTTCATGGAGGAGAAGGGAGACCCTGCAAAGGACAAGAAACAGCTGGGAGTGTGGCAGAGAGGCTGCCCTCCGGCTGCCTGCTCGGAGACATAGCTAAAGCAGCCGGCCTTGCGCAGGCCAGTCAGGACCCGGCAGGCCACGAGGACTGGGAAGTGGTGTCTCGGCACTCATCTTGGGGGGATGTTGGTTTGGGTGGCAGTCTTGAGGGCCTAAGGCAGGGGATGGATGATGGCAGAGGCACTCTTGTGGGAGGAAGAGGCTGGGAAGCAGATGGGAAGGCGGTGTCTCTGGAACCTCCGAGGGTCAGCATCCAGTTCCAGGTGCACTACACCACGAGCACCGATGTGCAGTGCATTGCAGTAACTGGAGACCATGAGAATCTTGGGGGATGGACCACCTACGTCCCCCTCCACTACTGTAAGGATGGGCTGTGGTCCCATTCCGTCTTCCTGCCTGCAGACACGGTGGTGGAATGGAAGTTTGTGTTGGTGGAGAACAGGGAGGTCACTCGCTGGGAAGAATGCAGCAACAGACTCCTGCAGACTGGCCATGAGGATAAAGTGGTTCACGGGTGGTGGGGGATTCACTGACTCCCTCTGCAAAGCATCCGAGAGGCTGCGGCAGACCGTGGAAGAGGCTAAGGCCGCAGCGCACACTGCATAATTTAAAGGCAGTGTGGTTCCATATGTAGCCATCAGAGTTCTTTCAGAGTTGCTAGTGTGGCTTTTGTCCAAAACGTAGGAAGATGTATGCATGCAGTAGTGCCTCCTGTGAGCTGGGACTTGCCCTTGGTGCCTTGGCTGGTTTGTGCTGACACATCATTACTTGACAGATTGATCTCCCTGGTTAGTTGGTTTGGCTAAGATTGAGGCATAGACTATGGGCAAGGAGAAACTACCCAACCGCACAAGTACAAGGCAGAGCCTGTAGGAGCTCTTAGAACAGGGAGGTGTCAGCAAGCCTCATTGAATACAGCTAAACAACGCTGTTTACATTAACAATGACACCATTTCGGAAATGTTACCAGTCAGGACCTGAGTGATGCTGGAAGACTCCCCATTAGTTTTTGTTCCATTTTAAGTGCTGAGGGTGGTGCAGAGTTAGCACGCATGTCTTTGTCTTGACGCTTTCAAGTCTTAGTTGGTCATTCAGGAAGTGGAGCATGAGTGGGTTGGGTGTGAGGCAGTGAGGTGGCCTGAAGGGGACACCATATTTCTTTGAGGACTGGGGGTTAGAGGTCCAAGTCTGGCTCCAGCAGCGGGTGCATGCACTCTTTACCCACAGTGCCTGTCAGACCATCTCTGTTCACTTCCGAGTCCCAGTCCTGCCAGGTCTCACAGGTGGGCTGCCCTAGAGAGGGTTTTCCACCTGTCACCTCTTCACTGGCCTGTCTTACCAGTGAGTGAAAGTCTATGTAGGACCATGATACAGAAGGATATCCTTGCTCTGAGAAGAAGTAATTATTAAGCTTTAAGTTATAACTGGATAATAAATCCTGAGTTGCAACATCCTTATAAAATGTCTGAATTATTTGTTTCAGTTTTAGCACCATAACCTAGAAATAAAATAACAGTATAATATTTTACATATAGAGAAAAGCAAACATCAAATTATAGCAGATGAAATATGGAATCTATTTTCCTTTTTGGAAAAAGTTCTCAATATTTTTTAAAACTTTGCATAGACGGGAACTCAGCAAGCTGGTATTTAAAGATGAAATGTTTTTGAGGGAGGGTTTCTTGTAGCCCAGGCTTACCAAAAAATTCACTATGTAGCCAAGGATGCCCTTGAAACTGCCCTCCTGTCTCCAGTCTCGCAGGGTGCTGGGATCGCAGGGTGCTGGGATTGCAGACACATGCCACCACACCCAGTTTTATGCAGTACCAGGCAATCATTCTACACGAGCTACATCCAGTTCTTTGTTGTTACTTTGAGACGGGATAGCCCAAACTGGCCTGGAACTTGATCTCTAGCTAAGGATGACCTTCAACCCCTGATTGTCCTACTTCTACCTTCTGAGTGCTTGGATAAAGTGAGTTTTTATGTGTTAAAACGGAACAACATCTATTGAAAGAACAGTATTCAATTCTAGCTACAGCAGCATCAGACAATGCTTAGCAGGCTGTTTGCAAGCGTTGGGCTCCCAGCTCTTTGGGATGAAATTCATACATTCTGCTCTGTCTCTCATAATGAGGTCTGCAGAAAGAAGGCACTGGCCATTGCTTCACAGTGTTCAAGAATCCCCCTGAGAAGTAAAGCAATTTAAACAAAAGTCTCTAGAATTCTATCTATAGTCACCTGATGAAATAAAAGTTAATCTTTCACTAAAGCCAACTGACTTAGGAAACAGATTCTGCTATGTATATAGACATACATTATTTATAATTAAATGTACATCTATTTTAGCCATCCTTTGAAGTTGGATGTGCTTAGAGTGCTAACTGTCATTGCGGGAGCATGCCACTGACTGCTGGGTCAGGGCTCCTGCTGGCACCAGGTAAGAAGGTAGGAACCACACACACCCACTTGCCCCAAAGTCTGGGCAGCAGCTGCCCTCCTTGTAGAGTCCCCCAGAACCCCTTCGGCCCTGTGGTACCACCATCCTAACGGCCCTCTCCATCCTCTGCATCCGGCCTGTGGGAGGGAAGTAACTCAAGAAAAACCACACATGCAGTATTAACACCTGGACCTGAAGTAGCACACGGTTCTCTGTTTATCTTCCTTTCCACCCGCGAGAACTGGTCAGGTGACCGCCCCATAGGTGAGGGACACAGGGCTGCAGCACGGCCTCCAGCGAGGCAGCTGTGTTCCCATGACAACTGTGTACCAGGGAGTGGAAGATGAGATTCTGTGAACAGCTTGCCACTGCCACTTCGTCTCTCATGTTTTGGCCCCAGAAACACTGCTGTGACTTACCTGTCCTCCTTGCCTCATTATTTCAGTTTGCGCTCAAATATGCCCCAGTTTATTAAAATTTCATGAAGGTAGACTACATTAGTTCAATCTAGAACTTACTTATTCATTTTAAAGAGTGACCAAGTATTGTCTTTCTTTAGTTTTATGTAAGGAGAGAGATTTCTAAAAGTTTTGTTGATTACTGATATCGACAGAACAAACAGTGAATTCAAGGTCACCAAAGAAGGCTGGTGTTTGTCCAGCACGCTGGAGTTTGTCCTGTCTTGGCACTGCGCCCCTTTACACCATAGGAACACTCTTTTTTTTTCTCTTCAGGAATTTGTTTAAGCTGAAAAAAAATGGCTCTACTATCTCAGAACCAGTAAAATAATTTAAAACAGCTATACCAGTTAGCATAAATCAATACAGTATAATATATGAATACTCTCAAATCTAGCTGGTAGTGTTCAAAGTTTTACTGTGAGAGCGTTCAAGAAGTTTATTTCAAAATAGAGTTTACAGGACAGGGTATCTTTTATTAAATTTTCACATAAAAAGAAAAAGTCCACAGGGCACTAATTATAAGTAACATCACAATTAATCAGGTGTTAGCCCTCTGTAGAGAGCAGGCAAGCAATGTGTCATTTTAGTAACATTTTTTCCTGGTCTTTCACTTTCTGAATTCTCTTTTCTTGATTTCTGATCATTGAAGACATTGCTGAAAATAACAAAGAAACAAAGTTAGATTGGAGAGTCATCTCTGGTTTTAAGCCCCTCCACACTTGTCTTTAAGGATGAGCCTTTAGCATGCAGAACAGCCTCACTCAGCCCAGAGGTGTGTAAGACTTCAGTGCAGTGCACTTTTGTAAAGGCCGTCGTGACAGCAAGCTTACAGCCTCCCTAAGCAGGAGGAGACAGAAGAAGCAGAATGCAAGCACCTCCAGAGGGTAGGCAGCAGAGGAAAGCCTCCTGACCTGCCTTCTCAGGGGTCAGCAGTCATTACTGTATAAATAGTGTGGGAGATTTCTCTTCTGTGCATGTACACAAATGGAAACTGTACACAAATGGAAACGTGTGTATGGTTTTGAATTTTGGTCATGCTGGGATTGAACCTCCAAACTATTTGTTCAGAACTTCAATAGCCACCCTACTAGTCACTGCTTCTAGTCCAAGGTAGTGTTTCTGTTAAACAAATGCCAACATCTCCCGATTAGATGATTCTAAGAGGACATGAGTAGACGACCTCAGAAATAGAAATCGAAGTGTGGGGGAAAGGTGGGCCAAAAGCCCCCCAAAACCTACATTCCTTAAAAAAAGTGCACAATAATATAGGCAGCTCTAACTATATTTGGTAGTTAAAAAAAAAAGATACAGAGTTGGGTGGGTAGGGAAGGAAGGGCAGCTCTGGTAGGGAGAGAATGCGATCAAAATAAATCATATGAAATTCTTCAACTATGCCTTCGGAAAGACTCAATAATCTAAAAGGAAATGTGTTCTTACTGTTTAGGGGACTTGGGATTTCGTTCAACAGCGATGTGGATTGACTTGGTGTGTTAGGAATTGCAAGGATCAAGTCCCAGCTCTACCGTTGACTAGGAGACACAGGACTGGCGGTGTTGTCTTGTGCCCTCATTGTTATGACAACAGTAGCAGCTCCCACACTCCCGTGCTGTCCTGAAGGCCCCATGAAGACAAGAGCAGCACTGGATTTAGGGGCTGCACACAGGTGCAAGCAGAGCCTATTATGACTAGACTTACATTTACTGTACATATGTCTGCTGTTACAGAAACATTTAGTGTGCGTGCGTGCGCATGTGTATGTGTGTGTGTGTGTGTGTGTGTGTGTGTGTGTGTGTGTGTGTATGTGTGTATATATCTTTTTATGAGTTTTCCCCCCAGTTCTGAGGACTGAACCCAGCGCTTTTGTTAGTGAGGAAAGCGCTCTATCACTGAGCTAACCCCCCAGGCCTGAGACCTCTCTGGACGGTACCTTGGTTCTTCAGCTGTAAATCTTCTACCAGGGTTTGCAAACTTTCCAGTCTGTTCTGCAGTTTTCGGCATGTTTTTCCTGTTGTTTCTAGTGACGGAGACTGTGAATCTATTAGGAAATTGCTTAGATGTGATATTAAAAGTCTATTCAATATTGCTTTTAGAAATCTTCAAATTATGTGCTAAACAACTTTTCCTAAGAAAACTTTGAAACATTATTTGAAAATGAAAAAAAATCCATTTAAGTGTGGCAACACTAGCTTACTTGGTTTTGTTTCAAATCAGTTTGATTTACTGTTATTCAACCTCATAGTGCTGAGCAGGACTCGTGAGAAAAATACTTCAAGTTAGTGACACTTTGTCCAGCAGTCATTTTCACACAAACTGAGCAGATCCTCACTGAATTCAGACCCTGGCCCACTTTCCCACGAAGGGCTGTCACCTGAGTGTGGATGGTCTATGTGGTGGGCAAGGGCTGTATGGAGGCTGGCACAGCACGGCAACGCTAGGATGTGTGGCAGTAACTCATGAGGCCCAAGAGGCCTGAACGCTGTCTTCAGTAAGTGTGTAAGTTCTGTCCAGTTTTGAAGTACTTGGTTAGCAAATGGAAGAGGTGAATTTTGATCTTAGCCCCCAAGTAGATGAATAATTTTGAAAACATTTTTGCTTACTTTTTATTACCAAATACCCTTTTTGTTGTAATTATAGTATTAAAAATAATTATCTAGGGGTTGAGGATTTAGCTCAGTGGTAGAGCGCTTGCCTAGCAAGCGCAAGGCCCTGGGTTCGGTCCTCAGCTCTGGAAAAAAAAAAAAAAAAAAGACAAAATAACAAAAATAATTATCTAAAAGGTTTTCAATTTAAGAGGATGAGAAACAGCATCTTAGAAATATTTGAACAGAAATAGTACACAACATGATGCTTGGTAAGGATCTGAAATGGGGGAAGATGTCCTGTCACCGTGTGGCCTTTTGGGTACTGCCCTCCGCCCAGCTAGGTGGTTTTGCACTTGCTTGCTGTCTGTTCGCCGCCTTTGAGGCAGGGCCTCACTGTGTGGCCAGGGATGGCTCAGAATTTACATGTAGAGCCCGGCTTGGACTCTGGGACCTCCTTTCTGTGTCTCCTGAGTGACTAGATGACACAAAGAGCTTGGGAACAAAAGGCACAGGACACAACTCACACAATAAACAGTAGAGTGTGGCCAGGCGGTGGCGCACGCCTTTAATCCCAGCACTGGGAGGCAGAGGCAGGCGGATCTCTGTGAGTTCGAGGCCAGCCTGGGCTACAGAGTGAGATCCAGGAAAGGCACAAAACTACACAAAGACCCACCCTCCACACCCCCCCCCCCAAAAAAAAACCAATAGAGTGTACTCAAATGTGGCTAGATCTTGATGTTTGTAGCCGCTTTAGATTCTAGAAATAGGAATGGCATAGACTCTGGAAAGACTCAGAAATGTTTTGACAGAGACACAGCACCTTGTGTGACTTATGCCTCATCAGTGAGAATGAGTCCAGAGTGCTGGGCTGGTTTTGTTTGTTTGTTTGTTTTGGTGGAGCTGAGGATCGAACCCAGGGCCTTGCACTTGCTAGGCAAGCGCCCTACCACTGAGCTAAATCCCCAACCCTGCTGGGCTGGTTTTGATCACTGTTGTGTAGAATGAGAAACATTTCAAGTCCGATTCAACATACTTATAGGTAATTCAATATTCTAAGGCACTTACTACAAATCACATTTTTTAAAATTATAAAACAAAAACTGAACTTAAAAAGTTTGATGAGATTTTTTACAAGGTTGTATAACAGACATCTACACTTAAAAGGTGTTGGCTGAAGGAGAGCCATGTTTTAACTAAGCAAGAGTGGAAGGTCTCAGTACGTAGATACAAAGTATTAAGAAAAATAACAGAAAATAAATTCATTGTTGATGGCAGACAAGAGTAGAAAGGCATTTATACACACGGCCTAAGCTTCTATTATCCTGATGCATAAACAATCGCTGTCTAATTTAAAGACCACATACTTACAGCGCCAACTGCAGGCTGTGTATGAGAAGAGTGTGCAGAATCTTGCAATTCCCTGCTGTGAGAAATCAACCCCATCAGCCACATGAGGCCATCCTTACCTTTTGTAGAGTTGGGTGAGTGGATGGGCTTGGCGGAGCGATACTGAGATGTGGAGCCCACTGACTCCTCAGCAGAACTAGTCAGGAGGGAGTGTACTGGAGACTTCTTCGGGGAGGAGGTGAATGACCGGGAGGCTGAAATCTTCACCGATGGACTTGCTAAAGTCGTGTAAGGACAAGGGCAAAAGATAAAATTAGCCAAAATTAGCATAGTGCACTTATAAAAAACATCAAGCCTTTCACAAGCAAACACCTCCAATGACAGGGATGGAACAGTTACAGTGGGTTTAGTTTTGATACTGCTATTACCTGGAGACATCAGTGTCTTCACCCCTGACTCTCTCTCCAGCAAGCCTCCATGCCTCAGCCTTGCACTGAGGTAGAATCATTGCCCCCTGCTATTAGCTTGCAGATGGACTTGTAGGACTACCCAGGCTCGACTCATCTGGAGAACCCTGGTTTTAGGAATGAGAAGGTGTAGGACCCTGAGATCCAGAGTTCTCCATTCAGATCAGATCTACTGCTCATTTGATCAAACTGGTCTGGGACTGTCAACACCTCAGCTGTCTACAAAAACAAAGCCACAATGAAGTGTCTAGAAGAAGGTAACCTCATCCAAGTCTCACCCCGGGTGAGATGACATGGTAGATGACATGGTAGATGACATGGTAGATGACATGGTAGATGACATGGTAGATGACATGGTAGATGACATGGTAGATGGCATGGTAGATGACATGGTAGACAACCAAGAGTAAACATGCAAAGAGCAGCTCATTGGTACACAGGGAGACCAGACAGTGGGGCTGTCAGGCAGGGACTTCCATAGATTCAAACCCTGTGACCTCAAAAGCCGGATGTGCTCTACTCGTAGAAAGAAAATGGATGCATGGTTAAGAACTGCTAAAACAAGCAAGCAAACAAAAGGCGAAAGCATATTCCATTTAAATATGCGTCAGTTAAATTTACAGCTGACTTCACAGCAGACACACCAGGAACCCTAAGTGGGGGAAATTACCCACATTAAAAATGTGGTGAAAAGCCGGGCGGTGGTGGTGCACACCTTTAATCCCAGCACTTGGGAGGCAGATCTCTGAGTTCGAGGCCAGCCTGATCTACAGAATGAGTTCTAGGACAGCCAGAGCTACATAGCAAGATTCTGTCGCAAAACAACAACAACAACAACAAAAACCCCAGAACAAACAAACAAACAAATAAACAAAGCCCTGTCCTGTTTGACTCTGTCAGATAACACAAGCTACAGTCACCTGAAAGGAAGGAACCACAGTTGAGACCTGTGGGCAAGCCTGGGGTGCACTTCCTTGATTAATGATTGATGTGGGCAGGCCCAGTTCCCTGTAATGATGTCATCCCTGGGTCCTGAGTTGTACAGGAAAGCAGGCTGGGAAGCCATGAGGAGAAAGCCAGTAAGCAGTACTCCGCAGTACTCCTCCCTGGCTTCTGCTTCAGTTCCTGCCTCTAGTTCCTGTCCTGACTTCCTTTGATGATGGACTGTGCTGTGGAGCTCTAAGCCAAGCAAATCCTGTCTTCTCTAAGTTGCTTTTGGTAACCATGGTTTGTTGTTGTGTTTTTTTTTGTTTTGTTTTTGTTTTGTTTTTTGTTTTTTGTTTGTTTGTTTGTTTGTTTTTTTGGTTTTTTGAGACAGGGTTTGTGTAGTTTTGCACCTGTCCTGGATCTCGCTCTGTAGACCAGGCTGGCCTCAAACTCACAGAGATCTGCCTGCCTCTGCCTCCTGAGTGCTGGGATTACAGGCGTGTGCTGCCACCGCCCGGCAGGTAACCATGTTTTATCACAGGAATAGAAAGCTAACTCAGACATAACCAACTGTGTTTATATTTGTAATTACGGAAAGTTGGATACTGAATGGGGTCAAAGTATTCTAAGGTATTCAGAATATGTGGAAACAGGCAAATGCTCTAATTTAGAGTACTCTAAGAAGGCAAGACTTTTACTCTCATGTCCTGACTAATCATTAGGATAAAGGACAAAGGGCTGGAGAAAGAGCTCAGTTGGAAAATGCTGGTTGTGTGAACAGGGGCACCTGAGTCTGAAGGCCGTGACCCATACAAAAAGTGGTGGCATAAGATTGAAACTTCAGCATTGGCAGTGCAGAGGAGGAAGAACCCCTGGGGATCCCTGGCTGGCCAGCCTAGCCTACTTTGTGAGTTCCAGGGCCAGTGAAAAGCTCCATGTCATAAAGCAAGATGGATGGCATCCTGGAGCATGACACTCAAGGTTGACCTCAAGTCTACACACACACACACACACACACACACACACACACACACACACATGCACTTGCATATACACACAAAAGCATATAATGTTTGATTTTAACTATATTAACACTTCTATAAATGAAGCTCTTCTCACATTATACTTTAATTTTCCCTATTTACATTAGGACTGGCCAGATTTATAGCCATGTTTTTATTGAGTAACCGTCATTTTCTTTCTTTCTCAGTGACTTTCTCTTCTGTAAGTTAAGTAGCTAACTCTCTTGCCTTTGCTTTCTAAATCTAACATACTCTCTATAATTTTCTCCCTGTTAAACGGCCTTCTGTGATTTGTTCTTTGGCTATGTTTGAAGTCATTCTCTAACATTTTTCTTGCCCTTTCCCATTCTGAGTCTGAGTCATGTGACTTTTAGACAGTCTGTTGTTCTTCCCATCTCTCATGGCTCTTCTTTTCAGAAGCTTGTTTTTATGGAAGTCACTTTGTAATTCACTGGAAATGACACAGAGAGCCTCGATTCTCCTTTTTTATTCCAGCCATTCAATAAGCATTTAATTAGCAGCTGCGTTGCCTCAGGAAGGGTCTAGATACCTGGAGCGGATCAGGAAGTTGAAGACTGTAGGGCTTTACTTCCCAGGCTGTGCCAGGGCTTCCAGTACAACAGGAAGTAGTGAGTTACACGGTATGATAGAGGATGGTGTGTATGTATGGTGTGTATGTAATCCAAGTGGAAAAGGTAAGGGGAACTGGACAGTGTGGGCAGTTGTGATTTTTTTTTTTTAAGTAAGTGGTGAGTGTTAAGGGTTGCTGGGGAAGTGACATTTGAACACAATACTACAATTTGAATACAATAAGGCCATGTTTGCGGCAGTAGAGATGTAAAAGCTTCAACAGGGAGACAGCCTAGCAGGTTCAATTACCAGTTCCGGGTAGGTTGTAGGAAGTGAGACCAGAGCTAATGGGGCTTCACCACTGCTGTGGTGACTGGCTGCCTTCTCTTGGAGTGAGGACCCTCTGCAGATTTTCCTGGAACTCACCTGTAGACGTGAATGTGAAGCAGCTAGACGGATCTTCCAGGTCTCCTGTGTGCAGTGTGACCGGCTCTCTGGAACATAAGAACAGTGTGCTGGTTAATTCCGCCAGTTCGACTGGACTGAGCAACACCTAGGCGATTACCAAGGCAGAGCGCTGGGCTGGGGTGTCTCTGATGTTTCCAGAGATGTTTGCTCATGCAGGCTCTGAAGAGATGATGCTGGAGGAGGAGGAAGAGGCGGAGCCTGGTCATGAGAAGGAAGCTGATGGGCTTGGCTTTGAGGATCCCTTCCAGCATTCTCCCCAAGTCTACTCTGCTCCTGTCGTAGAGTTCTGTCCAAGCACAGCCTGAACCACCACCACAACCAAAGTAAAGCCTTCCTCTCTCATGTTGTTTTGTTCAGGTAGAAGAGTTAGAGAAGCTGATACAGATGCCAACGCAAAGATCTCCTGTCTGTGTGTATGACTGCAGGCCAGAAGAGGGCATCAGATCCTATTACAGATGGTTGTGAGCCACCATGTAGTTGCTGGGAATTGAACTCGGGACCTCTGGAAGAGCAGCCAGTGTGCTCTTAACCCCTGAGCCATCTCTCCAGCCCCCAAAGATTTCCTTTCTAAGGCATAGTACAGATATATGGACCAAGGCAAGCCAATACACATAAATGTGATGGCTTGAAATATTAACTCGAGATACCTGATCATAACTGTAATTTGTAGAGATTTTGAAATATTGTAATGGGAATTAATTTATGTTACAGTTTTGCATTCAGTACTCAAAAATATTTTTTTTCCTTTTTGAGACAGCGTCTCTAGCCTAGGCTGGTCTACAGCTCCCTAGGTAGCTGAGGATGACCTTGAACTTCTGAATCTCCTTTCTCTACCTCCTGAGTGCTGAGGTTAGAGGTGTGCACCACCATGGCCAATTTATGAGGGGCTTTGTGCATGTTAGGCAAGCACTCTATTAACTGCTGAGCCATATCCCCAGTCCACTCACTACAATACTGTAGGGCAAATTATATTAATAGAATCTTGGTTAGAAAATTAATTTTTGTGCAATAACAATTATAAATCCAAGTCATCTTCTCATGTGTTCTATAAGTTGCAATTTTAATCACTCATTTAAAAGCGAAGAAACCAGCTGAGTGTGGTAGCACACACCTGTAATCCCTGCACTTGGGAGGCTGAGGCAGGGGAATCTGAGTTCCAGGCCAGCCAGGGCCACGTGACAAAGAACAAGGAAGAAACCAAAGAGAGTAACAAGAATTTCGCATTGGAAATTCAAGTTTACCAGAGGCAGGTGGATCTCTGTGAGTTCGAGGCCAGCCTGGTCTACAAAGCAAGTTCCAGGAAAGGCGCAAAGCTACACAGAGAAACCCTGTCTTGAAAAACAAAAACAAATAAACAAAAAAACAAAACAAAACAAAACAAAAAAACAAAAACAAAAAAAAAAGAAAGAAATTCAGGTTTACAAGATGCGGCCACATTGGTAAGCTCTGGGTCGGGTCTGAGGGTGGCTGAGCTCACAATGACTGTCACTGTCACACAGGGACGCCATTAGCTCCATTTCATTGCTGTGCAGTGTTTTAATCACAGGAGTCGTTATGCATGATACAAATGAAAGAGATGGCCGACAGAAGTGCAATGCTGGAGGTTACTTTACCAGTTTCCTAGTAATTTTGAAGCAGGGCAGAACTGGAGACCAACAGTGTTAGTTAGGGTGGATGTCTAAGAATGTAACTACAGCAAAAGAAACCGTGTGAGGGCAGCGGGTAGCTCCGCAGGGGAAGGCGCTTGTTACCGCCTTGGTGACCTGAGTTCAATTCCTGGGCATACAGTGCAGGGAGAAAACTGGCTCACAGGCTGTTCCCTGATTGCCACATGTGTGCTCTGGCGTGCACACACACACACACACACACACACACACACACACACACACGCATAATGAATGTGAAAATTTTGAAAGGAAAAATGACTTCTTAGACACTTTGCAAGTCTCAGTCTCTGAAGGCCAAACAGTGGAGTTCCCTGGAGACTGTACTGGCAGTTGGTTATCACAGTATAGTTTATGCAAATGCAGATGTGAGAATCCAGATGTCTTTGTCTGTGCTTGTCATTCAGTTGTAAAGCAATATCTTCTCAGTGACTTTTTCATAATAAGTATTGACAATTTCATTATAAAGAAACAGATTTTTCTTGTCACAGAGAAACTCCAGGGGAGCTTTGGTTACCTCAGGAAATAACTCTGCCCATGCCTGTGACTGGCATCTTCCCGGGTAGTCCCCAGAGTCCTCAGAGACAGTACACAGGAGTGGCCACAAACACACACTTTGAAGCTCGAGTTCAATGTGGCCTTCAGAGTTTACAAGTTGAATGACCTTGGCAAATGGCTAAACAATCTGGTTCTTCATTTCTAGTCTAAATATAGGAAAATCATAGCCTCCGTATAGATTCATCAGACAAAATGAGTTAACTCTAAAGCAAGTAGAAAACAGAAGGGATGAAATGATAATGTAGTTATTATTCATAGGTACAGAGTGGTACTATATAGCCAAGTAAGGAGGAAATCAGCACATCTTTTCTGTTTAAAAGACACATTTACAAAGATTCAATGTGTACTGTGCTCAAGAAGCAGACACAGAAAGCCCATATGACATTGCCTTTATTCGGTCACTGAAATATATTTACCGACTGGTTACTTGGTAGGCATTGTGCTCCAGTTCTGAGGACACAGGAAAAAGGAAGCCTGTCCTTAACTGTCTTAGGGTTATTACTGTTGTGATGAAACACCATGACCAAAGCAACGTGGGGGGGAAAGGGTTTATTTGGCTTACACTTGCACATCACAGTTCATCATCAAAGGAAGTCAGGACAGGAACTCAGGCAGGGCAGGAACCTAGAGCCAGGAGCTGATGCAGAGGCCATGGAGGGTGCTGCTCACTGACTTGCTCCCTCATGGCTCGCTCAGTCCTCCTTCTTATAGAGCCCAGGACCACAAGCCTTGGGATGGCCCCACCCACCATGGCCGGGACCCTCCCCCATCAATCATAAATTAAGAAAATGTTTCACAGGCTTGCCTACTGCTGGATCTCATGGGGGCATCGTCTCAACTGAGGCTCCCCCTCTCTGATGACCCTACTGTGTCAAGCTGACAGAAGACTAGCCAGAACATCAACTACGATTTAAGCAGGTCAAAGGGTGTAATCATTTTTGTACTCTTAAGACACAAAGATGGTTTAGATAGCTCTATTTTTATGGATCATGAAAACAGAAAAGATTAAAGTAAGGATTTTCTATATATAGTCTATAAACACACATAATAATTTTATACAACTGGAGGATCAGAACCCAAGTCTGTCTGCTCAGTGTTATCTATTCCAAGGGCATAGGGCAGCACATCGTACAGTACAGAGCTCCAGTAAGTGAACAGAACAAAAAGGACATTTTGTAACTTAACGACAGGGAAATAATTTCTCACCTGCTAAGAGTTTCGCTGGACTTGCTGCCTTCAGTGGATTCCCTCAGGGAATTGTTACTTCTGTTGGTAGAAGAACAGAGAAATTAAAGACACAATGTTATAAAGCTGGTCAGCGTGGCCTAGGCCTTTAATCCCAGGCTTCTGCGAATTCCAGGCCAGCCTGGTCTACATAGTGAGTTCCAGGACATGAGACCCTGTCTTGAAAAAATAAAAACAAAACAAAGATAGAATGTTATTTTCTTCTTAATATAACAAAAGTCTGTGAGAGAAATAATTTACTCATCGTTGGAGGTAGGTGCTGGAAATTGAGCCCAGGGTTGTGTGCAAGAACGCGCTACACCCTAAACTCAATGTATTCTTAACTGCCGCCAGCTTTACGGGAAAGCAGTTGCACCAGAGCACCGATTGGGGCAGTTCCAGACACACGGTGGAGGGTGAAGCTCACGTCCAGTCAAAAGAAGAGAGCTGTGAGATGCTCAGCAAGAAAGGAGCTGCCAAGGCCAATGCCTGCATTTGATCCCCGGAGCCCACACGGGGTAAGGAGAGAAGGGACTCCTGCACGCTGTCCTGTGGCACTCACATGAGTGCACACCACACACACACACCACACACACATACCACACACACATAGCACACACACACACCACACACACACACTCACACACACATACCACACACACACACACACCACACACACACACACACCACATACATACACATACCACACACACACTCACACACACACACTCACACACACCACATACACACACATACCACACACACACACACCACACACACACACACCACACACACCCACACACACCACCCACACACACCACACACATAAACACACACCACACACACACACACACCACACATACACACACACCACACACACACACACACACCACACACACACACACACACACCACACACACACACACACCACACACACACACACACACCACACATACACACACACACACCACACACATACACACACACACACACCACACACACACACACACCACACACACACACACACACACACACACCACAAATAAATACATGTAGGAAAACTATTTTAAAGGGGGAAATGAACCATTGGGAACTGAGAGCAATCAGCTGGGGCCTAAAGACAGCTTACTTAGTACAGTGCTTGCCTGTGGGTACAAAGATCTGGGTTTGCTCTCAGCACCACGTAAACTGGGAACGTGGCCCCTGCCTATAATCGTAGCAATCAAGTGGTGGAGGCAGGTGGACCAGGAGTCCAAGGTCACCGTTCCTGGCTGCGTACAGGAGAAAGAGGACTAAGCTGGTCCAGGCTGTGATCAAACACCATGACCGGCAGCAGCCCTGAGGAAAGTATTTATTTGCTTTCACATCACAGCTCATCCTTGAGAGTCAGGGCAGGAACTCAAGGTAGAAACCTGGAGGCAGGAACTGAAGCGGAGGCCATGGAGGGGAGCTGCTTACTGACTTGCTCCTCATGACTTGCTTTCTCAAACAACTCAGGACCACTAGGGATGGCTCATCATCATCATCATCATGAGCCTCCCACATCAATCAATCATTCCTCAAGATGGGCTTGCCCATAGGCCAGTTTTATGTGGCATTTTCTCAGCTGTGGTTTCCTCTTCTCAATCAACTCTCATGCTATCAGGTTGACTTAAAACCAGCCAGCACAGGCTAGCGCTACAAGTCAGGGAGTTTTCACTGTAGCAGGCAGAGATGAGGGAACAATGGGTTTGGTGTCTTCTCTAATAATGGATTAATATTAGACTTTTTTTTTCTTTTTTTGCTAACATTTTTCTCAAGAATTGTCCTCTGTAGGGTTTTATAGAGTGCTACAAGTTTTTTTCATGCTATTTTTTTATGATTTCATTTAGACTTCAACTTTTCAATTATTGATGAATATAGGATTATCTTTAAGTAAGAGTCTTACAATCATACATTGATGTTGTTGTAACTTCCTTCTGGATCACCCTTCAAAGTTACAGAAACCACTGTAAATATGTGTAAATGTAGACAAAGTACTTTGGTATGGAATACAGTTCACATGGATAAACATCAGTGCTTTTGTCTGGATGCTGAATGTCCTCCTAAATCCTGTGAGTTAAGACTTTGTCCCCAGCATGGAACTACAGCGGAGCCTTCAGGAGGTGGGGCCGTGTGGGCAGTTCTTAGGTCATTGGGTGGGACATCCAAGGGAGCTGTGATCCCTGGCCCTTCTCTGCTCTGCTTCCCAGCGGTGAGGTGAGCAGTTGGCCTCAGTCACCTTGCCTTTTGCCTTCTGATACCTTCAATGGAGTCCCAAAGCTATGGGTATACCTGACTGTGGGCTAGAACCTTCGGGATGGGGTGGGTGCACATCAACTTCTGCTCTGTTAAGTTTCTCAGACACTTTGCTATAGTGACAGAAAGCTGAGGGCCACAATCAGCAAGGTTTAAAATAAGCAAAAAAGGAAAGGAAAGGCTTTCAGTTGATTTCTAGACCCTGAAGTCCTTTTTAGAGTTAAGCATTGAACAGCTTTCCTTCTCTGAGGCCAATATGCACATCAAGTTCCATGAGAACTATGCAAACCCACTTCCCAGCTTACCAGGCCACAGAAATCATTCTTGGATAGTGAATCCGACCGAGTCTGATGCTCTCACCTGTGGCAAAGTTCTGATCTCAGGCTCGATTCCGTGATGCAGTCTCTGACTCTATCATCTCTGTAGACAGATAAACTCAGTTAACTGCAGACACATGCATTTCTGCATTCTTAGTCTGTTAGAAAGAATCACTCACTTATGCCTAATTTTTCTTTAAGTTACAACTATATTTTAAGCAACCAAGCAAATTTAACAAAAGCCAGCTAGTGCTGGATTCAGCTCAGATAATGCTTTCTTCCAGGGATGGTTTGGGGGTTTTAATTTATTGTTGTTTTTGACAGATTGGAGCTGTATAGCCCTGGCTGGCCTGGAACTCATTATGTAACCAGGCTAGCCTCTAACTGGCAGCAATGCTCCTGTCTCTGCATCACAAGTGCTAGGATTCCAGGCATGCATCACAACAAGGGCTTTCTTTCATGCATTCTTCAGCATTGGGCAGATGTTAGATGTTAGTGACAAGGCCGTTTGTAGGGTTACAGAAAATTGACCCAAATTCTCACCAAATACGTTTTTTGATACAGTCCTGATACAGTTCAGGTGCAGAGATGGGAACGGACAGTGACTGATGGGAAACCATGGTACCCTGTAGGCTCTACAGTGTCACATCATGAGTGCTCAGGACAGAGCTTGTCCTTCTGGCATTATCTCTTAGCTTCATCTTAGGTCAGTCTATGCCAAAATGTATCGCGTGTCAGCTGGCCTCACAATACCGTCCTGCCACAGATGGCCATCAGAGTTACAAGAAAAGTGAAGTGCCCAGCCACATTTGATGTTGAGGCAGGAGGATCAAGAGTTCAAAGCCAGCCTGGAATACATAGGAACACTCTGTGGTAGTGCATGCCTTTAATCCCAACACTCAGGAAGCAGGGCCGGCAGATGACTGTGAGTTTGAGGCCAACCTGGTTTACAAGGGAGTTCCAGGACAGCCAGGGCTACACAGTGACGATGTCTTATTCCCCCACACACGGAAAAGAAAGTGTTCTGCAAGTCAAAGACTTCTCTGCTGGAACAGCCAATAGAACATTTCTGACATTTTACGACTGAGGTAACACAGTGTCATGATAGGTGATCAATGTATTCCTAATGTTTTTATTATTAACAATTAGACAAATTCAGCTAATGCTGGCATTTGGGTTAAATATACATTCTCAGAATATCTTAAGGAACTAGAGATAAGTTATATAGAGATATTTCTTCAGAAAAAATTACTTTCAGATATTTGCCATATAAACACATTAACACAAAAATAAGATTAGTACCAACATAGATACCACATTAAATTCTTCAGTAGGAGTTAATTTAAACGACAACATAGAGCATTTGAAAAGCACACAGGAGCCTCGCTGACCTCTGCTGATATGGGCAGGAGGGCTGGTGAGCTCCCCTGTTTTGTATGACACATCCTATTAATTTGTCAGGACTAGCCAGAGACCTCGGCTTTTCCTATTAGCTTATTCCTTGACAGTGTTCGTAGTTCCCAGTGTGTATAGTTCTAGCTTCACAAGGGACTGGGTGCTGCCCACAAATCAGCTCTTTGGGGTTTGTTTTTCATTTGTAAAATGGGATAAGACACATTGTTCCACCCTCTCACAACTGGCAGTGCACCCTTAATATGATACGGTCATGCGATCTCTTGGGAATCGTAAATCACTACAACTGAACACTGACCAGCACTGTGTTCTGGTCTCTTTCTGGACTGACTGTGTGTCCATTTGCCTGTTGGGGGTTGGCCTCTTTGATTGGCTTAATCTCTCCACCTTCAGGCTGCTTTCCTGGTGACTTCACATTAACCCTTGACCTTCAGATAGGAACATGTGGATAACTCAGCGGTGGCGCCCGAGAGCAGCCCTGCCATTACAAGCATGTAGTCTCACACAGCCACCTACAGTGCTCCCAGGGACGCTGTCCTTCCGTCCTCCTCCGTCTTGCTCAGAGGCATGGCCGGCTCCTCATTGATCACACTTCTCAGCTCTTGGAGAAGCTGCTTCAGGTCCCTGGTCGGGTCTTCCTTCAGGGTGTTGTTTTTCATGGAGTGCTGGTTGAAGCAATGCACAGAGACTTAGTGTTTCCTATCTGTACCCTACATTCTCTTCTGAAATGAATTCGGCTGCTTAGACTTAGGGAAGAGCAGCGTCGTGATGGTTTACTCTGCAGTGCACAAGTCCATTTCAACTGCTAGTCACATAGATGGCACCGAACTTTATTAAATAGTACCTGCAAGGGTTCTGATGAGCCTGTGCCACCCTGAAGACAGGACTTTAAAAAGTAAGAACATGAGTCTTATAATTGACAGAGGGAACAGGTCTTTTCCTGTTTTGTCTTTCTTTGTTAAGGGTTAAGCTGGCTTCTGACTATAAGGAATTTGTACATCTTCAGAGAACGCCTGAATTTATATTGTCCGTGTGTGTGTGTGTGTGTGTGTGTGTGTGTGTGTGTGTGTGTGTGTTTTGAAAGTATAAAAAGTTAAACTAAAAATTTTACCAAGCTACTAACATTTTAGTTAGTAACCAGGGGGACTAAATAAAGGAATTTTAGGGTTAATGAAATATTAAAAATAAGTTTATTAGGAAATGCTATAAAGCCAACAGTTTTTGTCTTGGTGAAGTATTAAATACGCTGCTATACTGCACTTAGCATGTGATAGGCTATTTACTTTACCACCTGTGTTTCTTTGTTATATGAAACATGCTTGTGCTGGGACTAACTGGAGAGCTGGATCTAATGCAATTAAATAATTCACTTTAATATGTTCTCTTATCATTAATCCCAATGACTTTTTTAATCTTTTCTAAGAAAATAACAGGGAAGGAAATATTTTTTTCATATGGACTCCATCGGATTCCTAGGAAATTGTATAAATCTGAAGTCTAGTCATTGAAAATGCTAGGTATAAACATTATTTCCATAAGTGACTTTTTTCCAACTTAAATTACTCCCATATTATGCCATTCATTTTATGGATTACATGATAGGTTACTAACATGAGACAGGAAGCTGGCCGTAGACTGGGAGGATGGTACATTAGAATGAGACCGAGCTACGGATGCCTGCTGGAGAAGGCGAGGTTTCATTGAAGGGTTAGAGGTGTATCCAGGGCCCTGAAGTTCCTACAGGCAATGCACATGTGAACAAAGTAATAATGTTAACCTACAGCTACACAGAACTGTGAGATCAACTGTTTTTTAATTTCACAGGCAATATCTACTATTGAAACTTTAAAATACTGAGTAACTTAAAATATACTTCTGAAAAGATACACATTTCATTATAAAAGTACTTTTTAAAGAAAACATGTTTTGTTATGTAAATTATTTCACACATAAGCCAAACATTGATCCTTTGGGTCTTTGTTTAACTCGACATCTGTGTGGAAAACTCTTTCCTTACCTATTCCCAAGGCAGGCCCTTGTGGAACACTGTTTCGCTTGCTTATTGTCAACTAAGACTAAAATGTGATGTTTCGGTGTTATCCTATATGAAAAGTATGGGTATAGTGGGTAGCCATACTTCTACAGACTGTATAAATATAGCAGATGGTACAGAACATATATTTAAATGTAAAATATATAGGGACCTGGGAAGCTGGCTCAGATGGTAGAGGGCTTGTTGTTCAAGCATAAGGACTTCAACATCCAGTACTTTAGGAATAAGCCAAGTGTGGTGGTATGAGTCTGTAATCCCAGTGCTGGGTGGTGGAGACAGATGGGTCCTGGGCCTTGCTGGGCAGTCAGCCTAACCTAATTAGTGAGTTCCAGATTCAGTGAGTGTTATGTGATATTTTGTGTTCTGACAAATAAAGCTTGCCTGGAGATCAGACGGTGGAGCTAGCCACTAGTTAACCATAGAGGCCAGGTGGTGGTGGCAGACACCTTTGATCCCAGCACTCTATAAGGCAGGTGGAGACAGGATCAGCCTCCCTTTCAGTCCGAGGATCTGGGGAGGTAAGAAGTCACTAGTGGCTGCTCCTTTGCTTCTCTGATCTTTCAGTTATTACCCCAATATCTGACTCCTGGTTTTTATTGATAAGACTAATTAGGTTCACGCTTCAGGTGAGAGATCCTGTGGAGTAGTGACTGAGGAAGAAACCTAACACTGACCTCTGACCTCCACAGTGCTCACTTTAAAACATATCAATATGTACACGCATTCACATGGTGGGGGGGCGCACACACGCGCACACACTCACTCACACACACACACACACACACACACACAGAAATGTACATAAAGAAAATATCAAAGAGTATCAAGCATAGGCACTGTTTCTGCTCAGATCATATATGATGAAAACCCCCTTACTTTCACATCCAGAGTGTGCTGAAGTTTTAGACGCACTGATTCTTGCTCCTGACGCTGTATGATGTCCTGGCATTCTGCAAACTGCAAAGACGCCTACAATCAAGCAACCATAAGTGTTTATTCTCTATTCTTTATGCACGTGTATTTCCTTAACCTGTAATGTAGAGTTTCCAGCACTTCAAGGAAAGCCACCCTCCACCCCGACACACTATTCCAATGATCCATTTATCTGCTGCATTCAGCCAAGTGGCCTATTTTATCCAGTTTATCCTCGGCAAACACACAATAATTATTATGAGTGAGTGAGCAAAGGATGAAATTAGCAAAAAGCTTTATCAAAGAATAAACTTCATAGGCTGGGCTCAGAGGTCAGGCCTGTAACCCTAGGACACAGGAGGCAAAACCAGGAAAACCAGGTTCATGCTACCCTGGCTACTGAGCAAGTTTGGGGCCATATTCAAAAATCCAAAACTACAGCTCAAATTCAGAAGAGCATGTTTCAAGAAACAAGGCTGGCATAGTCAGATCACAGATTATTTTATCTAAGCAGAAAGGTCTGATTTCTTAGGAATTAATGATTGGGTTTGATGCAGTTTCCGGTTTTCAGGGTTTGGGAGTAACAGGGAGGCGGTTTTACCCTGTGTAACAAATGACCAACACAGGGATGGGCTCCTCTCCTTTCGCCTGGTTCCTCCCTGCCCTTTCCAGACCCAACACAGTGTCAGACATCAGCACTATCACCTTATTACCGTTTAAGAGGCCGTATTCCGACCAAAGTCCAGATTACTTCTGATGGTACGTTAGGTGCTCATGAAGGCATGTTACTAAGGATAGCAAGGACACATTATCCACTGCTCCTCTGACTTGTGTTAGCCTGAAAATGGTTATTTTTCTGGGGAAAAAAGTTTTCTATTATGACTGGAGTCTAAAATGTTCCTCACAGAGCATGGAAGCTTTAGGAGGTGGGCCCAGCAGACAGAAAGGCCTCTAGAGACAGGACAGGCCTTTCCTGACTCTAGCTTCACACTTGGCTCCCTGGTCTGCCATGATGTAAGGTGTGGCTGCCATACTTCCCACTACCGTGGGGGGCTGAAAGAAACATGAAACTGTGAACAGCCACCCTGAGCACCCACTGCATATGCGTGGCTGTGAGTTTTAAACTGAGTCTCTTCTTAAGTGACAGCTTGCCTCTGCTGTAAGATTGGGATATGATGAAAGTTGGTGGCACAGAACTTCCGCTGAGAACTACCCTATCTGGCTGTTATCTGGGGGCTAACCCCATCCGCTCAGTCAATAACTACCTTGTCAAGAGCGACTTCCATGTTCGCAACCTTCTCCTTCAAGCGGCGTTCCTGAGACCGCAGCACTTCGAGCTCCCCGGCCATCTTGTTTTTTTCTGTTGCTACGGTACTCAACTCCTGGCTGAGCTTACTCTTCTCCTCTTTCAAAAAATGTTTCTCCTGTAATTACAGAAGAGAATGTAGCAGGGATAATTGCTGAAGCCTAAAACGCCCATCAAAGGTCTCCGAGTTAAATACATTTTCATCTCTGCTAGTCTTACTTCCTAGGGTCCACAGGTCTTTCCACACATCTACACAGTACGAAGCAACCGTGCATCACAAAACAAAGCACTTTGGTGCAGTGGGACTGAATAATGCATACTAAATTTCACTGAAGTTTACCTTAAATAATTTAAAGAAGATGCATTTATTTGAAAGTCTCATGGTTTCAATCTCGCTTCATGGTTGGCTATCTATTTTATAAATGTTTACTATTTTATAAATGTAGGCTGTGTGAAAAAACAGCCAGGACAGGCAGCTCCTGCCCTGAAGTCACTGTCAGTGGAATGGTGACAATAAACTTGCTAAGACAGTGCCCTTGACATTCAACGACAATGTCATTCAATTTAGTTTTCTCCTTTAGAAAAGCACTGTGGGACAAATACAAAAACAGGGAGCGGTTGACTGTCAAGGTCAAACACAGGCATCACGTTCTCTAGTCTGCTTCTTTGTATATTATTTTTCATAATGAAAACTCTTGCTATGAATGCGTCAGAAAGTGTTGTCATGGCAACACACTTGATATTGCTTTTTTCTCCTTTCCTGATTGGCTTGGGCAGGAACATCTGTAGAATGAAGGATGATGGGTTTGCTTTACAAGTCTCCTCTTGTTCTGTTTGGGAGATTTCTCTGAGCTGAGGGGACACCTGTTTTACGTGGAGGCAGGTGTGGGCTGAGGGACACCTGTTTTACATGGAGGCAGGTGTGGGCTGAGGGACACCTGTTTTATGTGGAGGCAGGTGTGGGCTTACTTTAGGCAGTAACTTCACAAAGCCCTAATTACCATCAATCGAGAAAAGCACTACTTTAAAGTTTCAAGGGGAAATAGGAGAAAGGGAAAAGGATATATTCAGGAAAAGAGAAAAGGAGGAGGGAAAATGGGAAAGAACAGAGCAGAGAAACAGGTAGGTCCATATGATGAAGGGGCATACAAATGTATATACCTTCTAAAGTACTCCAGGGGCTCATTGTTGGCAATAAACTAGTTAGTAAACTATAAATAATAAATATAAGTAACAGATAAAGTAATTAATTTAGTAACTGATTATTTTTACTTATACCATTTTTAAATTTGTAATGATTTATTTTATTTTACGTACATTGGTGTTTTGCCTGCATGTGTGCCTGTGTGAGAGTGTCAGAGCCTCTGGAACTAGAGCTACAGACAGCTGTGAGCTGCCATGTGGGTGCTGGGAATTGAACCTGGGTCCTCTGGAAGAGCAGCCAGTGCTCTTACTGCTGAGCCCTCTCTCCAGCCTCCATGCTATTTCCTTTGCATGTTCATTTCGGTCAGTTCTGTTACAAATGTGAAAATGTAAGTCTGTGTCAAGCTGACATCAGATAGCATGAACATAAACGCACAAATTTCATGTTTGCTATTGAACATTTTTTATTCAATAATAGTGAAAACTCCATCTGAATAACCAGAGCTGTGTAGGAATACACCAAGAGCCCCCACATACGTTCTTCAAACATATGTAGCAGCTACCTCAGTTTACCCTAGATGATGAACATTTGGTCCTTTACCCCTTCACAATAATGTACAGTTTCATGAGCAAATTCCAGTTCTCTTTTCAAGATAAGGCCACCTATACCGTAGTGTGTGTGTGTGTGTGTGTGTGTGTGTGTGTGTATTTTCATTTTCTTATCTGGGGACCAAAACGGGGCCTTGCCCTTGCTAGCTAAGTAGGCAAGTGTTCTGTCCCTGAGCTAAGCCCCGGCTGCTCTAGTACTGGACAACTTCATCCATGTCAATCTGTGTTACTCTCTATGCGCTCCTCCAGAACTCACTGTTCCTCTAAGTCCGGCAGTATCTATTGCATAATTCCTTACATCATCGTTTTCAGAAGACATCGGACGGCATTGAGTATATGTTGTTTATGACTCTTTCCTGCCTCTACCAGCAATGTCCCTTTGACCATCCTGCACTCGACACTGGCTGTTCTGTAAGATCCTCTACAGGGCCTGGAGGTGGCTCAGCGGTTCAGAGCATTTGTTGCTCTTGCAGAAGACCCAGGTTTGGTTCCCAGCTCACAACCACTCCATTCCCGGGGCATTTGACACTGTCTTCTAACCTGTGCACACACATGGGACACATACACAAATACATATATATGGGCAGGCCAAACAGCCATATAGATAATAAATCAAAACCTTACAGTTAAATTTAAAACTCCTCTCTGACGTTCCTTTGGGAACTTACCCTCACTCTCTCCACAGAGTTCCCTGCTGCACTTCCTGCACTGTGCCCTCTGCTGCCGTGGAGTGTGTTAGCAAGCAACTTTGCTGCTTTCTCAGGACAGAGACTCACCTTGTTGGCACTTGTTATGGCCTCTTCTAGAAACTGTACCTTGCTCTGCAGGGCATCTATCTGACCCCTCTTGGCTGTGATTTGCTTCTGCATGCCCATTGCCACCTTCATAGCTGTGGGAAAGATGCAAGTCGTACATTTTGAGAGGCTACTGTAATGTATGACAAGGTGACATGTGAGTCACTGAGGCCCCAGAAGTGTCAACTAAAATATCAGGGAACAAAGTCTCTAGGGTTACATTGCCATTGCTGCAAGTGCCCACAGATTCCGAACTAGAAAATCTATGTGGTGATGTGCTGTGGGTTCTTGGCTATTGGAGTTAATTTCAATGACTGCTATTAGTTACATGTTTTCATTGGTAATAATCACACTGAACAAATTTATATACAAATAGGGAACACACATAAAAACAGTCATATATGTTTGACCAAGATGATTTTTTTCAGAAATCCTCGTTTAAAATATCATTTAAGACATGTACTATTAACAAACTTTTAAAAGACTCCAGGGATAACACAAGCATTTCATTCTCCGAGTTATTGTCACGTGCTAGAACTCACTACAGTCTTAATAGTAAAAATGCCACAGAAGCACAGAAATGGTTGTTTTGGGAAAGCTGAGGGTGTTTTAATTTTTAAAGATTTATTTCTTTAATTTTATATGTTGCCAGGCGGTGGTGGCACATGCCTTTAATCCCAGCACTCCGGAGGCAGAGGCAGGTGGATCTCTGTGAGTTCGAGGCCAGCCTGGTCTCCAAAGTGAGTTCCAGGACAGGTGCAAAGCTACACAGAGAAACCCTGTCTCGAAAAACCAAAAAAAAAAAAAAAAATGTTTTATATGTAAGAGCTTTTCTGCCTGCATTTATGTGTGTCTGGTGCCTGTGTGGGCCCGAAGAGGGCATCAGATCCCTTGGAACTGGAGTCATAGGCTGCTGTGAGACACTTATGAGCTTGCTGGCAATCACACCCTGGTCCTCTGCAAGAGCAACATGTGCTCTAAACCACTAAGCCATCTCTCCAGGCCCAGATGAGAATGTTCCACAAAACCCTTAGGACATGGTAAGTCACTGAAAGGACAGGGGAAGGCTGTCTTTACACAGAATTTTAAAGTCAGAAGACCTTATCTTTGATTTGAAAGTCAGTTGAGGGAATAGGTTCAAAACTAACATTGCTTTGAGTCAGACCTGGCTATAAATTAGAGGTTAAAAAGAAAAAGGAAAGTATAGTATTTGTTCAAAACATCAGAAAAATCCTGAGATTTTTTTCATTAACAACATATGGTTCTTGTTAGGTGTGTTGGGCATTCCTTTAATCCCGTACTCAGAGGCAGGTGGATCTCTGTGAGTTCGAGGCCAGCCTGGTCTCCAAAGTGAGTTCCAGGACAGGTGCAAAGCTACACAGAGAAACCCTGTCTCAAAAAACCAAAAAAAAGAAAAAAGGAAAAAAAAAAGAGCCCAACTGCCAGGAGCCCACAAAGCCCAGAACACTTTAGAATTGTGGGTCCTCCATGCACAGGGTGGCCTAATCCCCGTGATCTGGGGCTGTGTGCTGCCAGAGTCAGGAGTGGTGGCACGGATTTGTAAGTTCAAAGGTCATCTCAGCTACATAGCAAGTTGGAGGTTAACCTGGGTGACCAGAGACCCTGCCTTAAAAAAATCTGTGCTGTTGCCCAAGCATAAATGAATCTTCTAATTAAAAACAAAACAGACAAAAAAACTCTTAGGAGCCAACAAGACGGCTCAGTAAGTAAAGGCACGTACTGCTAAACCTGACAACCTGAACTTGATTCCTGGACCCACATGATAGAAGAGCCAATTCCAGACACGCGCGCGCGCACACACACTACACACACATATATACACATATCACACACACACACACACACACACACACTACACACACACACACACACACACACATATATACACATATACACACACATACACACACACACATACACACACACACACTACACACACACACACACTACACACACACATATATACACACATACTACACACACACACACACACACACATATATACACACATACTACACACACACTACACACACATATATACACATATCACACACACACATACACACACACTACACATACACACACACACTACACACACACACATATATACACACATACTACACACACACACACACACATATATACACACATACTACACACACACTACACACACACTACACACACATATACACACACATCACACACACACATACACACACACTACACATACACACACACACACACACTCACATTCACATATGCACAAATAAAAGTATGAAGTATTTTTTAATGTTTTAAATAACGAAACGGGGGCTAGGAGATGGCATAGATTTAAGGTGCTTGCTGTGGAAGCATGAGGACCTGATGTTGACCCCAGCACCCACAGCAAAGCCAGGCATGGAGCACCCACATGTACTCCTGTGCTCTCTGGCCCGGTAATCTACAAAATCAGGAGCTCAGGTCCAGTGATGGAGGAAGGCCCTGTCTCAAAAACTGAAATGGGGAACAATGGAAGACAGCACCTGATGTTGACCTCTAACTCTAAACACATCCATTCATGCAAACACATACCAAAAAAAGCACGCAAAACAGAAACATAGGTTTAAATTTGATAAATACTAATTTTTTTTTTCGTGAGACGGGTTTTTCTGTGTGTTCTTGGCTGTCCTGGAACTCATTTTATAGCCCAGGCTGGCCTCGAACTCAGAGAACCTCCTGCCTCTGCCTCCCGAGTGCTGGGGTTAAAGGCGTGCGCCACCACTTGACTAAATACTAATTCTTATGGTCAGCCATTACAGCTACGGTCAGTCCACCCTCACATGACACGTGCACAGTCAGTCCACTCTCACATGACACATGCACGGTCAGTCCACTCTCACATGACACATGCACGGTCAGTCCACTCTCACATGACACATGCACGGTCAGTCCACTCTCACATGACACATGCACGGTCAGTCCACTCTCACTCACATGACACGTGCACGGTCAGTCCACTCTCACTCACATGACACATGCACGGTCAGTCCACCCTCACTCACATGACACATGCACGGTCAGTCCACCCTCACTCACATGACACATGCACGGTCAGTCCACCCTCACATGACACATGCACGGTCAGTCCACTCTCACATGACACGTGCACGGTCAGTCCACTCTCACATGACACGTGCACGGTCAGTCCACTCTCACATGACACGTGCACGGTCAGTCCACTCTCACTCACATGACACATGCATGGTCAGTCCACTCTCACATGACACGTGCACGGTCAGTCCACTCTCACATGACACGTGCACGGTCAGTCCACTCTCACTCACATGACACATGCACGGTCAGTCCACCCTCACTCACATGACACATGCACGGTCAGTCCACCCTCACTCACATGACACATGCACGGTCAGTCCACCCTCACATGACACATGCACGGTCAGTCCACTCTCACATGACACGTGCACGGTCAGTCCACTCTCACATGACACGTGCACGGTCAGTCCACTCTCACATGACACGTGCACGGTCAGTCCACTCTCACTCACATGACACATGCATGGTCAGTCCACCCTCACATGACACGTGCACGGTCAGTCCACTCTCACATGACACGTGCACGGTCAGTCCACCCTCACATGACACATGCACGGTCAGTCCACCCTCACATGACACATGCACAGTCAGTCCACTCTCACATGACACGTGCACGGTCAGTCCACTCTCACTCACATGACACGTGCACGGTCAGTCCACCCTCACATGACACATGCACGGTCAGTCCACTCTCACTCACATGACACGTGCACGGTCAGTCCACCCTCACATGACACATGCACGGTCAGTCCACTCTCACTCACATGACACGTGCACGGTCAGTCCACTCTCACATGACACATGCACGGTCAGTCCACCCTCACATGACACGTGCACGGTCAGTCCACTCTCACATGACACATGCACGGTCAGTCCACCCTCACATGACACGTGCACGGTCAGTCCACTCTCACATGACACGTGCACGGTCAGTCCACTCTCACTCACATGACACATGCATGGTCAGTCCACCCTCACATGACACGTGCATGGTCAGTCCACCCTCACATGACACGTGCACGGTCAGTCCACTCTCACATGACACATGCACGGTCAGTCCACTCTCACATGACACGTGCACGGTCAGTCCACCCTCACATGACACATGCACGGTCAGTCCACTCTCACATGACACATGCACGGTCAGTCCACCCTCACATGACACATGCACGGTCAGTCCACCCTCACATGACACATGCACGGTCAGTCCACCCTCACATGACATATGCACGGTCAGTCCACTCTCACATGACACATGCACGGTCAGTCCACTCTCACATGACACATGCACGGTCAGTCCACTCTCACTCACATGACACGTGCACGGTCAGTCCACCCTCACATGACACATGCACGGTCAGTCCACTCTCACATGACACATGCACGGTCAGTCCACTCTCACTCACATGACACGTGCACGGTCAGTCCACCCTCACATGACACATGCACGGTCAGTCCACTCTCACATGACACATGCACGGTCAGTCCACCCTCACATGACACATGCACGGTCAGTCCACCCTCACATGACACGTGCACGGTCAGTCCACCCTCACATGACACGTGCACGGTCAGTCCACCCTCACATGACACGTGCACGGTCAGTCCACCCTCACATGACACATGCACGGTCAGTCCACTCTCACATGACACGTGCACGGTCAGTCCACCCTCACATGACACATGCATGGTCAGTCCACTCTCACATGACACATGCACGGTCAGTCCACCCTCACATGACACATGCATGGTCAGTCCACCCTCACATGACATATGCACGGTCAGTCCACTCTCACATGACACATGCACGGTCAGTCCACTCTCACATGACACGTGCATGGTCAGTCCACCCTCACTCACATGACACGTGCACGGTCAGTCCACTCTCACATGACACATGCACGGTCAGTCCACCCTCACATGACACGTGCACGGTCAGTCCACTCTCACATGACACATGCACGGTCAGTCCACTCTCACATGACACGTGCACGGTCAGTCCACTCTCACTCACATGACACGTGCACGGTCAGTCCACCCTCACATGACACATGCACGGTCAGTCCACTCTCACATGACACATGCATGGTCAGTCCACTCTCACATGACACATGCACGTTCAGTCCACTCTCACTCACATGACACATGCACGGTCAGTCTACTCTCACATGACACGTGCACGGTCAGTCCACCCTCACATGACACATGCACGGTCAGTCCACCCTCACATGACACGTGCACGGTCAGTCCACCCTCACTCACATGACACGTGCACGGTCAGTCCACCCTCACATGACACATGCACGGTCAGTCCACTCTCACTCACATGACACATGCACGGTCAGTCCACCCTCACATGACACGTGCACGGTCAGTCCACTCTCACTCACATGACACGTGCACGGTCAGTCCACCCTCACATGACACGTGCACGGTCAGTCCACCCTCACATGACACGTGCACGGTCAGTCCACCCTCACTCACATGACACATGCACGGTCAGTATGGCCAGCGAGTCCACAGGTACAAGTGTGATAAGCCCCTCATCTAGTTGTTCTGTTATCAAATCCCATCTCATTCTTATCAGAATCAAGAGCTGCCAATAGTCATCGATCTCCAGTTTATATAAACAATCTACATGTAAGAAATATGAGGTTGAGTGACAAGTGTCAGTGGCTCACATTTCTATCCTTGAAAATACGGAGAGACAATGAGCTTTGCTGGAAATTACTGAGTAGCCATAGGGAGAAAAAGACAGACGTGTTTTCAGACATGTCAGGGACTAAAGCACGTGGCAATGTCCCTTAAAACACAGCAGAAACACTGCTTAGTAACGCCCTTCACTAACGCCATGTGTACTTCTCCCATGACCTGGCTCCGTGACGAGGTGGACAGCAGATCCAGGTTTGTGTTCTAATGAATCCAGACACGGGAATTAAAACAGAGGAGGGAGGCAGGGAGGAGGGAGGAGGGGGGAAGGGAGGCAGGGAGGAGGGGGGAGGGGGGAAGGGAGGCAGGGAGGAGGGAGGAGGGGGGAAGGGAGGCAGGGAGGAAGGAGGAGGGGGGAAGGGAGGCAGGGAGGAGGGAGGAGGGGAGAAGGGAGGCAGGGAGGAGGGAGGAGGGAGGAGGGAGGCAGGGAGGAGGCAGGAGGGAGGCAGGCCGCACCGTGGCCGTCGGAGCCTTCCATGGTCTTCAGTGTGTTCCTTGTTTGCTCCAGCTCAGACTGGGCAGACTTCAGCTGCATCTTTAGTTTGTTCGTAGTGGTCTCCATTTCTTCACTTTTGTTTCGGAAATTCCTCTTCAAGACTTCATAGTCCTCTATACAACATAACATCTGTAATTAGTAATCATCTTAGATTGCTATCTAAGATGTTATTAGCAGAAGCATGTCAGAGGTGGGAAGAAAACTCACTCATCAGCCCTCATGTGTTGCAGGCCTGAGATGCACACACACGCATCCCAGGTTTCTGCTGCACTTTGCTTTTAGCTGGCTCCTCCTTTACCTGCCTTCATTCAAGCTCCTCCCCAGCCTTTGTAATTAGCTCACGTCTGTCACGTCTTTGTTGTGGGCTATTTGATCACACTGTGAAACCCGGGACTGTGTTAATAAAATCAACCTTGGATTGGGGTGGGAGCCAGAAACTAGTTGACAGGAATTAGTCATAGGGAGGACAGAGGAGCCAGGAAGATGGATAGAGACATGCAGAGGAAGGAGCAGGAAGGGGCTTTGAGTTTCGGTTACTCTTTGGTTTGGGATGCCTGGAGAGCTGCTCTCTCATTGGCCAAAAAGGAAGGTCACTGGTTGCTTCTCAGCCTCTCTGAGCTACCAGGTTTTCACCCCAACATTGGACTCCTGAGTCTTTACTGGTAAATAGAATGATAGAGACGGAGTTAAAAACTACATCTGTTGGCAGGGACAGAGCCAGTGCTGGCAGGGCTGTGACTCCCACTGGGGCCTTAGTGGCAGGGACGCTGACGGTGGCCTTGGGGCCTCAGATAGTAAGGAAAATACCAGTAGATTCCCGTGCAGCCGCTAAGCCAGCAGAAAAACAAGTCTTCTTGGCTTGTCTGGTTGGTTGGTTTTGGGGTCAGTCATCTATCTATCTAGAGACAGGAGCTCACTAACAATGTAGCTCTGCCTAGCCTGGAACTTTCTATATAATTCCAGACCAGGCTGGCCTTGAACTCAAAAATATCGACAGGCCTCTGCCTCCCAAGTGTTAGGATTAAAGCCATGTGCCACATGCCCAGCTTTATGTCTTTTTCATCTTAAACCTTCTTCTTGGAAGACTCCAATCTTCATGACACCATAAATGACTTAAGGCTCCCATGTGCCTTTTCAAAATTTATTTTTCATTTGACTTCCAAGTGTCTCACCTTCCTCCCACCCTAAGGCACTACACATTGAACCCAAGGCCTTGCCGGTATAGGCAAGTACTTTACCACAGAGTTACACCCTTCATTTATCTAGTTATCTATATATTTATTCACTATCTACCTAGTAACCATCAGTCAATAGTCTATCATAAATGAAGGAAGAAACTCACAAGGCCCTACTCACAGCTGAGGAATGATTGACAGTTGACTGCTGCTGAGGGAAAACTGGTTTTTTTCCCAGGGGTGTGGTCTTAGTAGGTTGTCTATGTTTCATTGAAGGAACACTAATTGGACTCAGTGGGTTATAAAAAATAAAAAGAGGGCATGAAGTTGGGAGATGGAAGAGTGTTTGTTCCAAGAAGAACAGAAGGAGAGTGACCAAAATACACTATGTACTGTCTGAAAATCTCAAAGAATAAACACATTAAAAATACTTGCCATAAACTCACCCAGCACACACTCTATTTACCTATGAGTACATGATAGAAATTTTGAGAAGGTAAGACAAGGTCTCATGTAGTAGGGCGGTCTCAAACTTACCACATTGCCAAAAGTAACCAAGAACTCCTGATTCCCCTTGTCTCCAGCTCCCAAGTACATCACACTGGGCTGTGATACAAACTTACATACAAAAGTCCAGCTCCACGGCTCCCAAGTGCATCACACTGGGCTGTGATACAGACTTACATACAGAAGTCCAGCTTCTCAGCTCCCAAGTGCATGACACTGGGCTATGGTACAGACTTACATACAGAAGTCAGCTCCACGGCTCCCAAGTGCATCACACTGGGCTATGATACAGACTTACATACAGAAGTCCAGCTCCACGGCTCCCAAGTGCATCACACTGGGCTGTGATACAGACTTACATACAAAAGTCCAGCTCCACGGCTCCCAAGTGCATCACACTGGGCTGTGATACAGACTTACATACAAAAGTCCAGCTCCACGGCTCCCAAGTGCATCACACTGGGCTGTGATACAGACTTACATACAGAAGTCCAGCTTCTCAGCTCCCAAGTGCATGACACTGGGCTATGGTACAGACTTACATACAGAAGTCAGCTCCACGGCTCCCAAGTGCATCACACTGGGCTATGATACAGACTTACATACAGAAGTCCAGCTCCACGGCTCCCAAGTGCATCACACTGGGCTGTGATACAGACTTACATACAAAAGTCCAGCTCCACGGCTCCCAAGTACATCACACTGGGCTGTGATACAGACTTACATACAGAAGTCCAGCTTCTCAGCTCCCAAGTACATCACACTGGGCTGTGATACAGACTTACATACAGAAGTCAGCTCCCAAGTGCCCCACACCGACTACTTTTGCCTCACCTTGCTCCCACACCTGCCTCTTCCCGAGTTCCCTTGTTACTCGTTGCTATTGTTTCCCAATCTCACAAAGTAAAAACCTAGAAGAAAGGCTCCAGGCACTAAGTTCTACTGATGCAACCCCTTTGTCTTGTGGGGATGTGGAGGTGTGCATGGTTTTTGTTTTGAGAAGGATCTCATTATACAACTCAGGGATGTCCTGGAACTCACTGTATAGACCAGGCTGGCTTTGAACTCACAGAGATCCATTGCCTCTTCCTCCTGAGTGCTGGGATTAAAGGCGTGTACCACCAACTACCACACGGGCCCAAAGTAGTCTTAATTCTTCGCTCCTCTTCCATTCTGGCTGCCCCTGCCTCTGTTCTAGCCCTCATCATAGGGATTTCCCTTTTCGGTAGTTTCGCATTGTTCTATTTATACATGTCAGCTTATTAAACCTTTCATCAAGTAATGTGACTCAAAGGTTGCAAGATTCCCATTTCCATAAAAGCAAAACTGTCAAACAACGTGATTTCTGCTGAACAAACACCCCAGGAGGCCTGGAGTCTGGACACCTCCCTACTCTTTTGGAAACTGAGGAGTGAGTAAACATGGTTAGTAGAACCACGACGCAGAAGCTCTTCCGGAGCACTGTGGGCCGTGCACATGACTGGGGCAGCACGGCTACCTGCATTTGTCATGTGAGGTCGCTCTTCTTCCTTACCCGTGTGGGTGCCCGTCTGGACTGCCCGCATTTACTAGAGTGCACACTGGAAGGACGCACCTGAGAGACTGTTTAACTCGGTCCTGCTAGTCTTGACCTCGTTCAAGAGCTGATCTCTCTCTTGTCTGATGTCCTTCACCGCCCGGAGCCGCTCGGAGCCTGCATTGACCAGCTTCACCTTTTCCAGTTCTAAGTCACTCATTCTGGCTTCAAGTTCCCGGATCTTTGCATCTTTTTTATCTTTTAAAATCTGTTCAGGACACATACAAAGCACAGCAAACGGAGTAAAAGAATATGTCCATGTATACCAAACCAAACCTAGTATCATTACAATTCTACCTACTTTTCATTTTTTCAGTCCTTCTAGGATAATTATATAGTTTTCTCGCCATATAATACCCATGAGAAGCAACCAAGGTACATGGGGGGGGGTGGTACTTTGGCTCCCCGTTTCTGAGGATACATCATGACAGGAAGGCATGGTAGCTGCAACTTCTCAGTCCACAGTGGCAGAAACATGTACACATCTTGGCAGATCACAGAGCAGAGAGCTAAGGCCAGAACCCAAGGAGTTATTACATTTCTTTCTTTCTTTCTTTCTTTTTTTTAAGCTGAGGATCGAACCCAGGACCTTGCACTTGCTAGGCGAGGGCTCTACCAATGAGCTAAATCCCCAACCCGAGCTATTACATTTCTGCCAGCTAGGTCCCACAGGCTTTATGGCCATCAGAAACATCAAGATCAACGGGGCGCAAGCACTCCAACTGTGAGCCTGCAGAAGACATTCCAGATGCAAACCTTAACGCAGAAGGAAGGACAAAGCCCGGAAGACCTTCAAATACTCGAGCCTGCGGGGCATTTTACACTCACTCAGTAGAACATCACTACACCTGGATTTTACCATACAACACCGAAGTAAGTGGTAAAGAGAGAGAAGAAAGGAACACTTCACCATTCCTTTAGACTCAGAGGTCTGTCTCCAGGTTCACTTGCCATAACCCGTAATTATTTCTATTCTCTACTCATTTATGCCGCAGTGGGTACTTTTTCATATGCCGGGGACACACAGAGAGCCAGGACTGAGTGAGCATGCACATGAGGTCTCTGTCTCAGACTTCTCTTGCCTTACCCACGTCCCGAGCCTGGATACCACCCAAGCGACAGCTTTGGCCTCAAGTCCTCCTTAGTGAAGGGAGAGACAGGGAACAGCTGTGCGTGACATACCGAAAGAGACTGACAGTGGAAAGGGAAGGGGTGTGAGGGAGGGGTGATGTGAGGACAGGCTGCTACTTGAGATGAACTGGAGTATAGAGAAGTGTTCACACAGCAGGCCTGTTCCTGTCAGGTCTGCTCACAAGGCTGGTCGGTGGCTGGCATTTAGGAATTCAGGAAAGCTGTAGTGGTTTGGAAGAAAATGGCCGCAAAGGGAGTGGCACTATGAGGAGGTGTGGCCTTGTTGGAGGAGGTGTGGCTTTGTTGGAGGAGGTGTGGCTTTGCTGGAGGAGGTGTGGCTTTGTTGGAGGAGGTGTGGCTTTGCTGGAGGAGGTGTGGCTTTGTTGGAGGAGGTGTGGCTTTGCTGGAGGAGGTGTGGCTTTGTTGGAGGAGGTGTGGCCTTGCTGGAGGAGGTGTGGCTTTGCTGGAGGGGGTGTGGCTTTGCTGGAGGAGGTGTGGCTTTGTTGGAGGAGGTGTGGCTTTGCTGGAGGAGGTGTGGCTTTGCTGGAGGAGGTGTGGCTTTGCTGGAGGAGGTGTGGCCTTGCTGGAGGAGGTGTGGCCTTGCTGGAGGAGGTGTGGCCTTGCTGGAGGAGGTGTGGCCTTGCTGGAGGAGGTGTGGCCTTGCTGGAGGAGGTGTGGCCTTGCTGGAGGAGGTGTGGCCTTGCTGGAGGAAGTGTGTCACTGTGGGGTGGGCTTTGAGGTCTTCCTTACTCAAGTTGTGCTCAGTGTGGTACACAGTTCACTTCCTGTTGCCTGTGGATCAAGATATAGAACCATGTTTCTTCTCCAACACTGTGTCTGCCTGCATGCCGCATACCCACCAGGATGACAATGGCCTGAACCTCTGAACTGTAAGCCACCCCATTAAATGTTCCCTTTGTAAGAGTGGTCATGGTGTCTCTTCATAGCAATAGAAACCCTGACTAAGGCAGACAGCCAGCTGGTAAGAGTGGCTCACTGGGTCTAAACTGCTCTTGAACTGAGTGGTCATGAAGAAGACCCGCTTCCCTTTCTGGACACAGGAAATTGGACCCTGCCCGGTAGGGGGCACATAGATCATTAGCCGCCATAAAAAGCCTTGGGGACCAAGTCCTCCATACCTTCTCTGTGGGCAGCATTTGAGTGCTCACAATTTTCCTGCACTGCACTAGGAAGTGACTCCCGGAAGCTGGTGTTCTTTGGGCTCCCCCCCCACTCCCCGTTGCCTTTCCCTTTGCCTACTGTTAGGGTTGACTCTGGGGCTCCCTCCATAGGCTCACAGTGAGAGTACTTGTTGCCCAGCCAGTGGTGCTGTCTTGAGGGTCTCTGAAGCCTTTAGGAAGAGGGGCCTACTTGATGGAAATAGATCACTAGAGCAAGCCTTTGAAGGTCACACCCAGTCCACTGTGCCTGCTCGTCTATGTAGTAAGTTCCATGGTTACATAGTGAGACTCTCAAAAGAGAAAAAAAGGAAGAAAGGGAGGGAGGGAGGGAGGGATGGGGAGGGGAGGGGAAGGGAAGGAAAGGAAAGGAAAGAAGGAAAGGAAAGGAAGGAAAGGAAAGGAAAGGAAAGGAAAGAAGGAAAGGAAAGGAAAGGAAAGGAAAGAGGAAAGGAAAGAGGAAAGGAAAAAGGAAAGGAAAAAGGAAAGGAAAGGAAAGGAAAGGAAAGGAAACACAAGGCCAGATTTAGTGTTATGCGATTCATGCTTGGAATCCCAGCATCTGACAGAATGATCATTGCAAGTCTGAGGCCAGCTTGAGGCCCCATAATGAGTTCTATGGGACCTGGCTTCCAACAAAACAAAACAAAAACAAAATCCCATAAAGACATGGGGCAAAACCTACAAAGATGAATAAGGTGTGTGCCCTGCTGTATGAAGTCAGCCATGCAGTAAGGAGACTCGGCATTTAAACACTGACAGTGCAACTCGAGAGTGAGTGGGGTAGCAGGAGGGGAAAGAACTAACATCACACAGGCCAGGCTGTCTTGGATGTGTATTTTCTTAGTCAAGCCTCACAATAGCCCCATAAAGTTGTGGTGTTCTGTGTGCTTGTGTCCTGTTTGTGCACACACACACACACACACACACACACACACACACACACACACTGTCAGAGAACAGCCCAATGTTATATAGTTATTACGGGGTGATGGGGGTCAAACTCTGGGCTAGGAACATTTCAGAGAGAGGCTGGATTCCTTGCTATTTTCCTTTTGTACCCATGATCCTGAACCATTTTGGTGCTACACACTCCTTCTAGAGAGTGAAAGGAGAGGTCTCTTCTCAAAAACGTGTGTGTAGCAGCTCAGGTGCTTTCTCTTCTGGGGCCTCACAGACAAAGAACCATTTCAGCTCTTCCCAGTATATTATCAGGCCATTGCTGCTTTGAGAACAGAAAATTCGGGAGCTAACCCACCCAAACCCCGCTCAGACCTTAAACTCCTGCAGTTCCAGCTTCCGGTCATTGATCTCCTTCTCCAGCTGCGCCTTTTCCACCTGCATAGCGCCAGCGGTTCGCCCATGCTGGCCAACCAGCTGCGTCATGTTCTCAATCTGCTGCCGCAAGATCTCAATGACCTTGTCCTTCTCCGCCATCTGGAGTTTGAGCGCCTCACACTCCGTCTGCACATTTCTGAGGTGGTCCCCCTCATTCTTCAGGTGTTGAAGCTCCTGTAACTTCAAGTCCACCCGTGAGCGGAGCTTAGTGATCTCTGCATTGGTGGCCTCGATGGCTCGTTCCTTCTCCTGGAGGGAGGCTGTCAGGTCGGACACGGTCCTCTCAGAGCTCTCCAGGGTCATCTTCTTGGCCGTCAGCTCTTCCACCACCTTGCGCAGCATCTCCTTGGTGGACTCGAGCTGTGCAGTGAGGGAGGACACCTTCTCCAGGCTCTCATTCTTTCCCTGAATGGCTGCCATCTGTGGTAAAAGGAAAGTTTCTTAGTTGTGGGGGAAGGGTGGGGGGCGTGGGCCAGTGAACTCAAAGCGTGGACCTTGACCTTGGACAGTCCAGACGGCCTAACTGAAATCATTTTGCTGTCAGAACTTAGGGCACAAAGGACAGCTTCCCCCCACGGAAGGGGCCGCCCGGCAATGGCCCAGCTTGCACGCTCTCACCTGCCGCTCCATCTGGCCCTGACACTCGCTCTTCATGGCCTTGAGCAGGGCCTCCAGCCGCTGCACCTCCATGTTCCTGTCATCCAGCTCCCGCCGCAGGTGGTCGATGGTGATGCTGTTGCCGGTGTCTCGGTCCCACAGGCGTTTGTTCTGCTCCTTCTCCAGGCTCAGCTCCTTCTCCCGCTTGTGTAGATCTGCCTAAAAGAAGCGAGGAGGCTTTCTCCCATCCAGTCACACCATCAAGACACATTCTTCCGTTTGCCTTACACGGTCTTGGAGTTGGTTATGGAAAAGAAGGTTTTTCAATAGCTGACTAAATAAAATTGATTATTTCCTAGAAAAATACACTAATATTTTGCTTAAGCATCTTGGTTTAGGAGTGGCTTCTCACACCTGTAATCTCTGCACATGGGAAGTGCATGACATGTGTTTCGAATGTCATTTTGGGACAAAATGAACATACCACAACTTGAATTTAGTAGATAGCAGTCCTAATTAAAAGACTATGGCTACTTGAAGATCTACCCTATCCAACATGTCACAGCCACGCCTAAGGAAAAAGACACAGATATATAAGACACTTAAAGTACACAGAATGATATTCCATGTGCATGTACAATATTTGGTAAAATCTCTAATTTTATAATGTAATCTGGTTTGTGAAATGTACTGAACATTTCCCCAGATCCCAAATCCCGCATTATAGAGCATGATCTCACCAGCAGCTTTTGGAGTTGGTCATCCAGATTTCCTGACTCCTGACTGAACTGGTCCCGCTCTGTGCGCGCCTCGGTGAGCTCTGAATTGGCAAGGACTAACTGCTTCTCCAGCTCTTCTATCTGGAAGAAAAGCTCAAATCAAACAAGGCAGCGCGCGTCGGTCGGGTCGGTGGCGCCAGAATGCGAGGCCTGTGAGAGCAGCCGGTGCTGCAGTAGAGGCGAAGCTGATGGGTCCTAGATGTTTGCGGCTTTCTAGCCTTCACATCTCCGGAGGATTTAGCACAGGCATTGGCCAAAATGGAGTTTCCGGACACAGCACACTGTGCTTTGTGCTTTTTCTCCTCAGAAGTTATCATATATATATATATATATATATATATATATATATATATATATATATGATATATAGAGAGACATATCCTATAATTAAGGGGATCTTCTGGTGGCATAAATAATATGCTGTGGACCCCAAACAACTGAACTTCGGAATACTGAGAAGAGCTATCTTGCTTGAGAATATCAGTCTCAGCAGGGCACAGTGATGCACACCTTTAATCCCAGCACTCAGGAGGCAGAGGCAGGTGGATCTGTGAGCTCAAGGCCAGCTAGCCTGGTCTACATGGGAGTTCTAGGACTGCCAAGGCTACACAGTGACACCATGTCTTGAAAAAAGCCAAACACAGTATATGTGTGTGTGTCTATGTATATATACATATATATACATATACATATATATGTATATGTATATATATATACATATACATATATATATATAATCAGAGTCTGAATAAGACAATAAGATACTGAATACAAAAGAATGATAATGATAGTATTATGGTGGCATACTTCAAAATGAGTGAATAACTATATTTAAAGTTAGAATATAATGTTGGACAATTTAAGCATTCAAAACTCTATTTTCTTCAAATATGAACAGTAATGAGAATCAATTTTAAAGAATATATTTTTCCTTCAGTCGAGACAACTATTTGTTGGAACAGAGAGAAATTTAGTTCACTAAACCAAGGATATCACACAGATACCATTTCCTTTCACAAACTCAGCACGTAGCAGGTCTGTAGGACTCAGGCTGATCCAGTATTGCAAGTGTTCCTATGGCCCTCAACACAGGTTGAGTGGGGACCCCAGACCATGGAGACTTCGGGCTTTGATTTGGGCTGAGCCACACAGTATCAAGACTTAGATAATGAACCATTTCATAAGAACATGTTAATACTTAGTGTCATGCAATGAAACCACCTATCACTGTGACTATTTTATCATTCACCTTCTAGGATTCAGAAAGTTTTCATATTGGCAGAAACATTAGACATTTCTTCCTCTTTCTAAGGTATATTCAACAGGCTTGAAACTTTGTGTCAAGAGTAAAGTTTAGTTTGGATGTGATCAAACCTTCTTAACTGGAAAACATATGACCAAGACAAACTTTTTCTTAATAACTTTTTATTTTTACTTGAAACAGATTCATTTAAAACTCTTCATTTATTAAACTAATATATAATCAATAATCACATTATATATTTAAATATACATACACACATATGTAACTATCCCCTTGACAAATAATAAGCCTAAATGTGTAGGGCTTCTATATCTGTTTACATGTACACATAAATTCCTTAAGAAAATGCTTATATAAAAATATCATACAGTTATGCACTCATCTATAATGTAGTATCAGTGCATACAGGACTTAGGACATAAATTTAAACATTTACATTGGATATACGTTTAAGTTGGCTTTATGTGATTATGTTATATATTAAAAAGTATTTCACAGGATTAAGTATTCATAAGGGTTAAGTACATAAAGTTTTAGATTCTAATTATATTCTAATGATACAAGGCATTCTCACAAGAATTAAGGACACATGAAACATTAGATTATAGACTGTATTTGATTTTAGGTTGCATATTAAAAACTACTTGACAGGAATTAATGGATTACCCGCCTGCACTGTTATACCTGACTTAAGAAGTATTTCTGAGCTGGAGATACAGCTCAGTGGAAGAGTGCTTGCTAGGTTTGTTCCCTAGTCCTACCACGACCACTAATAATAATGATAAGAGAAAAACAAAATCAGTAACAAAATGAAAAACAAAAAATCCTTCATTCTTATGCTCCTTTGGAGGCACATATACAGAGAAAACATAAAATCTATCCTCTGTAATGTAGGTAACTTCTGAGAAGATGAACTATCATTGATAGCATCTTTTCGGTCCTATCCTTATTAGGAAAGCCTGAATCAGCACACTGAGATAAGAACCAGAGCGTTTCACTATGGTCACACAGCACTTCTGCTGGCTGGGCAGGATCAGGTAGACTGCATTGGGCTCTGGTCGAGGTTCTGTAATATGTGCCCTGCCTTGATTTTGCTAAGGTACAATTTTTTTAAAGAGGATTCCAGATGGTCTCTCATGACCCTTTCAACTCTGTTGTTACTACTTTTCAAAAAATGTTTTTACTTATTATTTACGTTTGTCATAAATTATAAGAGCAGCATCAAAAAAGTTTAGAATCTATATTTTCTACTCTTTTGGGCTCTAAGTTTAACAAGAACCTTTCAGTTTCAATTTTCATGAGTAGAGCAAGCACTTTCTGCTCCTAGCTTGGCACAGGCCATTTTCATCCTTGAGCAAATAACTATTTGTTTATGTTCTTTAAAAATAGGTCTGTTGGGGCTGGAGAGATGGTTCAGAGGTTAAGAGCACTGACTGTTCTCCCAGAGGTCCCGAGTTCAATTCCCAGCAACCACAACCATCTGTAACGAGATCTGACGTCCTCTTCTGTGTACATAATAAATAAATAAATCTTTAAAAACAAATAGATGTTTTAACTGCAAAAAAAAATCAGTGTGGCTCTTTTATAATATCAAACTTGACAATAACATCTGAAATGGAGACTGGAAGGAGAGAGGCAGGAGGGAAGAGCACGTCTTTTCTAGTTGCCCACTGTCAGAGTCCCTCCAGACCCCCGTGGGAAGACCCTGCGGGAAGACCCCATGGGAAGACCTCTGCGGGAAGACCCCACGGGAAGACCCTGTGGGAAGACTAGTTTTGTATTTGTCAGTACTGACTCAGCTGCTATAGCTCTGCTTTTACCTTTCACTTTTTAGAGTAAAAACATTTGTATGAATTAATCCATAAAAAAAGAAATGGACAGTGAAAGGGAAAACCACTGAAGTAGCAGCTGAGCTGGTACCCACAGCTATAAAAAGAAATCCCTGCACGGGAAAGCCTTGGAAATGTCCAGGAGGCACTGATGTCTGACAGACAGTGAAGGTGGCTTTCTCTCCTTTTTACATAGCAGCACTGGTTTTCCCTTTCACCATCCATGAACAGACTTTTGGGTTTGGATCAATACAAATCCGTACAAGGGTTTCGTTCTAATTTCACCGATTTTAGGAGTATTAGCCAATCACATCGAATCATATTGGATCTGTGCTTTAGTTATTTTTTTATGGTGGTGTTTTTGCTTTAATTCTGTGCTCAAAATGACACAGATGTGGCCCAAGGAGGGAGCTGTGTGTCAGCATGAAGCTGCACGGAATTCTGGGAAGCCTTTGCATACTGTCCCAGCATAGTGGCACCTTCAGCCAGTGCTAGTTAATCTTCACAGCAGACTGGAAATCCAGCCCCAGCAACTTTCAAAATAGAATAAGCTTAGAATCAAGATCATGATAGATTTTTGTTGTCAAAAAGCGAAAGTTAAGAGTAAAGCCAAATCTACAGAGCCAATAGTGACAGCTTCTACTGTTCCAAATTCGTAAAGGGGAATTCTGGAGGTTCTCCTAAAATGGAAAGAAAAGAACAGAAGACAGCATTATAGTTAAACACTTTGGTCAGCTTTGAAAAAGCTACATCTAAGATTTTCTTAGAAATACAATTTCTATTTTCACCAATATGAAATACTTTTTGTTAACCTGAAAAAAATTGCCCTCTGTAATGGATTTCCCTGAATTTATACACTCTAGGTAGAAAAGTTTTGTTTAGGCTATGAGAAAAAAAACTTTGTTTTTAAGGCAGGTCTCACGTACCCAGGCTGGTCTTAAACTCACGATGTGCCCAGGGATAACTGACTGCCCTTCCCTACTCCCCGGTTACTGGGATTTCAGGCATGAGTTAGGTATGTTTGGGGGACCCTGGTGCTGGGGGTGGAGTCAGGATTTTAAGTATGCTAAGCAGGCACTTCCCCAACTAAGCTCCACCTAACCTTTATCTTTTATTTTCATTGATTTCCCCTTGATTTTTGAACATTATACACTAAAATCTGCACTGAAACAGTGAAGGGGAAAACAGATTTTTAAATTTTAGCAATATAAACTCGTAATATATGAAAAGTGAAACAAAATAAGCACAAGAATATGCTTTTTAAACCCTACATACAAGTTTCCATAACAAAAACATCTCACAGTAGAGTATTTGTATCCCTCCAAAGCAAGTCCTCGTTAACTTGTTTAATCTTTGTTGCTCAGTTACACCAAGAAAGTTCAGGCTAAAGTGTACTCAACTCTATATTAACACGTGTTAATCATAATAATAATAATAATAATAATAATAATAATAATAATAACAACAACTAAGGTAATAGGAGCTGCTTCCTCTTAAGAGCCTAGCTAACCATCCTTAGGTTCACTATGACAGGTTTTATCAGCATTTCAATGATCTGGATCGAGACTAGTATGTCCCTTTCCCTTTCTTGAGATAGGGTCTCACAATGTAGTTGTGGCAGGCCTCGAATGTGTGATCCTCTAAATCAGCAGCCTCCCATGTGTGGGCTGTCTTCCTTATGTCTATCAACTGTTTACTATTTAAGACTGTCAAAGTTCTTGTGAGCCATTGTTTATGTTACAGCACATTAAGATGGTGGCTCTAATATGTTAACATGATACATTAGACCAGATTTTAAAAAATAAGCAAACTAGATGAAGCTTATGAAGAGATCACTTTTCTAAGCTTGATATAATGAAGAGCCACAGTAATTACAAATTATATAAATAAACCCAAGTGACCTGCACTTGATTTAGGAGTTTTGTGACCTTCCAGAATCTGGTATCAATAAATATTTGTCTTTTCAAAATGGCTTGAGCCGGGCGGTGGTGGCGCACACCTTTAATCCCAGCACTCGGGAGGCAGAGCCAGGCAGATCTCTGTGAGTTCAAGGCCAGCCTGGTCTCCAAAGCGAGTTCCAGGGAACGCACAAAGCTACACAGAGAAACCCTGTATCGAAAAAAAAAAAAAAAAAAAAAAAAAGAAAAAAAAAAGTCTTGAGTAGTCGTGAATAACAGTTGTTGTACTGGTCTATAATACAATTACACTACTTTGTCTATCAGATTATAATACAATATCCTCCCAGCCATAATGTACTGAAGCCAAGACCACCCCTCTGTTCTGGTTTCTGTAGGGTTCACGTCCTTTGGATAAGGTAGGTTTGTCTACAAGAGAGTGGACAATCATCAGGCGGAAAGTTTGTCCTGAGAAAAGAAACTGGAACACAAAAGTGAGCTTCTCTGTGCCGCTCTTAGACTAAGAGCTATACAAGGTGGCATAGTTTCAGGTCCTGGGCTACTGAGCCATCTCCAGCCCTGCCCTCCCCAAAACAGTAGTATCTGCTTTTCAGAGGAACTATGTGATGAAAGACGAAGACTTACATTCCTAATTTTCACTTTAATTATTTAGTGCAATCTTAAACTTTTGTTTCTAGCCACAAAATGATTAGGAGTTGAAGAGATGAAGTAGGTCCCTAAAACATTGGTGGTAGAAATAGACCAGCTGGTACTGAGTATTTGTTAAAGCAAAGCCTTACAAATAAATAATAACATAGTCCTATTATTTATTTTATTCTTTATTTATTTGTGTGGTAGTAAGGATTTATCCAGGGGCCCAGGCATGCTAGACAAGTATTCTCCCACTGAGCTATGCTCTCTGCTACTCTATTTTTTAGAAACTTACTTGAAAAATATTTCCCAATTTTTACAGTGAATTTGAACATGCAATTTAAATAAGAGTTTATAACAACGGATAATTTAGCATGTTTGCACACCAACTTACACTGATTTAAAAAATTTATTTATTTATTATGTACACAGAAGAGGGTGCCAGATCTCATTACAGATGGTTGTGAACCACTGAGTGGTTGCTGGGAATTGAACTCAGGACCTTTGGAAGAGCAGTCAGTGCTCTTAACCTCTGAGCCATCTTTCCAGCCCTACACTGATTTTAAAAATATTCTCTTTTAATTAGAAATTGTTTTTATTCTTCATTTTCAAACAAACTGTCAAAAATACATTATTGATCAGTGTGTAAAACAGTCCTCGGAAGTGAAGTCTAAACTTGCCTTATCTTCATACATCCTCTTGGCTTCCCTCAGTTCAGAACGAAGCTGAGAAACAGTAGACTCCAAGTCACTGAGCTGGCGCATGTACATGGAGTTCTGGTTCCTTGCTTGTTCTCTAAGAAGGGTTGAAAGGGTATAAAAGCAAATGTCGAACTAAGAAGAAGCATGATACCTCAAGGGCCACTCACATCTCTTAGATACTATCAGGAATTACTTTATATGGTACAATTGGAGCATCTGTCTTTCATACATAAACACACACACACATATATACACATATATGTGTGTGTAGGTATTCATTACACTATTCTCTACTTTCACATAGGATTAAAATGTCTGTACTGGGGGCGAGTGGCTCAGTGGTTGGGTGTTTGCTATGCACCCATAAGGACCACAGTCATGGCCCCAGCTCCTACGTAACAGGCTGGACATCCTGAAAATGCCTAGAAGTACAGCTCCAAAGATTCCGATGTCCTCTTCTGGTCCCCACATGCACACAGGTGCTTGTATCTGCACACACAGATATACATACACTCAAACAAACACAGTAAACCTTTATAAATAAAAAAGTCTATGATAGTCTTAAGCATCAATTCAAGTTATAAAATTTCATATGTATATATTTTATGTATGTACTTGAACATATGTACCTCTGTATAACTATGGTTGTATATACAAATATAATTATATAGATACACATGTAATTATTTATATACAAATATTCATAACACATGTGTGGCATGTCTTTGTCCTGTCATTTGAATGAACAACTCAGTGAATTCCAGGAGCCTGAACACTTGGCAATAATACTTGGTACATGGTGACACAAAAAATATTACTGTTATCTTTTCTGTTCAAGTATTGGAAAAGTTTTATCACTTCCTCAAGGAATCAATTACTAAGTAATTTCAAAAAGATATTAGGACAGCATATTAGTCAAAATAATAGTTTTTTTAATCATTATTTCACATGTCTGAGTTTTGCAGGCATGTATGCACATGCACCATGAGTATGTCTTGTGCCCACAGTGGTCAGAAGAGGGTGTTGGATCCCCTGGAATTTGCAGAAGGAAAAGTTCTCATGCATACAGATAAGTGCTGGAGGAGGCAGGAACCGTTAAACACGCAGGCTTGTTAAAGATGTTCCCCTGTTCTCCTGGAATGCTGGGACAGAACGTAGTTTACAACCTGCCAATCCTTTGCTGTCTGATGAGCCAGGCTCCCCCTGTGTCCCCCAGAATTTATGTTTTACTTACCCCAGACCTTCCCCCACTCAATCCTGAGCACTGCTTCTAGGCCTTAAAAACCCATCCTTGTGAGAGATTTCATTTGTGCTTTCCAGCAGTCTAAGTGGCTTCTGTGTCATCTTAGGACAGGCCAATCCTGACACCCACAGGCGTTCCCTTTGCCTCAGTCAAGCTCCCTAGACCCTAAGTCTTGAGAACTACTTCTGAGTCAACGGTACCCATTCTTTTTTTTTTTTTTTTTTCTTTTAGCTGAGGACTGAACCCAGGGCCTTGCGCTTGCTAGGCAAGTGCTCTACCACTGAGCTAAATCCCCACCCCAACAGTACCCATTCTCATGAAAGAAGCCAGATGTACTTTGTAGAGAATCTCAATGCAAACATGTCTTAAGCTCTGCTATACTCAAAGGACTGAGTTAAATGCTATCAGAAAACTTTTTTTCAAAATTGTGCTGTGCTTAAATATGGCTAAAATAAGCCAGCTGGTGTCAGACTCTGGAAGTTTGGCTCAGCACCGGCTACCAAAGTCAGGCTGAGCCAAGTTTCATTCTTCATTATCCAGATGGTTTTTCTGCTGGCCATAAAGCCTGCAGGCCCCTCCCCTCCAACCCCCAAGCACACAAGAACCAAAATCACAGATAACAGCAGTGAGTCGCCAGATAAGGATTGGGACTCAAACCCAGGTCCTCTGCAAGAGCAACAAGCGCTCTTAACTGCTGAGCCACCTCTCCAGCTTAAAGAGTAGCTGTTAGGTGACATCCACTTCAAACCACTAAGGCACACATACTGAATGATTTCCATTTGACTCTGGATACTGTTGGCTTGGCTTCGAGCACTGCTGGCTTTCTCCGTAAGTCCTGTTATTTCGACTTCATGTTCACTGATCAGTTGCTCAATCCTACGGAGAGAATGTAATGACTGTTAGGATACAGGACATCCTTACCTATGTCTTCTCTCAAAAGTTCATGCTTTTCAATACCTTCAAACTTAGTACTTTGTTTCAGTTTTACACATGCTACTTTCATCTGTTTTTTTTGAGACAGACTTATGTAGTCCTGGCTGGCCTTGAATTTGTAGGCAATCTTTCTGCCTCTGCCTCTGCCTCCGAAGTGCTGGGATTACAGACCTGAGCCACCAAGCCTGGTTTTGTAAACATTACTCCTTTTCCCCCGTTCTGTCTTTACAGAATCTCTCTTATTATGTAGCTCTGGTATCCTGGAACTGGCTCTGTAGACTGAGCCACCCTCAAAGTCACAGAGATCCACCTGTCTCCTGAATGCTGGGACTAAAGGCATTCACCACCACACCTGGCAATGCTACTCTTTTAATAACAATTCTAGAACCTTTACTTACAACTAACTAGGTGTTCAGAATTCAGAATATGAGTTCCAGTGTCAATGAACTATGAGAATCAAGCAAGGCATGTGCCTTTGGTCCTGCACTTGAGAAGGTGCAACAGGAGACCATTGGGTTACAGGAATTCAAGGCCAGCCTGGCAACAGTAAGGCCCTGTTCTCAAAAGAAACAAACACCTTTGAGTATTATGAATAATATATATTACATGATGTGAGTACCACATATTACATGATATCTCCAGGGAGACTTAGGAAAGGGTCCTATCAACAAAACACATTATGAATACAAGTTTACAAATATTTATACTAAGTCACAGACTATTAAATGCTTCATATTAGCTAGTCAGCAGATATGTGATAGATCACTCGTAGGCCAACTGAGGCTGTCCTACCTAGGCTTTGACCTTGACCACTCTGGTTGGTCTTTGAGCCAGGCCAACCACAGCAAGAATCGCCTTATTCTTGCCATCTGATCAGTCCTTGACAGCTGATCAAGTTGCTTATCCTTCAGCTTACAAATCTATATCCATGGCTACCTTGAGTAGGAATTTTCAACCTTTTTGTGAATAACGTTCCACCCACCAACCCCTCACCTTCTTCCTTGGTTAGAAATCTCCATTTGTCCTTATTGTGTTGGGAGTTGAACTTATTTTCTCTCCCTATAGCAAAACTTACAGTGCTAATTTGAATGAAGCTATCCTTACAGCTTCAACAGGTGTCAGAAAAAGGTAACCTAAGTTTGCTATGGCTTGATAAGGATATTTTTTGTTGTTGTCTCAGAGTCTGTAGACTGTGGAACTTCAGGGAGAGAGATTATAACTGGAATAATTTCACTGTGACTTTCTATGCCTCAGCCAGACACCTACCGGTCTTGATGTTGTTGAAGTAATAGTTCTATTTTGCTCTGTGATTCAGATTTCAGTGTTTCAAGCTGATCCTCTACCTGGTTTTAAAACAGAGATATTAATTTGGGTGCTGGTAATTCTAAAGCTTAGAAAATGCAGTGTTTCTATGAAAGGAATGCTTGATAGAAACAGAAGTAGAAAGAGTACAAAAATAAACTCTATGCCTGTATTTCACAGCACCTGTGCTCTGGCTATACTTATATAAGCTGTACTGGCCAATAGCTAGTTTCCTGTCAAGAGAGAGCACTGTGTATCATCTCAGAGAAGAAAATGAGACCCCGGCTTATCTTAAGGATTTTATAAGCTATCTCTCAACGTACTGTAATATAAAGTAGTGTACTGTAATATAAAGTAGTGTTCTCACCACTTACTGGAAATATCCTCCCTTTAAGATAAGAGATTTCTGTGTCTAATTCTCTTAGGATTTTACTAATAGCTGAGCCCAGGCTGCGGAAGTGCATGGTAGACATGCTGTCGTGTTCACATATTTTCTTGCCTGAGGCTTCTTCAAAGTCAACTAAGATTGATCGGATTTCCTGAAGCACACCTTCGTGGCTAAGCATCATTTTTCTTAGCTGCTCGATCTGTGTGCTGCTGTCTTTCAACATGTCCTCCTTGAGGCGCTTGGCAGTTTCAAGCTCATGAACTGTATTTTGAAGCTGATTTCTTAAATCCTCCTGGGACTGACTCTCTCTTCGTCTGTGAAACAAACGAAAGAGAAGAAACAGCATGGAGAAAACTCATTCTCACTCACTCTTACTACAAAGAGAAAAAAAAGATACAGAATTTTGCTATCTATCCCAGGCTGGCCTTGAACTCACAGCAGTCTTCCTGAGAGTACACGCATATGGGACTGCGCTCAGCATTAAGACTATAACCATGGAAGTTTCTGGGCTGGGGCAGAACACTTGTCTAAGTGCCCAGACCCTGGCTTCAATCTCTAGCACTGCTGGAGGAGGAAGAGGAGGAGGAGGAGGAGGAAGTCAGGGAACAAATCCTAACCTGATGTCAGCCATGGCATCTCTCTCCATTTGCATTTCTTGAAGTTTTGTTTGCAAATCAATGACTGACTGTCTTAAGTAAAACTTTTGCTTCTCATGTAATTCATTGCTCTGAAAAAAACAAAACAAAACAAAACACACACACACACACAAATTAATCTATACCTATATTAAACCATCAAAACATAGTTCCTCTAGAAGACACTAATTTCCCAAGGATTGTGGGTTATTTATTGTTATGTATACAAAAACTCCCTCACTGCTGAAGTTCAGAGCCAATAATTTCTCATCTAGATAACTAGAAGACATCAGCAAGTTCCCCTGGCTTGGCCTTTTCTTGTCCATTTTCTGAAACAAATATCCTACCCAGCTCAAAGCAAAAAATGGGAAAATGTTTTGTCCCTTAAAACTGGAAACCTGCTTGAAATGATATACGCAAAAAAGTCAAACTGCCTTCAACCCCCTTCAATTCTTGGCAACAGCCACTGCCATCTGTAACTCTAACGGGGGGTGGGGGGCTGGAGAGATGGCTGCGGTTAAGAGCAATGGGCGCTCTTCCAGAGGTCCAGGGTGATTCCCAGCACCCACAGGGCAGCTGACAACTGTCTGTAACTTCAGTTCCAGGGAATCTGATGCCCTCTTTGAGCACTGTGTGCATATACATACGTGCGCGCAAAACGTATATGTATATATATATATATATATATATATATATATATAATTAATTTTAATGTAAAAATAAGACTCTGAAGTGCTCAACTACAGAAAAATGCAGAGATTTCCAAAGCCAGGCACTGAAGCATCTCCCAGCTAATAGCTGATGACCAGTATAGGATGAACAGCTTTTTAACCACCTCATCTTTGAGTCTGAACAGAAAACAAACCGCTGAAAATGAGAAGCTTCTAAAATACAAAAATAGAGAGTAAAATTAAGCAAACAGGAAAACCAAAAAAAGATCCAGAGGAAACAAAAATAATGTAGGGATGTCATCCTAACCCTAACCCTAACCGTGTGCGTGCAGAGATTCTAGTACCATATACAGAGATTACAACCACACAGAAGAGGACGTTGGCTGGGGGTAGCACATGCTTTTAACCCCAGCACTCAGTGAGTTCGAGGCCAGCCTGGTCTATAGAGTGATTTTCAGGACAGACAGGGCTACCCAGAGAAACCCTGTCTTGAAAAACCTTTAAAAACAAACAAATAAAATAGAAACAAGAATAGGATGCTAAGGCTGGCCAGTGGTGCACTCCTACATTCCCAAAGGTTGGGAAGCTAAGGCAGGGAAGCCAAGTTGAAGGTCATCCCGGGCTACACTGAGACCCTGTTTAAGGAAGAAGACTAAAGAATGGAAGGCATGGGCTGGAGAGATGGCTCAGTGGTTAAGAGCACTAGCTGCTCTTCCAGAGGACCCAGGTTCAATTCCCAGCACCTACATGGCAGCTCACAACTGTCTGTAACTCCAGTTCCAGGGGATCTGACATCCTCACACCAATGCACATAAAATAAAATAAAATAAAATAATTTAATAAACAAAGAATGGAAGGCACAAAGATGAAGGGAGGAAGGGAAAAGGATGAACAGCTGGCAGTAGTCCTTGCTTAGTGGTGCATGAGGTCCTGGGCCAGTGGTTCTCAACCAGTGGGTCATGACTCCCTGGAGCGTCAAATGACCCTTTCATAGGGGTCACCTAAGACTATTGGTAAACACAGATATTCATATCCATAACAGTGGCAAAATTAGTTATGAAGTAGCAACAAAACAATGTCATGGTTGGGGTCACCACGGCATGAGGAACTGTATTAAAGGGTCACAGCATTAGGAAGGTCGAGAACCACTGCCCTAGGCTTATGCCTGGCACGATCACAGGGACAGAGACAGTAATGTGTCAGATGCTGCAAGTCAAGTTAGAAAAGGAACTCAAGAGTCATGTAGCTTGTAGGTTCATCTCCTAAAGTCTTCATCTAGTCTGATGAGGCAGAATAACATACTGACGGATACAGGAAGATGTACAGAACATGTACAAACAAGACTTGCACAGAGAACACCCCGAGTGCTGTCTGGAGCGAAGGCTTCAGAGAAGGGGATGGATGAAGAGAGCCCTGACAGATAACAGGAGTCTCCCGCAGCCAAGTAGAGAGGCATGGAGATCCAGACCACCCCAGTCCACCAGGATGAGCAAGTGCCTCAGTATGGCTGGAGCAGAGGGCACTTACAGGGGATGTGACTGAACAAGGGGCATGAAGCTCCCGGACATGGCGGTAAGAAGTCCGGCTTTTAGAAAGCAAACTACTAGAGCTCACACCCAGCTTCATTCTATGAGACCCACTTGAGGTTTTTAGCAAACTCAATTCTATTAACCAGTCTATACGTGCATATATATAAAATCCCACTTTCTACCACTGCAGAAGAAGCCAGGTGCCAGGACAATAGGCTCAAACCAATTATCAACTGCTTATCAATGTCATTAATAACATTTTGAAGCATTCAAATTTTGCTAAAATTATATCCTGAAACCGAGACATTATCACCAGAAAAAAAATGGTATGTAAACTTCTCATTATCCCAACAGAAAGGAGAGGTCAAATTAACAGGTTTAACTGAGAGACCCATGGCTAATGTTTTCTTTCAGGGGGGTTAAGTTTTACTTCAGGACAACATGTCTCCTTGGCCTAGTGGTGCCAGATGCTAGAAAAGAACGCAACTCACTTCGTTTAGTCTTTTCTGCAAATCTTTAACTTGATGTGAATATTCTTCCAAAACGCGTTCGATGTGCTCTTTCCCAGGATAAGGGGTGACCTTTCTATGAGAATCAAGTTCCACTTCATATTTAGGGAAAAAAGGCATTTGTGTTAAGGTCCCAGTTGAAGATGGATTTTCAATTACTGTACCACGAATAGATGACACAAAAAACGGGCTTGGAGAACCTAAACAGCAGAGAATTCATTAATTAGCCATAAAAGGACTTTGTAGGGGTTCCTTTAACAAACCCTGAAGGGGTTTCCCTCATGGGAAAGCAGGCAAGTTACAATACATCTTAGAGTGCTGAGAAGGCCAGCACCCGCCGCCGGAGAAACAGGCTGGGGAGTGTGTGATCACGTGCCCGAGACCTGAAAAGCCTTGGTGTATGCATGCATGAGTGGTACCAGTCTGGAGAAGACGGGGCATTCAAGAGTGGAAGCACCATATAAGGCCATTGGGCTCAAGACAGCTGGGACGTTCTGGGCAGAAGAAAAGCTGCTGCCACACATGAGGGTGAAAATACAGGGCATGAGGGGCCTTGCAGTCCTGTCAACGAGCTTGGATCTCACCTAGTATGGTATAGTTTTGAAACTGGAAAGAGAACCAGCCACAGGAAATATTTCTCAGTGGCATCAGGACCCTGCTGAGGTAGGAGACTGACTATAAGTTGCGGCCTGGTGAGAGATCCATAGCAAAATCTTCCAGCAGCCCAGGCCCCAAATGGAGGTGTTGGCTAGGCTGATGAGCATTTGTGTTCCTGGGAAAATGCAAATGATAAGGGAGAGGGCACAGGTGAGTGAGTGGCTGCACACACACACACACACACACACACACACACACACACACAAGGGCACTGGAGAGTGAGTGGATGGACACACACACACACACACACACACACACACACACACACACAGAAGGGCACTGGAGAGTGAGTGGATGGGGACACACACACACACACACACAGAAGGGCACTGGAGAGTGAGTGGATGGGGACACACACACACACACACAGAAGGGCACTGGAGAATGAGTGGATGGACACACACACACACACACAGAAGGGCACTGGAGAGTGAGTGGATGGACACACACACACACACACACACAGAAGGGCACTGGAGAGTGAGTGGATGGACACACACACACACACACACACAGAAGGGCACTGGAGAGTGAGTGGATGGACACACACACACACACACACACAGAAGGGCACTGGAGAGTGAGTGGATGGACACACACACACACACACACACACACACACAGAAGGGCACTGGAGAGTGAGTGGATGGACACACACACACACACACACACAGAAGGGCACTGGAGAGTGAGTGGATGGACACACACACACACACACACACACACACACACAGAAGGGCACTGGAGAGTGAGTGGATGGACACACACACACACACACACACAGAAGGGCACTGGAGAGTGAGTGGATGGACACACACACACACACACAGAAGGGCACTGGAGAGTGAGTGGATGGACACACACAGAAGAACGGTAATTTAGGAATAAATAGCAGATGCTGTAATACCTGTTGTCAATCTCTGTACTATATTGGGATCACTTGAGAAACTTTAAAATAATAATACAGTTGTTATTAAACTGAACCCCGCTTGGGACCTACTGAATCAGAATTTGCAAGTGTGAATCTACAACATTTAAATATTTAGAACCGAAAAGGCTGGGGTGGGTGGGGCAGCGTTGACACGGATCACGGTTGACAGCCCCTACTTTGGGTAGGCAGGAAAACAGAAGCTCCACAGTAATGACACAGGAGGGCTGAGGGAAGAGGCTGGCTACAGTCCAACACTTGTGAACAGGATGTGTGGACAGGAAGAGGATGGGGCTGGAGGGATGACTCGGCAGTTAAGAACACTTGTTGCTCTTGCAGAAAACCCAGGTTTGGTTCCCAGGCCCCAGATGGTGCCTCACTGCCATCTGTACCGCCAGATCCAGGGGATCTGCTGCTGTCTTCTGACCTCAGAGGGCACCAAGCACACATATGGTGCACAAACATACCTACAAGAAAAACACTCATACACATAAACTAAAGTCAATCTTAAAAGCTAACTAGGTAAATAAACCCAAACTGTAGAGGTCAAGAAGCTGTGCACCTAGGATCTCGACGGGCCACCCATGAGCCAATAGGAAGAAGAACGATGTTACATCTAAGGAGGAGAGACGACCTGACAGGAGCCGAGTCTGACAAGAGACATGGAGGACAGGAAGGTAGGAGGGACAGCGGGAGAGGCTGAGCTCAAGTGCCTCAGCACAGAAACAAGTTCAACATCAAAAAGATAATGAAACATGCTCACACCAGATATGCTCCGTTAAAATGCTTGGTGAACTCTAATTCAAAAGCAGAATTGTCAACAGCGTAGTGGACATTCACAAGCAAGTTCTGTGCCTTGCAGTTAGAAACAAGGCGCATTATAACCCTGGAACTGAGATGGCCATCATGACGATGGTTTAATCTCATTTCCCTCAGTTTGGTTTTAAAAGGTGCATACCTCCATTAGATGCGATGCCACTTGGTAAAAGATCTTCAGTATTTGATTCACAAGCTTTTGGTTCCATACTAACTATTTTCTACCTCTTCTTAGAGATCTTGAAATGCGAGTGCTTCCCTGTTTGGATCCTCCAGTTCTTGTCTAGGAAAGATAGAGTATTCCATTTTATTATGTGTTAGGTGACAAAGCTCAGTCAACAGGAACTGACCTTTAATGCTTTTGAAATTTTTCCTCCAGAAAAAATAGCTAGGTATACAGAAATATTTTATTGTTATATAAAACTAATATGCAAGTCAATTTTTACTATAAAACTTGATCTTAAGACCAAAAGGGTTTTGGTTTGTCTGTCTGGCCAGGGCCATCCAGACAAAGCAAGGTATCCTTGGATGGCTTGGAAGTCTCACTTTACACCAGGCTGGCCTTGAATCACAGAGGGTCAGGTTGCCGTTGCTTCATTAGTGCTGGAATTAAAGGTGTGCTCCACCATGCCCAGCTTCCAAAGGTTACTAAAGATAAACTAAGATTTAAAGATGAATACTTTATTTTGGTAACTAGTGCTCTGATTGGAGGCTCTTATTCTTTCAGATCTCTTATAAAATTACATTGCTAAATAATAGAACTTATCCCCCTTACAAGGATCTCAAACCAGCACATTATATGTCATTAATAAAAGCTGAAAAACTTATTTGATGTTAATATTGCTTATGGTTTTATATTTTGGTCAAGAGGGTGCTCCTAAGTTTGGAAAATAATGGTGATGGTCTAATTCCAAATTTCTTCCTTTTTTTTTTTTTTACTCAAGCATAAACTCAAGATGGAAAACCCAACAGAATTATATGTAGTCCATGCTGTCAGAACCCTAAAGACAGAATACCTTCAAATACCTAGAAATGGGGGCTTCTCCCTCCCAAGGCAGTCCCTACATCCTGCTGGGAGCTGCTGCTGCTGCTGAGACATGGGGAAGCTGAAGAGACTCAAAGGAGCAGGGAGGAGCCACACATGCCAGCGCAGACCAGTGCATTCCCAGAGTCAAACCACAGAAGCCAGAACACTGGGCAACACTGGACCTTCGCAGTCCAGAGCCCTGAGTGTGGCCTAGCAGCCTTGGGGAAGCCATGTGAGGAGAATTACGTTTCAAAAGGGAGGCTTTCCCTGGAGACAGTGTGCTGAACGGAAGAGAAGATGGGAAAGGAGACATGAAGGGCCCCGTAGGAACCAAACAGAAGTAAGACATCCAACCTCCCCTCTAGGCCTCCCACCCCACCCCCACCGTTACCATAGAGAAGCTACATGGGAAGGGGGCACATGTAACCCAGGAGCCCTGTTCTGAAATGAACAGAATAAACAAAGGCAGACATCTTCATACAGAACACAGGCAAAATGTCAGATAATATGCCCAAAATCTTTTCTCCTGGTCAAGTCTTTGCCAAACAAACATGAAGCCTAAGAAAATCTTTCCATGATACTCCAAGGTGAACATTGGAATGCCATGTATATAAACACATATGAACATATGCTCAAACAAGTATGTACACCTTTGTAAATGACAAAGTGATTTTAAAACAAACAGGAAAGACAGAGTACCAAGTAAGCAGCAAATATAAAACACCTAATAATTACAGAGAAACATTACTGTGATGAGCAGGTGACAGGATTTTAATCAAACAGCAGACATGACTAAGGTGGAGGAGACTGTCCTGTTCACCGGAAAGATTTTCAGACTGGCCCATAGACCATTCCCTGAGGGTTAGGAGGGTAATGGACTTGCTAGTTTAGCATACATGAGGTCCTGTGGAGCCCAGCACTGCAGTGAGCAGGGGATGGGACAAGCTCTGGGCCTTCTGCTGAACAGCACGTGTGGGAAATGATGCTTCAAAACTCCACACACATGATCTGTGAGCTTTAATGTAGCTGGTCACAGGTCATTAACCCCGTATTCCCCCTCCCAATTAGAAAGTGCCTGCTTGGCAAGTGCAAGGTCCTGGGTTAAACCCCAGTACCACACTGCCCCCACCCCAGAATAAAGGCCACAGCATAGGATTGGGGTGTTTTTACTGAATTGTAAGTGAAGAGAGGCACATGCTGGTTCATGGGGAAGGTGGGCTTTCTGCCAACCGAGTCCCAAGTGTACATGTGGTGGGCTCATCCGTGTGTCCACTCTGAGGAGCTCACTGAGATGACAATGTCTACTGGATGCCCTCCCCAAACCCTATGATTTCCTACCGAAAATGCTCAAAACAACACTTCTCGTGGCAGATTTCAGTTAAGAGCAAATGAAAAAGAGGACAGGCCTGCCTCCGGCAAGTCATTTCTAGACAGAACAATGCTTGCTGCGCCCCAAGCACTGTGCTCGTTGAGGGCTTGCATCTGCACTGAGCTTTTCAGTCTTCCTAGCAAAACCTCTTCCACTTCAGTTTAGAGGAAAGAGATTCATGGCCATATTTCTGGGCAATGTACATTGATCCCATGATCTTGAAACTGATGTACTAAAAAGAGAAAGGATATGCCTCTGAATAAAGAATTTAATTGAGCAACTATATTTAGAACACAAATATAGTTTATTTTCTCTTCCCACATCAAAACCGGTAAGCTTCAAGTAAGTAATTCCTGCACATAAAACATCTTACACAAAGCCTGGCACAGAGCAGGCATTTGATAACAATTTTTGTTAGTGGCATTTGGGTAGTTCATATAGTTTCTATTCATGCCAAGGATAGAGCTGTCTTAGATCAAGACCAATCAAGTTTCTACCTTGTGAACTTATAATGGGGAAGAGAGACACTAATGAAGAAAACACTCGAAAGTATGTATTTTTCAAATTTTCAGTTGGAGCCTGGCTGGGAAAGCTGAAGGAAACAGTACAGAACAGTGGCGCATCATGAGATGGATTAGGGCTAATTAGGGGAGGTCAGTGAAGGAAGGCTTCCTGAGGTGACGTTCGGTTTGAATGATGTTTCTTAAAATAGAATATACAGAAGTGAGACCTTAGCACCCACTGCCAGAGAGAGGGCAAGTGAGGCGTCACCGTGATCATGGGACATCACAGGATGTCCAAACCACACATGTCCAAACCGGCTCCGTCTGGATTACCATGAGGAAATCAGCAGGCTAGGGTCCATGGGCTCCTTCGAGGGCTCTGGGATTTGCTGTAACTACAGTCACTGAAAAATTTTAACCAGAGGCATATGCTCCTTTAGCAGCTGTGTGGAGAGGGTCCAGGGGGGTGTGAGGCCTGTCAGGAGGCAACGGAGTAGTCCAATGAAGGGACCCCAATCTAACTCTAAAGTTTACCCAAGACCAAAAGGAGCTAGGACTGGTGCTGGGTGGGCAGGAGCCAACCACCAATGGGAATGAGGACTCCTTCTTGGGTGATGAACATCTTCTAAAACTGAATGGTGTGGCTAAAAACTCTGTAATTGATTGGAAATACCTGGACTGTACATTTAGAGTAGGTAAAGTGTATAATATGTACGTTATATCTCAAAAGGCAGTCTCAGGATGACTTATGAAGAGCGGGAGTGTGAGAGAGCTGCCTGGGTCCCAGAAGTGGATCAGCTAAACTGGAGCACTTTTTCTGGAACCCTAGCAACGACGAAACGTCTTCATCCCAAATGTCTTGGCGAGACTGCTCTTGGTCAGGTTGCCATATCCCTCCCACAGAAGCACTCTGCCCTTGTGTACTCATCTGTCTGCAACTGACTCTTTCTTTACATGCACCTGACAGCAATCTAATAAGCGATAGGAAGCATGCCTATGCTAAATTTTAAACATTTCAAATTTTTTACATTCTTGATAATTTCATAAGCAAGTACAAAATTTAAGTAATTTCTAACTCCCACTCCCTCCTCCAACTCCTCCCATGTTCCCCCGGCTCCTCTCAGATTCATGACCTCTTTAACTATTATGCATACACACGTGCATATAAATACAGCCTGCTGAGTCCATTTGGCATTACGTGTGTGTGTGTGTGTGTGTGTGTGTGTGTGTGTGTGTGTGTGTGTTCAGGGCAGACCACTCAGGACTAGAAAAACTTATCGGGGGTTCACCCCCGAAGACTGATTGTTCCCCTCTAAGCAGCCATTAGTTGCCTGTAGCTCTTCATCTGGGTGGGTGGGGGGGAGCTTGTAAGAATTCTCTCATCCACACTGGCATGTCAACTGGTGTTATCATTGAGCAGGTCTTGTATAGGCAGCCATATTGTTGAGATTTCATGGAAATAGCTTCTCTGTCACATACAGAGGACACACGATTGCAGCCGACATCCTGGTCCTCTGGCTAGTCCAATCTTTCCACCCCTCTTCATGGATCTCCCGAGCCTTGGGTGTGGGAGTTGTACTGGAGATGTGTCAAGTGGGGCTGGACAGCTCAGTCAGTTGTTTTCTGCATTTTGACTGTTTGTGGCTTTCTGTGAGAGTCTCTGCTACAAAAAGAAGATTTTGATGAGGGGTGAGCACTATGCGTATCTGAGTGTAAGACAAGCATCTAGAATGCAGTTCAAAAGTACACTGTTTTAGGAAAATGCTAGTAGTGGGCTCTCCACTAGGGTCCAGGACCTCACCAGCCTTGGGTAGCTGGCTAACTTACAGTAACAGGCATGAATTTCCTTTTATTGGATGGAAGTCCAAGTAGACAGTGTTGGTTACCCCAAAGATATAAGTGCCACTACTGCACCATTGGGTTATTTTGCAATGCTGGTCATTGTTGTGGTACACTGCATTTTCCTTTGCTCTCTTTAGCAAGAATAAACAGTGACATATCAGTTGAAAAATAGGTCTTAAAAATGGGCTTAAGCGGGGTGGTGGTGGCACCCCTTTAATCCCAGCACTCGGGAGGCAGAGCCAGGTGGATCTCTGTGAGTTCGAGGCCAGCCTGGTCTCTAAACTGAGTTCCAGGAAAGGCGCAAAGCTACACAGAGAAACTGTCTCAAAAAGCAAAAAAAAAAAACAACAAAACAAAAAAAGGGTTTAAATGCCAGACTACCTCCTCATTATGCATCTCCATCTTCTTTCTTACAGAATTCCTTATTCACTATCTTAAGATTTATAGAATTCAAGAAAACATACAGTGCCTCCATTACGACACCCACTGCTACCTCAGCTGCAGTTTAAAATGTTCATCCATGCAGGATTCTATATGATTTAGGAGCACTGTGTATTCGGAGTCCATGGTGGCAGGACAAATGACCACAAACACAGCCACTTGAAACCACAAACATCTTCTGTATCAGTCTCCAAGAGCTTGAACGCAAGATGGGCAGGTTCCCTTCTCGAACCCATTTCTCATCTTTATTGGTCACCACCATTCCTGGACTTATGGCCACATCACTCTAGTTTCTTTGTAGTCTTACCGCCTCCCACTTCCTTCTCCTTCTCTTACAAGCCTCAAGCAGACATTTAGGGCAAACTGATAATTCATGATAATCCGACCCAAAAAGATCTTTGACTTTGGGTCTGGAGAGATGGCTCGGTAGTTCAGAGCACTTGTTGCTCTTGGAGAGGACCTGGGTTTGGTCCCCACACCCACATGATGGTATACAACCACCAGTAGCTCCAGCTCCAGGGGCTCTGACGTCAGTTTCTGACCTCTGTGAGAATCAGACACTAACATCGACACATATATACATGCAGGCAAAACACTCGGGCACAGAATCAATCTGAAAATTAAAAACAAACCCTTGACTTAAATCACACATGCAAACTTTTTTCCCTCATAACATTTACAGGCTCAGGGATTAGGGCTTAATTTTTTAGATGTCCATTATTATGCCAGAGTTAATACCATGCACTTTGAAGACAGGTGGCCAGAAAAAGGCCCTTTTAAATAGATGCTATAGGTTTGTTTGCTTGCTTTTGGTTTTTTGTTTGTTTGTTTGTTTGTTTGTTTGTTTTGAGTCAGGGTCTCTCTACATAGCCCTGGCTGTCCTGGAGCTATCTGTGTAGACCTCGCAGAGATATACCTGCCTCTGCTGTAATTTCTAGGTGTGTGCCATCATACCCAGCTTTAGAGTCTGGAGTTCTAAAGTGGCTCACCCTAATACAGAAGAACAGAATCATTCACATTCACACACACACACACACACACACACACACACGCACGCACGCACGCACGCACGCACACACACACCCCTAGAACAGCAAGCAAAGGCTTTGTATACACTTTGTATACAACTGCTATTCTCATTTAGAAGGTAAACTAGCACTGTGCCGTGAAAACTGTTTTACACATGACTAACATAAACAGGTAACTGTGTTAAAACTTAAAAAGCAGGACTGGGAAGACGGCTACGCCTTACGCGCACTGGCTTCTCCTGCAGTGGGTCCAGTGTTCAGTTCCCAGTACCTCCATGGCTGCTCCAAACCTCTAACTCCACAGGCACCCGACACTCACATGGTGTACTTACACACAGAACACCAGTGTACATAAAATACAAGCACATCTTTAAAAGCTAGTCATTGTGGCGCAGAGGTGAGTTTCAGATCTCTGCCACAGCTTCCCCACTCTCAGACACACATAAGCAGTCCTGTCTAATTCACCTCTAGGACTGTTCAAAGCTCTGGACTTTTTTTTTTTAATGTGGGAAATAGTGGTTACCCGTCAAAACACCCTGGGGAACAGCTCACATCACTGGTCCTCTACATTCCCATGACCTTAACGCCAGCATGACATTTAACAGAAACACGGCCGGGCAGCTGCAGTGGGGACTTCCGCCAGACTGGTGGGAAAGGAAGGATGGAGACTTGCTGCTGGGGAACATCTAGGACCTGAAGGGGATTACCGAGAGCGCTCAAGTCCCACAGCCTTTAACGTGTGGGATGGAAGACGGGTGGCGGCTGTCCGAGGCTCCACGCCTGTCTGCCCCACATTTCCCCGTCTCGTCCTGTGGTCCCAGGGGCCAGGCGCGAACGGAAGTGAACAGTCCTTTGGGCCGAGGAACTCTGCACCGACCCCGGGAAGACCCAGCGTTCCCGCCCCCGACGCTGGCCAGCTTGGACTCTCCTAAAAGCTATCGGGCCGGCACCACGTGGGAACACAAGGCCATGGAAGGTGCCAGGGGTAACAGGAGTTGGTCCAGGTCCTCCGGAGGACAACCCAGCCCTGTCCCCGGGCACGCATCCCGTCCTCATACCTGCTACCTACACCTCGTCCTAAGAGACCGGCCGCGTGTCCGTGGGGGCGGCGGCCGCACCTGCACGACCCCGGGACCCGCCGGCTCCCACTGCGCCCCGAGGCCGCGGCCCGCGCAGCTGCCCCTCGGCGGAGGCCGACCCACCACCCCCGCGACCGCGCGCCGCTCGCTCCCGCCGCCGCCAGCTGCTGCTGCTGCACGAGCCCGGGCTGACGGTTGGTGGCCCGGAAGCCATGGAAAGCGTGCGGAGGAGGGCGGGGCGTGAGGGTGGGCGGGGCAGAGAGAGGGCGGGGCGCGCGGAGGAGGGAGGGGCTTGAGATGCCGAGGGGCGGGGCGTGCGGAGGAGGGCGGGGCTTGAGATGGCGAGCAGGGGCGGGGAGGGGAGGAGGGCGGGGCGTGCGGAGGAGGGAGGGGCTTGAGATGCCGAGGGGCGGGGCGTGGGGGAGGAGGGAGGGGCTTGAGATGGTGAGCGGTGGTGGGGAGGGGAGGGGGCGGGGCGTGAGGAGGAGGGCGGGGCGTGAGAGCGGGCGGGGCGCGCGGAGGAGGGAGGGGCTTGAGATGCCGAGAGGCGGGGCGTGGGGAGCAGAGAGGGGCTTGAGATGGGGGCGGGGTTTGAGGAAGGGGCAGGGCACAAGAGGGGGCGGGGCGTGAGGAGGAGGGCGGAAGATGCACGAGATAGGGGCGGGGCGTAAGAGGAAAGGCGAGGCGGGTGATATGCGAGACCACACCCCCGAACTCCTGCGCGCTTCCCCGCCCCCACGCCGTCGCCCAGGCAACCTGGCGGGCTTGGAAGGCCACTTTTCTTCACTTTTCCTATCCCCTGCAACCCGACTCCTCGCCTCACTCATGTCATTCTCACAGAGGCCCCACAAAGATCTTCCAGATACCAGTTGGCACAAATCCTCCTCCCCGGGACCTGCGCGCTGAGGAAGGGGCAGGCTGACCCTGTCACTCACCCTGGCAGTCCTGTTTCCCCGCCCCCTCGGTTCAAGCTAGCAGAGTAACTCCTATTTTGCAGCCTGTCTGTGCTTAGCTTGTGCGTTTATGCTTTACCTCCTTCTGGAATGTTTTTCCAGATTTAGATGTGTTCTCAGGATAGCTGACCCTTCTGCCCCCGGAGAGCTGTTTCCTCCGCCGTGCTTCGGTTACTCTGTCGTTAACTCTAACGTGGAATTTGTTAGCTTGAGATTGCACACTCCGACTCCTGTGCTGTTCAAATTAGTATTCCAATAGAAGAGTTCCAGAGAGGCGGGAGTCTGAGAGATACAACCTGGAGGGGTTTTTGTTGTTGTTGATGATGTTTTGAAGACAGAGACTCTCCATATAGCCCAGGCTGGCCACAAACTTGGGATCCTTCTGCCTTAGACTCTTCTATTACATGCATGCACTGGTCAACACTGGCTTTGTGATGTTGAATTCTGTTGACTATCAACGTTAAGCAGACTACAACAACAAATATATAATGTATAAATTGACTACGAGTATGAATAATGCTACTTTGTGTAATGCATTATAACGTGTAACACTTTATGAATCACCATTAAGACTTTTTTAAATCATACCTTCAGTTTTTCCATTTACTGCCTTAGAGACAGAAAGGATTACAGTATCAAGTACAGAGATGGGGAATTAAATCATAAACATTTCTAGGCTCTGTGACTAAACAGAAAACAATTTCCAGTTAGTTTCTTTTTAATCTTTTTATTTCTATCAAAACGTAAGTGTGCTCTTATGGCACAAAAATATCTTAATTGCCTAATAATAAATTTTATTGGTGTCTCATTTTTGTTTATACCCCAAATAAAGGATTTTTCCCTTTTTCTTTTTGAAGTCTTGACCAGGTTATTTGAAGCAGCAAGACTCACCCTGATTGTGGGATCCAGCCTAGATAAAAGTGAGAGGGAAATTTTCTCTGCAGGTGAGTTCGCTGTTGCCACCACCATCCTTTGCTGCTGCCAGAGTTCAGTTTCTTCTGCCTTCCCATGTGGACTGACAGCCCTTGTGCCAGACTAGGATTGCTAAGACACCCAGCCTCATGCACTGACTAGCCACCGCGTTCTCAGCCTCTCCAGTATGATACAGACCTTGTTGTGAAAGCCAACCTAATAAAGCCTCTCTTAAATATATATGGACTCTGTGGGTTCTGTTCTTCTGGGCCAGTGGGTCTCAACCTTCCTAAGGCTGCGACCCTTTAATCATTCCTCATGCATGTTGTGGTGACCCCCAACCATAAAATTATTTTCGTTGCATAACTGTAATTTTGCTACTGTTATGAATTATAATGTAAGTATCTGTGTTTTCTGATGGTCTTAGGTGACCTCTGTGGAAGGGTCAATTGACCCCCAAAGGGGTTGTGACCCACAAGGTAAGAACCACTGCTCTAGAGAACCCTAACTAATATGATAAAGGTACAAGTGGAGTTCAGAGGTCAGTGTGGAATGTCTTCCTCAATTACTCTCCCTTAGTTTTAAATTTTTTATTTATTTACTTACTTTCTTTATTATACGTGTGTGATGATGTTGGGGGGCACTCATGCTATAGCAAACATGTGGAGGGCAGGGTACAACTGGAGACCAGAGCCCTCCTCCCTTTTTACATCAGTTCTGGGGATCAAACTCAGGTCATCAAGCTTGCCAGGCAAGCCCCTTACCAGCTGAGCCATCTTGCAGGCCCCACCTTAGTTTATGAGATAGGATCTCTTACTGAGCCTGGAGCTCACCAATTGGCTAGGCTGACCCACTAGCAAGACACAGGGAGCTTTCTGCCTCTGCCTCCCAGCTTTTTAAAAATGTGGTGCTACTGGAGACCCAAACTCAATTGTCATGCTTGAATGGCGGTCAGTTTGCTGAGCCATCCTCCCAGCCCCACGTTTTTTTCCCCCTTCTGGAGCTGAGGACCGAACCCAGGGCCTTGTGCTTGCTAGGCAAGCGCTCTACCATTGAGCTAAGTCCCCAGCCCCTAGGGTACTTTTTAAAAAAAATTTATTTATTTATTATGTATACAGCATGTATGACTGCAGGCCAGAAGAGGGCACCAGATCTCATTACAGATGGTTGTGAGCCACCATGTGGTTGCTGGGACTTGAACTCAGGACTTCTGGAAGAGCAGCCAGTGCTCTTAACCGCTGAGTCATCTCTCCAGCCCTGGTACTTTTTTTTAAAGACCCAAATTTAAAAAAACAAACAAACAAACAAACAAACAAAAAAACCTTCTTACTTTTTAAAACAACGAGTTTAAAGATGAAGGAAGGGTGTAGTTGGAGAGTTTCTCTCCAGGTTCCACCAAGCCCCCATGGTCCCACAACCCACGTATAAAATAATCATACAGACACTTATATTATTTAAACTGCTTGGCCATTAGCTCAGGCCTACCATTGTCTAGCTCTTACTCTTATATTTAGCCCATTTCTGTTAGTCTATACTTTGTCACATGGCTTGTGGCTTACCAGTGTCTTTACATGTTGCTTGTCATGGCGGTGGCTGGCGGTGTCTCCTCCCAGCCTTCCTGTTCCCAGCCTCCTCCTCTTCCTTGTCCCGCCTACCCTATCCTTTCTGTCTGGCTACTAGCCAATCAGCACTTTATTTATACAGAGTGATATCCACAGCACTTCCCCTTTTCTTTTTTGTTAAAAAAGGAGGGTTAACTTTTACTTAGTAAAATTACATATAACAAAACAATTATCAAGCAAGAAATACAGTTACAATATTAAAGAAGATATCCTATCTATCTTATATTTGTGAGTCTAAGGTTTTATATCTAACTTATCTTTTATCATAACTGAGGAAATTATAACTATCTAGTCTTCAATCACATCAAAGACCTCAGAAGGATATATTATTACCTGAGAACCGGGAGAAGGATGCAAGCAACTTTCGGGAGTCTTGCAGGGTAGACAGAGACAGCTGGCAGCCTGGACAGTCACCTAATGTTCCTTTGTAAAGTTGGGGCATTTGTCTTCAGACCACAGGGCTAGAGTCTCTCGGTCAATTCTCTCAGTGTCCTGTAGAACGTCTGGCAGTTTCCTCTGTAAAGCAGGAACCTGAAGGACCATTTTGTCAAGCAAAGTTTAGTGGTCACCTTTCTATGGGTCCTGCACATCCAGTCAATCAAGCAGACCAGGCAAGAACAGTTTCTTGCCCAAATGGCTATTTTTGCCAAGGTGAAGATAAACTCCATATGAAGTGTCTTTAATGCCCATCCTCCTCTCTGAAGTAAATTGGTGTTGCCAGGAGCAGACATGTCTCACTGTACAGAAAGTCTAAATTTTAAAAATAATGCCATATTCTGTAGACCGTTGAAGTGTTTGAAGATTACCTGTCTATCTGATATCTCTGTGTATACCTGGAAGACTTAACTAACATGGCTATGAGTATGATTATCATAGATGACCAGTTATTAATCTATTTTTAATTGTCCATTACAATTTTAAATGAGCTATACAAACATAATGCCTTAAACAAGAGTAGAAATATACACACAGTATAACAAAATTAACTTTAAGTTTGTATCAATAGACTAAAGTCTATACCAATGTAAGACATTTTAAACAAGTTGTTGCTCTTTAAAAGTAAGTTCATTAATCTACCCTTTCATCCTATTATATCTATATCATATGTACTTTTTTTTTTAGAAAGAGATTACATTTATAATCAACCTGATTTAAATAAAAATATTGGATATGGGTCCAGGATTCGTTCGGCAGCCATCCATTCATTGCACAAACATCCACAGGCGCCATGGTTAAGTGATAAAGAGCCTTGTACTTCTTGTGTGGTTTTCAGTGTTTTAAATTTTATGTGTGTGGGTTTTTTGCCTACATGTAGGATTGTACATCATATCTGTGCAGCGCCCAAGGAGGCCAAAAGTGGATGCTGTATCTCTTGGGACTGGAGTCACAGATGGTTGTGAACTGCCATGTGGGTGTTGGGAATCAAATCCCAGTCCTCTGCAAGAGCATCAAGTGCTTTTAACCCCTGAGCCATCTTGGCAGCACTACTACTGTGTATTTATATATATTTTTTCCTGTAGTGCTAGGAATCAAATCCTAGACCTCACGCATGCTAGGGAAATGCTGTACCACTGTTTTATATACCCCAGCCCCAACAATGTTATCTTTTAAATGTACTTTAAAAATGCTATTCTAAACAGCTTTGTTGTGTTAAAGTATACATAAAGTGATCATTTTCACCTTTTTAAAATTACATTTCTTTACTTGTTTGTGTGGGGCACATGTGGAGGTCAGAAGACACCTTGCAGGAGGCAGTCCTTGCCAGCCACTGGGTGTGTCCCTAGGATTGAATTCAGTCCACTGGGTTTGGCTACAAGTACATTTACCCACTGAGCCATCTCCCCACCCCATGGCCCCATTTTAGGAAATTTTAAGTATGAGTGGCACTAATTATTTTGATTTTTTTTATTGTTTTTATTTTTAAACGTATTGTTGTTGTATGCAACCATCATCACTATCCATCTCCGAAGCTTTGTTTTCTTCCCCGGTTGAAACTCGGTGCTTATTAAACACTAATTTCACATCCCTCTTCCTCCGACCCCAACCACCATCATTCTATGTTCTGTGTATATGACCTTATCTACGATAGGCACTGTGCATGTGTATAAATGCATCGTGTTTTTTAAGGTTTCTTTTATTTGTATGAGTGTTTTTCCTGTGTGTCTATATGTGTACTGCATGTATTCCTCCTGGTGCCCTTGGGGGCCAGAAAATGCCATTGACGCTCCTGAAATTGGAGTTACAGATGGTTGTGGGCCACCATATAAGTGCTGGGAACTGAATCTGGGTCTTCCGGAAAAGCAGTAAGTACTCTTGATGGATGGGCCATCTTTCTGCTCCCAGTGCTTGCTTTTCTGTGTCTGACTTAGTTAATGTACGTTGGAGGTTTATTTCTACACACACACACACACACACACACACACACACACACATACACACACTTCACTCCTTTTTGTTTTGTTTTGTTTGTTTTGAAATGCAGTCTTGTGTAGCCTAGGCTGACGTCAAACTCAATATGTAGCCAAGGATGACCTTGAATTCTTGATCCTCCTGCCTCCACCTCCCAAATGCTGGGATTACAGGTGTGTAATCATACCCGGAGAATTTCATTCTTTTTTTTTTTTAAGGGTAAATAACAATTCATCATGTGTATATATTGCATTTTAGTTACTCATTTGTTCCTAGAATCCTGTCTGGTTTTTTTGTGTTGTTTGTTTGTTTGTGAGACAGTAGTCTCTCTACATATCCCAGACTGGTCTGGAAGGCCATATGTAGCCCAGCGGGCCTTGAGTTGGCAATACTCCTGCTTCTGCTGGCTGAGGGCTGGGATGGCAAGTGTGCTATTCTCAGATGCCTTTTTAAAAAACTAGCATTATTGAGGCAAAATTTCCTCTGACCAAACTGCATCCACTTGCAGTGATCCATCTATGAGTTGTGGCAGATTATACACCTATAAAATTGCTGTCTCAATTATGATCACCTTTGATCTTTTCCGAAAGATTTGGATTGACCATGCTGCAATGATTTTGTGACAGGCTTGACTATAAGACGCTGTGCATTGCCTACTCCATGCTCCCTTCTTCATCCTCGATGAACCCCAGTTATGTGGAAGTATTCAACATAACACTGTAAAGTTCTGTACTTCACAGAAAGTTCTAGCATTGAGATCCTATTGGTACAAGCTAACTGCTGCACCTTCATGCCTCTTCCAAGTGACTTTTTTTTAGGGCAATGTGCAGGCCACTTCTTGGCCTTTCAGAGGCAAGGAGATGTCATCTCCAAAAGTTGTCATCTTAAGAAGAGCCATGAAGAGGTGACACTTTTTGTCTTTGAAATATTGTGTAGAGAAATATACAAACTTTAAAAAAGGTGGGTTTTGTTTTAGATTGTTCAGAGAGAGCCTAAGACTTAGTAATCTTTCCAACCTATACTTCAATGTCTTGTCTGCAATGACTTTAATGATTAGTGACCCAGACGTGCCACTAGATGTCACCCTGGCTTCATAGTTCAGAGATGTTGGAGCAGTTAAAAACAAAAACAAAATCCAAGGCTTTGAAGATTAGCTAGAAGCACTGTCTTTAGTCCCAGCATTTGGGAGATGGTAGCAAGGAGATCTCTGTGAGTTTGAGGCCAGCCTGTTCTACATATCTCTGTCAGGCCAGCCAGGCTATATAGTGAGTGAGACCTTGTCTCAATAAAACAAAAAAGAATGGAAAGCACATTAGGAATGTGAGCAAAAATAAGGGCTGTAGCTTGATCTCAGAGCTTTTGTCTAGCATGTGCAAGGTCCTTGGTTAGATACTATACACACACACACACACACACACACACTAGCAGAGGATACTATGTAAAATTAAAATCAATAAGTGAAAACGTCACAAAGAACAGATTTGGTTTTCTTTACACAGTGTTAACAAATAGAGGCCTGTGGTTTCCAGGATGTCACAACTGTGACTAGGCATCTAAAAGAGTTGAGTGTGGGAATACCTGGCGGGGAGCAAGGTGTTGTGGTTGTTTCTCCTCTGTGGACACACTGTGAGATCTGAAAGGAAGAACTTGATTAGAAACAGAATTTTTCAGATATACACTGAAGTCCAGGCACCACCTGATCGGATGTGTCTGCTATGAAAAGACTTTCTATTGCTAGAGTAGAGGCAATTCTAAGCTAGAGGCAGAGGGAGGGTGCAGTAGAAGGTGAGAAAAGAGATGGTAATGATTTTTTTTTTTCTGAGACCTTTCTTTCAGACCAAGAAGAAGCTGGTTGGGTTCCGTTGTGTATAGTTGTGACCTGACTCTGGATGGTTTGCTGGGGGTCAGCATTTATGGAGTTAGAGGAAGGTTAAGGTTCTTGCCTTCAGACCTGACAGACAACCTGGATTTGACCCCTGAGACACTCCCATAAGTTGTCTGTCCTCTGAGCTCCACAGGCACACCATGTGCTCCTCCATGGCTGCCAGGTCAAGTTACCTCTACAGCAAGATGACTATGGGAAGGCCTCGTGAAATGCAGGGGGGGGGGGGGAAGCCACACCATAGCGTGTGTGTGTGTGTGTGTGTGTGTGTGTGTGTGTGTGTGTGTGTGTTTGCATGTATCCTTGGGGTGCACATGCCAAGTTGCTCACGTGGAGGTCAAAGGTCAATATTAAATGCCACTGCTTGCCTACTGCCTTGCTTGAGACAGGGTCTCTGGCCACTGCTTCATACAATTGGCTAGTGGAGGGGGGAGGGCGGAGAGATGGCTTGGCTCAGCAGTTAAGAGCACTGGCTACTCTTCCATATGACCCAAGTTCAATCCCAGCACCCACACAGCGGCTCACAGCTGTCTGTAACTCCGGTTCCAGGGAATCCAATGCCCTGACACAGACATACATGAAGGAAAAACAACTGGCTGGCTCGCCTGTGAGCTTCCTAGCTGACTTACAAGCTTTTGTGTTCTCCATCACATCTTCGGCCTTCCCGCAGGAGAACAGGGGTTACAGACACACCCACCACTTTCACACAGGTTCTGGGGATTTGAACTCACTGGCACAGCAGTCCTTAACCCGTTGTGCCATCACCCCACCCTACTATTTTTAATTTATTTTTGAGACATACTATTGCTATATCACTAAGGCTGAACGGTATTAGAACTCACGATCCTCCAGCTCGAGCCTCCAGAGTAGGTGGGACCACAGGCACTCACCACTGTGCCCAGCTCTACTTTTACTCTTTACTTAAAAATTAAGCTGCAAAAGGAAATATCAATTTAAAAATCGCCTAAATTACCCTTAAGGATTTACCACTTTCATTTGGCATACCTATGTTTCCATTAGAATGCTACCATTATATAAAAATGATACACATCTTTTTCCTGACATTGGGCCCTTCGAGGAGCTACTACTGCAAATAAAACAATGCATGCCCCGTGCTGTACATTAGATGTTAGTCTTTTGAGGAGGGAGGGTGGTAGGGTCTCATATGCCCAGGCTGGCCTGAACTCTCTGTAGCTATGGATGACCTTGACCTTCAGATGCTGCTGATGCAGGGCTAACCAGGGCTTCCTGTAGGCCAAGCAAGCACACCCCCGCCCCCAGCCTCAGCATCACAGTCGTTTTAGTTTATGTATCTATTTATTGTGTGTATAGGCATCCCTGTGTATGGTGTGTGTGTGTGTGTGTGTGTGTGTGTGTGTGTGTGTGTGTGTGCACACTTGTGCCATGGTGTGCATGTGGAGGTCAGAAGATAACTTTGAGGATTCAATTCTAGCTTTCTGCCTTCTTGAGCTGGGGTCTTCCGTTGTGTCTGGGGCTGTGCTGTGTACTCCAGGCTATCTGGACCTTGAACTTCCAGGCCATTCTCCTGCATGGGCCTCCCACCTTAATGTGGGTATGTTGAGATAACAGGTGGGAACCAATGCGTCTGGCTTTTTATGCAGGCTCCAGGAAGAGGCGGCTAGGCTTACACAGCTTGTGTGCTTTTCCTACTAAGCCGTTTAGCGGGCCCACTTCTCCTGCTATCCCAGTAATATCCCAGCTCTTACTTGCTTCAAAGTTTCTACTTTTCATTATGTATAAATAAAAACACCAAAATCACATTGTTCTCACAACCCTATAGTTTTTAACTTCAGTCTCCAAAATTCAAATCCATCTTACCACACATTTAAATAGAAAACTTTGGGTAAACATATTCCTTGAAAATAATTCTAATTTGTTCCAATAATTTTAGATTCTGGACAAGACAAAAAGCTATCGTATACTGCTCAAATTCTGAGTGGAAAATAATGTTAATTGTTATATAGTAGTGTTACAAAGTTACAGTAACATTCAGCCGTGAGTGTACAGAACAGTGAGGAACAGGCTATCTTGGGGTCAACCACAGTCAAAGGCAGAAAAGGTCTTCCTCAGTTTGCATAGTGAAGCAATTTCACCGGAGAGCCGGGTCCTCTGTAGCCTGTGGCGTATTCTTCTGATGAAATCAACAAAGCTCTTGACACTTGAATGCTAGCCCAAATCGCTTAGGCACAGTTTCTCGGACTTGGCTGCCCAGCAGAAGTGCTGGGAGGAATTTTCAAAATACCAACGCCTGCCCGAAGTTCTGCTTTAATTAGTAAGAGGCGGGACTCTTCTGGTAACTATGTCTAGCCATCTGTACCGGATTTTCAGCTTCCTCGGTGTTATCGTCTGGAGGCCAGCTCTCCTCGCCAGGTCTTTGTTGGCTGAATTCTGCAGAGCGCGCTCCTTGCGCCCCAAGGTCGCGATGCCGGCCTCTGCCATCCGCTGCGGCTGCAGAGGGACCGACCACCGCTAAAAATGCCAAAGAAAAGAAGCGCGATGCCATGCTGAGATTTGGGGGTGGCTTGCCCCGCCCTCCACTAAGAATTTACGCGTCCCAACCCGCCTCTTCCCTCTTGCAAACCTCCCCGATCCCGGGAAGCAAACGATGAACTTAATGCTTGACCAAAAACAAAAACTAAAACGGGTACAAAGTTTTCTGCACAGCCTCTCCGCCCCCGGGGACACGATCGAAAATTCCGAAGGCAACAGGAGCGCCACTAGCGCCGCTTTCTTTAAGCGCGGTTTCTGCGAAGGGCGGAGGCTATTGTCATGGTAAATTTCACTCGCAGAGGAAGAAAGGGTGGATGATCAATCAAAAAGGAGGTACTCCTTTGCGGTTCTGCCGCTTTCTTCCTGCACCGCGGCGTGAAAGGCTTTTTTTTTTTTTTTTTTTTTTTACTTTTCTCGGTTAAAATAAAATAAACCACAGAAAAGGCTCTGGCGCGTGTGCGAGCCTACCGCAGTCTGCGGTGACCCTGGAGGACGTCCGTGCGAACGCAGTGGGCAGACCCCACTGGCGACTTCCGCGAGAGCCCCGAGTTCCAGCAGGTCTACCCAGAGAAGCGCGGACGGCCAGGTCCCCGGTCCGCATCCCCGGGGAGCCGCGAGCCACGCCGCCCCGGCTGCGAAGGCTTCTCCCCGCCCGCGGGCGGCGCGATCTAACCCCAGCAGGGAAGCTCCGCTCGCCTCCATCTGGGTCAGGCACTTTAAAAACGGAAGCCGGCTTGAGCATGTGTCGGGCGTGATGAGGACCCCCGAGAACTTGGAGGAGCCTAGCTCCACGCCAAACCCCAGCAGGACCCCCCAGGAGAGGTTCGTTTATCTGGAAGCGCTCCTAGAAGGAGGGGCTCCCTGGGGCTTCACCCTGAAAGGTGGCCTGGAGCATGGAGAACCGTTAATCATCTCCAAGGTAAGTTTTCTGCTCGGTGTTGTCTTCCACGAACTTGTGTTTTGTTTGCAACTTTGAAATTGTGTCAGATTTTGTCGGAAACTGGGGGAAGAAAATAATCCCGGGCATTGCCTGAATACCACTTACTACTTATTTTGTTGTTTCGTGCATTTCTGATGATGTGGAAATGTTTTTGGATAGCTTAGTGTTTGGAAGGAAATTGTGTCCAGCTCGTTTGTTCTGTGAAAGCCCCAGGAGAGTGTGCTCATTGGATGGCTAATCGTCTCTTTTTGTGTATGAAATGCTAGATCGGTTCCCACATGAACCTTCTGTTATAAACCAGGTTCAAGATGAGCAACATTAGAAGGTCGTGGCATCCATAATTCACGGTCAGGAAGACCTTTCGCTTCAACCGAAAATACCTAGCTTTAAAACTATTTTAAATGTTCTTATAATTTTAGACCCTCAGCCCAGGGGTAGTGGTGCATGCCACCAAACCCGGCAGGAGACACAGAGGCAAGATTTTCAGCCCAGAGCAAGTTAGCAGAACTGTCTCAAAAAGCAGCCAAACAAATATTTCTGGAGAATTGCTCGCTTTACACACAGAAGGAATTAAATCAGCTTTTAGTATAGACAAAAACCCTCTTCTGTCCTATGTATTATTACAGGTCTGATTTTGGAACCAAGTGATCCTGCAATATGACTCAATCTTCATTGATCTTTTGGGTTTTTAGGCTTTAGGCCATGTTTCTCTGATACAGCAGACATTCATATTACTTGCTGTAATATTTATTTTGAAATTACAGGCTGGGCGGTGGTGGCGCATGCCTGTAATCCCAGCACTCGGGAGGCAGAGGCAGGCGAATCTCTGTGAGTTCGAGGCCAGCCTGGTCTACAAAGCGAGTTCCAGGACAGGCTCCCTGAGACAGAAACCCTGTCTCAAAAAACAAAAACAAAACAAAAAACAAAAAAACAAAAAAACAAAAAAAAAAAAAAGAAATTACAGATTAGTAACAGTTGAGGGCAATCGGGTGTTTAAAGGCTTTCAGGCAATTACATACCCCAAGGAGATATTTGTAATTGAGGGAGGAATTCTTTTGAGTTTGAGGGTGGAGGAAGAAACACTGTGTTGAATTTGAACTCTGATATCTGGTAAGGTTATCATCCCTTCCCCCAACACATCTGTGTGTTTTGAGGAAGACCAGATTAACCTTAATGGGGGTGAGCCAGGAGGAATTGGTAATGACAGCACTTGACTCTAAGTATGAAGTATACAGTGCAAGCTGTGTGACTTTCCCAAGGAAAATAGAGGATATATATACATATATATGTATGCATATGTATATATGTATGCATATGTATATATGCATGTATCTATCCACTAGGGAGGATCTCGGTTATTGGAAAACTAAAGCCCATTATCACAGCCCTCAGGAGAGATAAAGTCTCATCAAGAAGTCTAGATAGAAGTCAGCTGTTTGGCATGGAAACAGCTTAATCAAATCAAGAATTCCACTTAGATCTTCCATTTGCCATTCTTATTTGTGGCCCTTTTTCCTCGTGGCTGTATGGTGAATGCTGCCCCTCCAGCATTGCGTCTTCATTCCAGGTTTGTAGCTTTTTGCTTTCTCATCAGACTTTTGCTTACTTCTCATTGGCCAAAACCACACTGCATAGCTGTCCCGTAGATAGCAAAAGGAAATTAATGACCGTGACTAGTTTAGACTGGCTAGGGTTTCCCTCATGAATTCTGAATAGGGCCCTGCCCTTCTAGAAGTCAAGGATTCTTTGCTACTATTTGAAGAGAAAGAAAAAGTGGTTCTTTTTATGAATGAAGCAGAGTTTACTGTTGGGTAAACAGCTGAGACTGCCTATAGCAAATGTGTTTTGAAATGTCTACATCTTAGTCAGTGGTGCTGGCGCACGCCTTTTATCCCAGCACTCGGGAGGCAGAGGCAGGTGGATTTCTGTGAGTTCGAGACCAGCCTGGTCTACAGAGTGAGTTCCAGGAAAGGCGCAAAGCTACACAGGGAAACCCTGCCTCGAAAAACCAAAAAAAAAAAAAAAAAAAGTAAAGAAAAGAAAATGGCTCCCAAAGGGAGTGGTACTATTAGGAGTGTGGCCTTTTTGAAGTGGGTGTGGCCTTGTTGGAGTGGGTGTGGCCTTGTTGAAGTGGGTGTGGTCTTATTGGAGTGGGTGTGGTCTTATTGGAGGAAGAACATCACTAGGGGGTGGGCTTTAAGGTCTCATCTCATATATGCTCAAGGTACTGCCCAGTGTCTCAGTTCATGTCCTGTTGCCTTTGGATCAAGATGTAGCATTTTCCAGCACCATGTCTGCCTGCATGCCGCCATATTCCCAGCTACCATGCTCCCCAACCATGATGACAGTAGACTAAACCACTGAAAATGTAAGCCCTCACCTCAATTAAAAACGTTTTCTTGTATAAGAGTTGCCTTGGTCATGGTGTCTCTTCACAGCAATAGAAACCCTAACGAAGACAGAAGTTGGTACCAGGGACTGGGGTATTGATGTGATAGGCCTGACCATGCTTTTGTTTGGAGGAATTTGGACTTTGGTACTTTGGGTTTGGACAGCAGTGGAATGCTTTAAACACTGCTTAATGGGACATAATAACAGGAGCATGGAAGACAGTGGTGCTAAGAGTGATTTGAACTTCGAGGGGTGGCTTAAGAGGTTTCAGAGCTGAAGAATTTTAGTATGTCGCCTAGAGATCGTCCTGTGATATATCGGTAAGAAAGTGACTGCTTTTGCCCTTGTCCAAAGAGTCTGCCTGAGGTGAAAGTGAGGAGACTTGGATTAATTCCCTTGGCAAAGGAAATCTCAAACAGCCTAGTATTGACTCTGTTGTGTGGTTATTACTGGTCACTCTGATACAGACTTATAATGAAAAAGAGCAAGAAAATGTAAAATTTGAGGAGAAAAGGAGCATCAGGAAGTAGAATGGGGCTAAATTCTGAGTTCAGGGAGATAAGATTTGAAATAAGGGAGTGGTGGTCTTGGGGAAAGACCCCACCCAGCTAAATCTTCAACGTGTGAAAGGAACTAAAGAGAAGCTTGGAGCTGAGTGTGGTGGGGCACGCCTTTAACCCCGAGGCAGAGGCTGGCAGGTCTCTGGTTTGAGGTCAGCTTGGTCTACAGAGCAAGTTCCAGAACAGGCAAGCTCAAGCAGTGAAGGTAACCATCAAAAACAGAAAGCTGGTGAAGATGTATTTGAATGAGGGGACCATGTTCCAGCCCCAGCAAGTGGAAGAACTTGGCAGCTTCAGTCACGTGGTTCTGGAGTTAAGGATAGAAGAAAAGGGCTGTGGAATTTGCCTTCATGACTAGGGAAGGCCATTGAGGCCAGGCATGTGTCAGAGGCGTCCCTGAATGGAGGCCTAGAGAAGCCATCGTGTGAAGCTGTGAAGTTGAAGCCTGGATTGCCTTGGAGACCCCAAGATGTTGGAGATGCGGGAGTCATGGGATACCTGCTGAGGAGAACTAACAGGGAGTGGAAACAGCCCAAGAGAAAGAAATGTGTTGAAAGAAAATGGCCCCCAAAGTGAGTGGCACAATTAGGAACTGTGGCCTTGTTGGGGGTGAGTATGGTCTTACTGGAGGAAGTGCATCACTAGGGGATGGGCATTGAGGTCTCACATATGCTCAAGGTTCCACCCAGTGTCTCATTTTACTTCCTGTTGCCTTTGGATTAAGATGTAGAACTCTCCAGCACGCCAACTAAGACAGGATGCATAGTGGCTAGGGAGAACCCGCTGTGGTGACTCTGGCTTGCAGCACACTTGCTCACATCTCATAGTGGCTAGGGAGGCCCCCTCCCCCTGTGGTGGCACCGGTTGGTAGCATGGCTTGTTTGACAGGCCAGAAGGCAGAGAACCAGAAGCTGATGTCGACATCAAGACCCACCCACGCTCTTCTAGCTAGCCCACAGTCCCAACGGTTCCATTAACATCTCAAAACAGCTGAGGACCATGTATTCAAACACAGGATCTGTGATGACAGTTCACATTCCAGCCAGAATAGGCGGAGGTTTGCATCTATTTAAACAATCACAGCATTTATATTTCTTCCACCTGACAGTCTAAACATAAGCTGAACTGGAAAGTAGCTCTTTACATCACCAGATACAATTTCCTTCCATTCTCCTACCTCCACCCCAGAGCGATGACCACTTGTTCCTGTGTCTAATTCCCAGTCTGGAGGGAAAGAGGAGACAGTGTAGTCTCAGCAGAAGTACAGTCTGCTTCAACCTGCATTGACCAATATGGCCGCCAACAGCCATCTATCTCCATTTCGACTTCAGTGAATGGCAACAGAAAATGAAGTTTAAAATTCTGCCCCTCACTTGCACTATCGACATTTGAAGTGTCACCTTGCACCAAAATGTTAAACATCTTTCCCCACGTTGTGCAGCAAGCAAAGCCCTGCTCATCCACACCTCCTCCTCAGATTTCCCTGAGGTCCCGGCTCAGTTGCCTGGTCTCTCTCCAGTACTCCTGTATCACATGTTCATCACACCAAATCACGATGTCTTATTTTTGCAGATTAGCTTGTAGAGGCCAGGGTATTTTCTTCATTTTTGTCATGTCTAACCAGAGCCCATAATAGGGGTCTAACCTCCTTAGAGGCTCTCTGCCTACTGTTTGAAAACAAATCCTGAGTAAATGATCGGCCATGGCTTTATCTAACTCTTCTCAAATGATCAGGACCCAGCACAGTGCCTGACAGTTAGCATTTAGTAGCTTCTGCTGACTCAACCAGCAAATGGCAAGGTCAGGCGGGAGGCAGTTTAAGCAGGGAAATGGGGTTCCCATGGGATGGAGAAAGCTAGACAGAGTTCCAGAGTTTAGGTATGTGTCTGTTTCTTATTGCTGCTGTAACGTATTACCCCAAGTTTGGTGACTTAACACAATGCAAGCTTACCAATCTATAGTTCTGTGGGCCGGAAGTGAAACACAAGTTTCACTGGGCTAAAATCAAGCGTCCGTAGGGCCAGACCCCCTTCCGAAGGCTTCAGGACAGACTGTTTCCTCTCCCTCCCAGTTCTAGGGGTCCACATTCCCTGGTGCCCAGTCCCCTTTCTTCTTCAAAGCCAACCACACAGTTCATTTATCACTCCACTCTCCAACTCTGCCTCACTTCGTTATTTAGTTTATTTATAGTTCTGGGAATGGAACTCAGCATCCTGCATGCCAGGCAAGTGCCTCTAACCCCAACCCCTTTGTGAACTTTTCAAACCCTTGTGATTTCATTGGGCCTACTAAGATAATGTTCCTATTTGAAAACCAGGTGATTACTGGCTTGAATTCTGTTTGGCTCTTCCTTTGCCAGATAGCCTAACACAATCACAAGGTCCAGGGATTGCAATGTGGATGCCTCTGGGAAAAGAGGGTGCTCTTTTACCTACTCCAGGGTGTTTAAGCATTAGTGAAAGTTTATAGAATGAAGGCAGAACCAGGGAAAAGTCTAGAGCAGTGGTTTTCAACCTTCCTAATGCTACAACCCTTTAATACAGTCCCTCATGTTGTGGTGACCCCCAACCATAAAATTATTTTCGTTGCTACTTCATAACTGTAATTTTGCTACTGTTACAAATCATAATGTAGATACCTGATTTTCAGGCTGTCTGATATGTGACCCCCTGTGAAAGGGTGTGTCCATCCCCATAGGGGTCGTGACCTACAGTTTGAGAACTACTGGTCTAGAATGAAACTTAGTAGCTGAGACTGATTACAGATCTTCTTTCTGAGCCAGTGAAACACGTGCCTAATGGACTTAGGCACTGCTGAGCGGATGCCCCCATGCTGCAAAGGTAGGGTGGTTCCCTGTTGCAGGGGATGGGATGTGGCAGGGGACACTGAGTCTCAGGAAAGGCACGTACACAATATGCACACAGTTCTAAGCAGCCAGGTAGCAGGTGACTGTGTAATGCATGATGTATCATTTTTCTTTGGGTACAAAACAAGACAGGAAAACGAACGGGGGGGGGTGACTACAAAGGGGTGGTAATAAAAGATCATTTTCTAATTGCTTTCTTTGGGATTTAATGTCCTTGAATGGGAAAGGTGGGGCAGAGAAACGAGCCTCTGTAATCCGTGAGCTTCAACTATAAAGGGTATACCTTTAAAAAAGCGGCGGTTGTAAGGGGACGCTCAGACAATTGAACAGTTCAGGAAGTTGGCGGCCTGATTTGATGATGAGTCATTTGCTCAGTGCAGGAGCTGGGAAAAGCAGTTCCACCTGATGCAGGGGTGCACCTGCTCCCAGGGCTCATCGCTAAAGCGAGACAACAGTAACAGCAAGCAGCCACTGCTGGCAAGGCGAGCCGAGAGCCTACTGTGCTCAGGGCTCTATCCCAAGACATCTCCCTGTGTTAATCATTCCCGTTCCATGACCCCGCCCGAGCAAGGGAATCCTTGTGCCTCAGTGAGCTCCATGAGGAACTGGAGCACAATCCGAGTAACTCTGAGTAGGGTGTTACCATCCCTCTGAGCCTCACCCCATGCGAGGTGCCCTTATGTTATCTATTAGTCACAGGATGTTAGGTTTGACACAGAGGTGAGCAAGGAATGGCTATTTTGGGGGCGGGGCTAAAGGTTGCCCGAGATAAAGTGTTACTAGACTCTAAACTTGCAACGTTCCATCCTCTGCACCCCTGCAGTTCTCATCCATGCAGCGGGCTTCGGAGACACAGCTTCTTTCCAGGAATTCACAGTAGTGAGCGGCAGAACTGGGGTTGAGGACCCGTGAACGGAGGGGATCACTTACCACTTTGGGAAGTGTTTTCATGGGTCTATTTAGCTGGAGAATTACTGCCTTGGCTTTACGAACATGGGCTTTGGAGTTGGAGGAGAAATCATTGGTCCCACCAGTGCTCGTCGATGTGGTGGGCAAGGCCGGCTTCCCCTGGCTCTCCTTTGTGACCCGCTTCCCTGCGCGGCATAGTTCCTCCAGCTGGACTCCATCTCGTGCAGAATTCCTGTGCCTTCCTCCACTCACCGTTCTTCACTGAACCCCTTTCTCCACCGGTGGGCTCTTCTTGTGAGTCCAGGTCAGTCTCCTTGGGCATGGTGCGCTACGGCTTGACTCATTCACCCTGCCCCAGCCCTGCCTTTCCATTAAAACAAAACTGTAATGTGTCTGCTAATGTAAAGCCAGAGGCACCCTCACATACACGCTCCCAGCTTCCTGCGGACAGTATTCACTTTAGAAAGGATTTACTCACTGCCTTCTTCTAACGTTGTGGTTCTCCTTACAGTTCTGCCCCTGTAGAGAATCATCTAGAACATTCCAGGCAGCCTGCCATTTGAAAGGGAAACAAGTGGCTTCCTTGTACTGTGAGACACAGTGGACGTGTAAGCAGGCCAGGAACTGAGGCTTCTGTGGGTGGGAACGGAATGGTCCGGGGGACTGTGCGACAGTTATTGTTTCTGGATGTTCTCTGTCTAGAGTCAGCACCTTTTGCCTTTCAGCTTTCAGGGCAACCCTTGCTTCTGCACACAAGCCTCGGCCATAAATCTCTTGGTAAAACAGTGTGTAATTACCAACCATGGTCCCCGAGTTCAATTTGAAATGATTTTTAAGCATTGTAGCTGAAGTTTTCTTGGTCCTGCCTGGCCCACAGTCAGGACAAATCTCTCTCACCTGCCAGTCCCGCAGCCCCTCAGACCCAAGTAAACACACAGAGGCTTATATTATTTAAAAACTATAGGACCTAATAGCTCAGGCTTCTTCCTAGCTAGGTCCTACATCTTAAATGAACCCATTTCTATAAGTCTATACCTTGCCACGTGGCTCATGGCTTACTGGTGACTTTACATGTGGCTTCTCATGGCGGCGGCTGGCAGCGTCTCCTGACTCAGCCTTCCACTTCCCAGAATTCTCTTCCCTTCTTGTCCCACCTATACTGTACTTGCTGCCTGGCTACTGGCCAATCAGCATTTTATTTATTAACCAATCAGAGCAACACATTCACAGCATATAGATATCCACAGCAAAGCATTTCCTCAAAACTCTGGGCTGATTGAATTAGCTCACTGAGGCCATCTTTTTTGTTTCCTTCTAAGTGTTAAATGATGTCAGCTTGATATTCTTTCATCATCTTTTCCTCTTCCTTCTCTTCTTCTCCTCCTTCTTTTCTCCTCCTCCTCCTCCCCCTCCTCCTCCTTCTCCTCCTCCTCCTTTTCCTCTTAATTTAAGACAGGGTCTCATGTAGCTCAGGCTAGTCTTGAATTTGCTATGGAGCTAAGGCTGGCCCTGAACTCCTAATCTTTCTGCCTTTATCTCCTAAGTGCTAGGATTACAAGTGTGTACTTATCACTCAGCTGTCCTTAGCCTCCTAGGTGCTGGATTTACAGACATGTGACATCATGCTTATTTTAACATTTTCAAATGCCCAGGCTTTCTGAATGTCTCTCCTTAGCTTCCTTTCTTTATCCTTTGACTCTTGTCCTCCATACACACATGCCTCTGCTGCCCTTAAATAGATGTGTGTTCCCTCTTGGTCAATCTCCACGTCCCCTGCTTTGGCTCTGCCTCCTTTTTGCCGCCATTTTCTTTAGCACCTTTATTCACCTGGTCTTCTAATAAAACGGTCCTTGGCTTTTAGCCGGTCTGTGGACGAACGGCAGTCTCCTTAAGACCTCGTGGATTTTACTTGTTCTTGTATTTCCTGCTTTTTCTGGCCAAACACCTCTTGCTTCACACACAGAAAATTCTCAATTTAAGTGGCTTATAGGATTTCAGAGCTGGAAAGAACCTCAGCAGTCATGTGATCCAACTTCCGTATTATACTGAGAAAAAAACCCTGAAGCCCAAAAAGGTCATGTATTTGCCAAGATGTTTTCTGTTTAACAGACAAAGTGTGTGTTTGTGTGTATTTGTGGTGTCTGCATATGTGTGTAAAGCCCAGCTAGTGAGACAGTAATTGCTTCTGCTGAGGCCATTTTTGCTTTTGTATGAACCCTATTCCCCTTTAGGTTGTTGACTCTGGCAGGTGAGGATCTCTTTCAGTTCTCTCCTTCCCTTGCTCCCCCCCCCCCCCCCCCCCCCCCCCCCGCCGTCTTTCTTTTGTGCTATCCACAGTGCTGAAATTATGAATAGCAATTATGAAAATGTGCTAATGAGTAGAGAGGAAATGATTAATATGAAAGCAGATCATAAAATTGATCTGGATTGAGTGGCACACATCTGTAATCATAGCATTTGGGAAGTGGAGGCAGGGGGATCGGGAGTTAGAGGCCAGCTTTGGCTGCATAGCAAGTTCAAGGACAACTTGGGATACATACTATCTCAAAAAAAAAATTTTTTTTTAGAAAGCTATCTAGGGTAGTGTGCAAACAAGATGTTAGAAAACCCTGCTTGAAATCCAGGGATATAGCTCAGTTGCTGGACTGTTTGCCTAGAATGCAGGAAGCCCTATATTCAAACCCATCACTGCATGAACTAGGCATGGTGGTGCACATCTGTAATTCCAACATTCAGGAAATGGAGGCAGGAGATGAGAAATTCAAAGTCTTTCTTGGCTAGACAGTGAGTTTGAGGCCAACCTGAGCTATGCCAGACCCCATCTCTAAAAGTCAAAAATTAAAAAAATAAACAAATTCCTGCCTAAGAAAAATAAAGCAACCAGGTTAGGTTTTACTCATATATATATCTTACATATATAAAGTGTTGGGCAAATGTCTGTTAGATCAAGTTTAATTAGTCAAAAAGGGGAAACACATGTTCTTATTTGACTTGTAATAGGTTACCCAAGCTTTGGTTAAAGTGTAACATGGTTTGAGAAACCAGCTAAGGTTGTGATCCTTTCAATGTTGAATGGAGAAAGGTTTCATTCAGATACCACGCTGGTCTTAGATGCCAAGCGGATCTGAACATCAGTGAGAGACTCTTTGAAAGCTAACACATCCCCCAGGCTTTCTCTCCTGCACAGAGAACACAACTTAATTGAAGAAATATTCATCTCATTTCTAGTGAGCCCACAGTGCAGTTGGAGACACATAATGAGAGATTTTCTGTCAATCTTTGAAAGCAACAAAACCTCACAGGACATTCTGGATCCGAGCTAACCCACAGACAGAGTCTTCCACATCGAAGCCTTTGATGTGGTTCCAAACAGTGAGCATCTTATCCAGAGAGCCGCAGAGTTGTTGTTCTCTGTCCATCGCCGTCCATCGGGGAGTCCATCCATCTCCCATGCTCTGACCTCCCAGGCACTTCTCAATACAGCAAAAATGATGCAAAGAGTCTCTGTTAAATCCTGCCCCCCACTCCCCTCTAGTGACTTTTCCCACAAAAACAAAGTTGGTGTATCTGACCTGCTGAAGGGAAGTGCCGTTTCTTTCTTGGCTTCCCAGGATGCTTTGCTATCTTGGCAGACTGGACATCTGTCCTGGGCATCAGAGCCTGAACTTACACTTACGTCAACTGCATTTTTTTCGTTCCTCCCTCCCATCTGCTGTGACCCTCTCCCCTTTGAACTGCATTTTTTCTTTGAGATTTTTATCTAAATCTTTATTTTTAAGAAGTACTCTTTGGTATGTTTGTAATCTCTGTTATTTTCATCATTTGGAGTAAGGCTGTCAAGTGTAGCAAAATACACATCCCAGATGGTGGATGGCTTGCAGTGAAAATAAACTAGTAATATCACTGGTCATGAGACCGTGGTCTAGGGGCTCAGCTTCCCTGCAACTTAGTTTTCTCATCTTTGAAACTGGAGCACACCTTTAATCCCAGCACGCAGGAGGCAGAGGCAGACAGATCTCTGAGTTTGAGGACAGCCTGGTCTACAGAGTGAGTTCCAGGACACCCAGAACTACATAGAGAAACCCTTTCTTGAAAAACCAAAAACCAAACCAAACCAAACCAAACCAAACCAAAACAAAACAAAAAAACCCAAAGCGAAGCAAAACAAACAAACAAACAAAAATGTGAGCATCCTTACTCAACATGGTCTTCTAATCATCCAGTGGATTAAACTATGGTATAGTGGGATGGCCAAACCTTGCTCCAGATGTTAGGTGCAGGCAGCTGGCAGGATGGTGCGGATACAGAAAGCTACTCCTGTGACTCCTGTAACAAAGATGGCACCTGACTGGTTTTCCATATCGTGGCCAGAGTTGCCACTTCATCGTGAAACGCTGAACAATAGTAGCCTGCCCTCTGGCAGCGGACGCGTTTGCACAGGACAATTCCAGGAGATAGTAAGTTTTCTTAAGAGCAAAACCAACACAGTCTGCTCCCGGGCGATGGTGCCTGTGCGGGAGAGCGGGAGAGCGAGCAGGGCTTGCCCTCAGTAGGTGGTGAGAGGAGAGTTTCCCACGCTACGTCTGAGCTAGGACCCAGTATAAAAGAAGTGGAGAATCAAACAAGTGAACCTTGCAAGTTGGAGGCATGGAAGTCTTGTCACATTACCAACAGCAAGGCAGCGCTGGGGAAATACATGGCTTAGCAGGTAAGAGCACCCGTTGTGCAACCGCGAGGCCCTGAGTTCAAATTTCCAGCACCCACATAGAAAGTTGGGCGTGGCTACGCATGCCTATAACTGCAGCACTGTGAAGGCAGAGACACAAGATCTCCAGGACTTGCCAGCCACCAGTCTAGCTACAGGGTCAGTGAGATACCCCGCCTCCAGAAGATAAGGTGGATGAATGAACAGGAGTGCCAAAGTCCTTCTCTGGCCTCCATGAGTACACATAAGCATGTATACCATCCCCCCAATTGTGGATACATCACTTAAACAAAAAATTAATTAATTAAAAATAAATTTACTATCCCCACCCACCCACCAAAAACTCAAGCAATGCTTGGAGGTTGCTAAGCAAGAGAGTGCTGTAAGCTGAAAAAATATACAAAGTAGGATTTCAGCTGATTATGACAAGCTAATACCTGGAAGAAGTCAAGGGCATTCCAGAGGTCAAGCTGAGGCTCAAGGAGCCTTGGTGATATTTGGCTTTTGATTATCAGCCGTTTCCTGATATGAGTTTCTTGTGTGCTGTTGTAGCTTTTCCATCATTGATTGGGCACCATTTCCCCTCTACTAAAGGAATATTTAGATAACCTTCTGCACTGACAGCTAGGCACAGCCAGAACCCCAGTTCAAGCCTCCTTGTAATTATCATCATTGGCAGCATCTGGCCAGGTCCATCCCCGGATGGAGGAAAGAACCTTATTAGAGATACCTCTGTACTCTCTAAGAACAGACTTAAGTGTCCAGACTACCCATTTGAGAAGGCCTGGTGGATGTGTCAATTAAGCTTAACTACCTCCTTTCCCAAATCTTACCTCTAGTTCCAGATCTCCCTTTAACTATCACCGGAGGCATCTAGCTATACACAGGTTGCCTAGTGACCGAGTACACTTTCCCCTACCCTGCAGAAAAATGGCAGATAGCTTGGACAGATAGGAGCCACAGGAAAAAAGAAGGCAGTTTCATTTTCTCCCATTGACCTAGCAACTTACAGATTCTTAACATTTTCTACCAATCACATTTAAGACTGTAGTGAAGCACATAAGATCCCTCTTCTTAGATATTACCCGAATTTAGCCTTTAGTTAATTCATTCCCCATTGGTCACTTCCCTTTGGGGTTGCAAATGATAGTTAACAATTATTGCCTCTATGTGATTCTTATCACCCCTCCCTTTGACCCTGGAAGCCTGGCTTTGCACTGCCAAGGGAATACTGCTTGTAAGTGTATATATACTGGGACTTCCAGGGCACAGGGGCATGGAGAAGAGAATGGAAGAACTAGATGGGTAAGAACTTGAGAGGAACAAACTGAGATGGGGAAGAACTAGATTGAAGGGCTAGAAGAGAGTACTAGAGGAACGAGATGGAAGATGAGGAAGAGTCAGATGGGGAAGTCCTAGCTGGGTAAGAACAAGATGAGAGAATTAAGATAGAACTTAGAGGGAGCAGTAGATAAACAGAGAGAAATTGGGCAAGAAAGGAGCTAGGCATGAGAACAGAACTGAAGCTGTGTATATAGGATGTTATGCTAGAGGAATTAAAGCAAGTGGTCTATGGAGCTCAGTGTACTGAGATTCTATTTCCCGAAAATAGTCCTCGCCGTTAGTAGTTCTCTCTCCCGAGCCCCTGGGATGTATAATATTAAGGCTGGTCCCTCCAATATTATACAAGAAGAGAGAATGTGGTTTGAGATTAAAATAGGGGTTTGCCAGGGAGCTGGAGAGATGACTCAGTGGTTAAGAGTGCACACTGCTCTTTCAGAGGTCCTGAGTTCTGTTCCCAGCAGTCACCATGTCAGGCAGCTTGCACTGCCTCTAACTCAATTTCCAGGGGTCTGGCACCCTCTTTTGGCCTCTACAGGTACTTGCACACATATGGTGCACATAAACCCACACAGGCACACAGACATACATATAAGTAAATAAATAAATCTTTTTTTAAAAAAATTGCCCCCCAAAAGACAACAACCAAAGTAACCAACCAACCAATCAAGCCATGTAATTGAAGTGGAATTAGTTGATATTAAATTTCTGTTCTGAGCCGTGAGTTTGCTTGTGGTAGAACTAACCATCTTTCTCCTTTTTTGGTGTGGTGCAGGGGACTAGACTCAGACCCTCACACATGCTAGGTGAATGCACTACCACTGAGCTGTATTCTCAGCCCTCTTCCCTTCCTTCAAAAGGTTAAAAGTTTTAATGGAGAAAGATGTATGGGTATAATTTAAGCTTTCATCATCTTGTGTGTGTTCTCTGGGACTTTGGAAGTTTTAGGACTTGTCTCATGGAAACTGGGAAATGAGCTGCTGGAATTCAGACCCAGCATCTGGGTGGTGTCCAGAAATGAATACACATGTTGGGTATTGAGATACGTAATTGAAAAATTGGACAATGAATAACCTTTTGAGGATGGGAAGGGGAAATGGCATGGCCCTATGGCCCTTTCTCCTATGTCAGTGTGTGTTGTTTGCTTTTCATATTTTTGCTTTTAAGTGTATACTAATGAGAAGCAGCCAAAGAAGGCAGCCATCAACCAAAGAATGAGACAGCGGGGGAAGGTTAAAAGAATTAGCCATATTCTTCAGGGTTGCATTCATAGTTGCGTGGTGGTGCTCTTGGCTCAGAGTCTACAATTCAAAAAGTTGTTGGCACTCCTTCAAAAGGACTCCCAACATACGTTCCTTACACATGGAAGTCTGTAGATGTGACCTGTAAGAAGAACAGTTCGTTTAGACTCCGTCTGGTGGGATGAGCTATGTGGCTCCTTCCTGATCCCAGGTACTAAGTGTGATTGCTACCTGGCTTCTTAAACAGGAGAATCAGACCAAGAGAGGGGGAGATATATACTGGTTTGCATTTGTGGGTCTGACACTATGTTAGGCTATTACTGTATTAGAATGAGATTTATTTTTATATCTGAGGAAAGAGTTTTCTCCTAAGTCCTATGGAGCAAGGATTTAAAGCTAAGTCATTTCTTTCTCACTACTGTATTTAGTCAGCTCATTATTTACTGAATGTATGAAATGGGATGGTCTGGGGAAATGCTGTGAATAGGATCCCTGCACCACAGACTACATGCTTTCCCCTTTCCTCTTAATCCACTGAAGCCGAACCCCCTACACCCCCTTACTCCTCACTTGGAACTTCCAACTGTTGTAGTTAGAGTTTTCCTGCCTGGCCCACAGTCAGGACAAATCTCTCTCACCCGCCAGGCCCATAGACGCTCAGAACCAGCCAAATAAACACAGAAACTTATATTGCTTACAAACTGTATGGCCATGGCAGGATTTTTGTTATCTACTTCTCTTATCTTAAATTAACCCATTTCTATTAATCTATACTTTGCCACATGGCTTGTGGCTTACAGGTGTCTTTACATGTTGTTTGTCATGGCGGCAGCTGGCAGTGTCTCTCTCCAGCCTTCTGCTTCCCACAATTCTCCTCTCTGCTTGTCCCACCTATACTTCCTGCCTGGCTACTGGCCAATCAGCATTTTATTTATACAGAGCGATATCCACAGCAAACTGTCACCATTGCAACTCTTTCCTTAAAGGCTTTATTTTGCCTCCCCTTTGCCCCCAGAATAGACTGGAGTGGCTGAAGCTCACACCTCAGACAGGGTAACTCTGACTGTGCTAACTCCTGGAGTTCTGCAGAATGAAGCGCCAGGTGCCCCTAATTAGGGATGACTTGATGACATGTCCCTGTGAAACACTCCTTTCCTCCTCTTCCCACTTCCTTTCCTCCTCTTCCCACCTCCTTTCCTCCTCTTCCCACCTCCTTTCCTCCTCTTCCCCACCCCCTTTCCTCCTCTTCCCACCTCCTTTCCTCCTCTTCCCACTTCCTTTCCTCCTCTTCCCTATTTCCTTTCCTCCTCTTCCCTACTTCCTTTCCTCCTCTTCCCTACTTCCTTTCCTCCTCTTCCCTACTTCCTTTCCTCCTCTTCCCTACTTCCTTTCCTCCTCTTCCCTACTTCCTTTCCTCCTCTTCCCTACTTCCTTTCCTCCTCTTCCCTACTTCCTTTCCTCCTCTTCCCACCTCCTTTCCTCCTCTTCCCACCTCCTTTCCTCCTCTTCCCACCTCCTTTCCTCCTCTTCCCACCTCCTTTCCTCCTCTTCCCACCTTCTTTCCTCCTCTTCCCACCTCCTTTCCTCCTCTTCCCACCTCCTTTCCTCCTCTTCCCACCCCCTTTCCTCCTCTTCCCTACTTCCCTGTTAATGGTATTCACTTCCCAAATAAATGGCTTGCATTCCGAGTCTTGTCTCAGGGTCTGCTTCCAAGAAAACCCAAATATAACCATTATTAGGAGGAAGCTTACTGTCTTTCCCCCAAGGGAAAGGTGAAGGGCATGACCTGAAGTAGATCTTTGTTTCTAAAGCCCAGAGTCTGTCCCCTCCTCTGTGAGATTCAAGTGGAAGATCCACAGTGGCCTGGAGAGTCGGCGTAACTGTCAAAAGCAAGCACTGCTCTTGCAGAGGACTCAAGCTTCGTTTTCAAACAGCATGGGCATGATTCAGCTCTCGGTGTTGTCCAGTCCCAGTTGACTATTTTGTTGTTGTTGTTGTTGTTTTGTTGAATTCATTGAAGACTGACAAACAGTTGCTCCATGTGACAGCCGTTAACTTGCTTTAAACTTACTCCTGAATGGACAGAAAAATGAGTATATTCCTTGTTACGTAATTCATTACTAAGTCTATGAAACAGACAATCAAAGAGAAACTAAATGTGAGTCCAGTCCTTTCTAAACTCATATTTGAATGGAATCATGCATCACTTAAAGGGCTTCTGCAGCAGTCCAGTTCTGATGACCGTGGTGAGAAGGGCAGGGAGGAAGGTAGAGACCGACCGTGGGATGAATGTTGGTGTGTATCGCACAGGGGGTGGGAGGGGGTGCGGGGGGGGGGGGGAGTGCTGATGATCTTAGTGTACCGCAGAGGTCAAAAACAGCAAGGAAAGAACTGGATATTTTCACCATAAGGAGATGGTAAGTTTGAGGAAACAGGTATTTTTATCAATATTTACAACATGTACATGAATTGAAATGTCACATGGCACCCTGCATTTGTATAATGTTAATGTTTTTATGCACCAGTTAAATACATTTTAAAACCTTCATATGAACCTAGATTTTAAACACACACACACACACACACACACACACACACACACACACACACTCACACACACTCACACACACTCACACTCCTAAAGCGTAGTAGGGAGCTGTTCAGAAAAAGGAAGGATAGGAGAGGAAAATGGGTGAATGTGACCTAATACACGATATACTTCTATGAAAATGTCCTGATGAAGCCCATCACTTTATACAATGATATACACTAATAAATAGAAAGTTCAGAGCCGGAGAGATGGCTTAGCAGTTAAGAGCACATACAGCTCTTGCAGAGGATCTGAGTTCAATTCCCAGCACCCACATCCAGCAGATCACAACTGCCTGTCACTCCACACGTGGACATATATACACACAGACGCTCACATACATAAAAATTAAAAATAATATAATTTTTAAAACCAATAATATATTCCAAAATATGTGTATACAAAGACTTAAATGTCCATGGCCTCACTATGTCACACTAACCAATAAATGTAAAAACCCAAATGGCCATTGGCTGTACATAGTATAGAACATAATGGAATATAACTTGGCAGGAAAAAGGAACTGAGTATTGAAATATGTTACAATGTGGATGAACCTCAGAGACCTGATGGGTAAGAAAAGAAGCATCACAAAAGAACACATACCCATTATATGAGAAGCCCAGAAAAGACAAATCTAAAAAGACACAGTAGATCAGTGGTGGCCTAAGATGGGGTGGGGAGGCACGTAGGAGTGGAATTATATACCTACCTACAAGGTTTCTTTTTTAAAAAAAATATTATTCCGGTTATTTGTAGCATGAATCTTAAGGAGTCTTATTAATAAAATCAAATCTGAGCCAGGTATTGGGGTGAATGCTGGAAGATCAGAGAAGCAGAACAAGCCACAGCTACCTCACCTTGACAGTTCCTCAGCTGATCCTGTTTCCTCAGACTGGAAGCTTCTGTGTCCTCATCCGAATGAATCTCAGCTGAACCACTGCTCCAAAGCCTAAAAGCTTAACCAGCTAAATGCTACTAGTTTCTGATCTTCACGCCTTATATATCTTTCTGCTTTCTGCCATCGCTCCCTGGGATTAAAGGCTCACTTTCTGGAATTAAAGGCGTGAGTCACCATGCTTGGCTGTATCCTTGAACAGATGGATTTCTGCCTCTGGAATGCTAGGATTAAAGGTGTGTGCTACCACTGCCTATCCTCTATGTTTAATATTGTGGCTGTTCTGTCTCTGGCCCCAGATAAGTTTATTAGGGTGCACAATATTTCAGGGAACATAATACCACCACAGTTATTAAATCGGGGCTATACTCCCAGCTCCAAAGTTTTTTTTAAAAAATGAAAATTGATAATTTTATGTTCTGAAAATAGATTGTGACAATAGTTATGTAATTCTATAAACAAAGTAAAAGGTCAATGAATTTTGAAAGAAAAAAACCCTTAGTTTTATTCTTGTTACAAATGAGAACAAAAAAGCTATAAATATTTAAGAATCATAAATTATTATCCACCATCTTTAGCACTCCAAATTGATTTAATTAACTGAATTTCACTTCTTGTAGAAGATGACCTAAATGAAGGTCTCAAAGAAGAAATTCCAGTGGTTTAATTTTTCAAGATGATTACGAAGATGTGGTTGTACCATTCAGTGGATGGCATTTCAAGAGCCTTGTGCAGAATGGAAGAGAGCAAAAATAACATATGCTTAATTCTAACTATGGATTTTTAAGTGGACAAAATTCAGCACTGGTGACAAAAATTAGAATAATGGACTGTTTTTTGGTTGGTGTGGTGATGGGAATATTCTATGTCTTCCTGGGCCAGGTTGTCTGGGTATATGGGTTTCCTTAAAGTCATTGAATGAATAGACAGTGGCCAACTTGATTGAATCAGGAATCACGTAGGAGACACACCTCTGGGCTTGTCTGGAAGTTTAACTGAGGAAAGAAAACCCATCCTGAAAGTGGGTGAAAACAGCCCAGAGGGTCCTGATCTAATAAAAGGTCAAAGGAGAACCGAGCTAGGTGCTAACATCTGTCTTCCTATACTTTTTGACTGGAGATGCAGTGACCAGCCACCCCAGACTCCTGCCACTGGGCCTTCCGCGTTTATCATGGACTGAATTTGAACTGTGAACCAAACCCTTACCTCCTCCAGTACCCTCGGCAGGCATTTTATCAAATCAACAATAAAAGTAACTAATATAAACTGTAACCTCACATTTGTGCATTTTACTGTATTTAAGTCATGCTTACGTGGGATACTTTAAACAAAAGAAGAAATTAACTGGCCATGAAACAAAATTTAAAAATAACTTAAGAGTAGGCCTACTCCAAAGATAAGAATTTAGTGTAAGATGAAAAAAATGTTCTTTTTTATCTTTCTCCTCCTTCTTGGTAACCCAACACACACACACACACACACACACACACACACACACACACACACACACGGTTCTGAGAATTGAACTCAAACTTCACACACACTAGGCAAGTACTCTAACACTGAGCTCCTGCTCCAGTACAAATAGAACTTTCATTTTAATTGATGAAGGCAGAAATATGTTTAGATAATCCTGGGACCAGCAAAGATAAAATCTGAATCCGTTTGTTTCTTAACACCCTCCTCCGAGACAGAGAGAGAGAGAGACAGAGAGAGATTTTAAGTGAGGGCTGGAGAGATGCTTCAGTGGGTAAGGGAATCAGTGGCCAAGCCTGAGGACCTGAGTTGGATCATCGGAGCCCACATGGTGGAAGGAAAGAACTGATTCACATAAGCTGTCCTCTGACCTCCACACAAGCCATGGCCGGTGTGTACACACACACACACACACACACACACACACACACACACACACACACCCATGCACACGAATGCACACACACACACACACACACACACCCATGCACACGAATGCACACACCCACGCACACGAATGCGCGTGCACGCGCGCGCGTGCGCACACACACACACAAATATAGTATGATTTTTTTTTTTTTTTTTTACCGTAAAGTAAAAGCCATGTTCTTTGTGTATCTGAAACTGTATGTACACATTCAGCAATAACTTCTGGTTACCACCTTCACTTCCCATCCTGCTGTAGGAGTGTTGGGGTTACAGATAGGTGCAACTGAGTCTGGCTTTACAGGGGTCCTGGAGATCTGAACTCTGGTCAACAGCCTTGCATTTCCGAGGTCCCCCACACCCCCACCTGCCCTTTTATAACTGTAAGCATTATTGCCCGCCAGGAGACACGGTGTGGGAGATGAAGGCTATTGAAGTAATTGGGGAGAAATCTTAGGGGGGTGCAGGAATGGTACCTGCTGGAAATCCATGTCCCCATGTTTGGAAAAACAGGGTTTAGTCCAGTTCCCGTGAAAGCTAAGCTAAGCTCCTGTGAAAGCTAAGGGAATCCATTCAGAGGTCAACAGCAGGCGTGAAGGTGGGGGTAGAGAGGGCCCTGCGTGGCTCTACTCACTCGGTAGTTTAAGACTGCCTTTTCTTCTTCTTCTTGTAACGGCTATAGAATCCAGGAAGAATAGGGGTGTTTTCTCTTACGCACTGAACTGTAGTAACAGACCACTGTCTCGTTGAACATAACCAGTAATGAGAAGCAGCATATGTGGCTGGCAAACTGGGTAAAATGGTAACATAATCTCTGGCTTGTTGTTTGAATCCTATTAATTATAAGCGTGTAGCATTGTCCAGTGAGACTGCTTTGGGGGGTTTGTAATGCTAGAGCTTTCAAAGACTACATTCCTCATTAGACCTTCCCCCATTAAGGCATGCTTGAGTGATGCTACACAGCTGAATACTTGGGATTTTTCCCCCTCTTGTCACAGTCTGAAGACAAAGGATTCTTCCGCTTGCCAAAGTTCCCCTGGAGCCTAGGTTGAGCCGCTGTGACAGCGCTTCAGTGGGGAGAGGGGAGCTTTTTATTCAGCCTTCCGTCAGGCCTCATTCTCTAAATAGGATCGAGTTGGAGCCATATGTGGAGCACCCCCCCCCAAAAAAAAATGGAGGAAAATGTCACACAGGCAGTGCCTTGCATCCTGTTTCCTTTCACAAATGCTGAGTCATAATGCAGCCAAGGCTAAGGAGCAGCTTCTTCACGTACTAACTTCTTCACAGGCTCAGTAGGTCTCCGAATGCTAGTATTGATTGGTACTGGAGTGTGCTTGTCCCTTCCCTGAGAAGCAGCAGATGTGCAGGAGCTGGAGTGCTGCCCTCTGTAGTTGGTTCTTTTTGTTTTTGCTCTTTAGGACCAGCCACTTAGCTCCCAGATAAATACACTTTATAGACTTACTCTTATGTATGAATGCTTGGCCTTAGCTTGGCTTGTTTCTAGCCATCTTTTCTTAACTTAAATTAACCCATTTCTCTTCTACATTTTGCTTCTGGTCTTTTACCTTTCTTTATGTTGTATGTCTTTCCTCCCTTCTTACTCCAGGCATGGCTCCTGGCGTCCTCCTCTCTTTCTCCTTTTCTCATTCCTAGCTCTTCTCTATTTATTCTTTCTGCCTGGCAGCTCTGCCTGTCCTGTCTCCTGCCTCGCTCTTGGCCGCTCTGCTGTTTATTAGACCGTCAGGTGTTTTAGGCAGGCAAAGTAACACAGCTTTTCAGAGTTAAACAAATGTAACATAAAAGAATGCAACACATCTTTGCATCATTAAACAAATATTCCATGGTAAAAATGAATGTAACACATTTTAAACTAATATTCCACAACAGCCCCCCAACACAGGGAGCATACCCCCCTCCCTTGCAAGGGCACTCTCACAATCCTGCTGGCTGCCAGGCTATCCTAGACTTAATTTCCTCATCTGTGAAATGTGCATCATGTACCTTGACTTCTCATTCACAAGCATTGAAGGAGGATCTGCCAGGGGTTATCATATGTGGAAAAGCATATTACACTGTCAAGTCTCACTTCCTATTCATAAACATTCAAAAAAATTCAAATTTAGAAGTCCTGAGTGTGTGACTACTTCTGATGATGTGTACATGGAATTCAACTATCACCCAAAGAGATGGGTTTTAAAAAAAAAAAAAAATACAATTTACCCAAGAGTGGTATGGCTGGGTCTTGAGGTAGATCGATTCCCAATTTTCTGAGAAACTATATACAATAAAAACAATTATCAGGTAAGAATTACATTCACAATGTCTAGTCCATTTGTATTTGGGAAATTCAGAAAAAATACTTCCTTATCTATCCTATCTTGGTGAGCCCAAAGTTTTGTACCTAATTCACTTTCTATCCTAACTATGGAAAACAGTAACTATAACTATCTGGTCTTTAACCCCATCAAACATCCAAGAAGGATATACTATTACCTGATTAAACAGGAAATGCAGTGTAAACAACTTCCAAAACTATAGAAACAACAGAGACATCTGGCTGCCTGGACAGTCACCCAAGTTTCTTTTGCAATGTTGGGATATCCATCTTCAGCCTACAGGCCTAGAATATCTGACAGTCTTTTCTATGAAGCAGGAATTTTGAAAGCCTGTCCTTCCTTGTCTTGGCAAAGTTTGAGAGTTGCCTTCTTTTGTGTCCTGCTTGTTCAATTTAGACAACATACTATTAGCAGTTGAAGCAAGGGCAGTTTCTTGCCCAGTAACTAACTTTGCCACACTTGAAAGCAAACTCCATCTGGAACTTCTTCAATGCCTGTCATCTTTTCTTTTCTTTTTTTCTTTTTTTAAAGTAGATTGGTGCTGCCAGGAGCAGATGTGTCTCACTGTCATGAAAAGCCTTATGTTATTAAAATGTTTTAAATGCCATCTTCTTTAGGTCTCTGAAGCACTTGAAGACCACCTATTTAACGCATATCTGTTTGACCTTGAAAACATTCCTAACATGACTTAAGTTTGATTGTTATAGATGACTATTAACCCGTCTTTCTTTATTATACTTAATAGCTTTCATTTTACATTACATTTTTAAATGAACTGCATAGGTACAATACATTAAATAAGAAATAGAAACATATAATACAGTATAATAAAAATAACCTTTTATTTGTATCAATATACAAAAATTTCCAATGTAAAATATTTGAGACTAGTAGTTGCTTTTCTAGTTTGAAAGTAGAGTCAATAATTTACCCCCTTATCCTATCATTTCTATATTCTCCCTTTTTTATCTTTTCAGAAAAAGACCCCTGAGTCTAATTTCCTTTGTTTAGTTTCCTCCCTGGCCATGACCAAAAACAACTTGTAACTAACCCCCCTAAACAATAACAAACATCTACCAAATCACTAAAAACCACCCACCCCATCCCTTGGGAATGTGAGCATTATGTTCTCTAGACTGCTTTGTGTTGCCTGGGGGCAACAGCATCTTTAGGTGACCCTGAGAAAATTGGGATAATGGTCAATAGGAGAGCTATCTGTATTACTTTTTGTTTAGTCTCTGTGTGTTGCGAAAGTGTAGAGCTTATCTGAAGTTCTGGCTTGAGTAGTCTGTGAGGCTGGGCCATCTCAGCTAGCAGCTTTGGAGTTGTTTTGGCTGCAGAATTTTGAGGAAACTGCAACAGAGGCATTCTGAGAGGCTGTATCACCTAGGCTACTTGTCTTCATTGGTGTCTGGTCTTTTTGTTCTGAAAATACACAAAACTTTAAAGATTATGCACATATCTGCATTAACACAATGTGCAGTGTGTACAAATCAGCTAAAGATGATTTTTTTATGTTTGAACAGGTAAAAGACATCTATCAACTTTATGAGTCCATTTGGACTGCATAACCAAACTATAATGTAAGTCTCTACCCATGCTATGTGAAAAGATGGCATGTAATAATAAGTCATAAGGACTCTGTAGCCAGCAGTATTTATCATGTCTCATCCAGTCTCACAGTTGTTCCAATACAGAAGGATCAGAATAAACATCACCTGTCATGTTGGTTTTGTTGGTTTCTTTATGTCTGTAGACAAGATCTTCAAGAGGTCTCTCCCACTCAAATCTTATTTGTATTAATTTTGAAGGAACCCATGGCTTTTCATTTCCCATGGAAACAAAAGCACAACCTCTCCCCCAATGCAACATATTTTCTGACTTCCATCCTGAAGTTAAGACATTCTTAAAATATGTAGGTTGGTTTAATTTAGCAGTTTCCATGATCCAATGTCTCTAAAAGCTATTGTTTTTTATTCATTAGCTCTTCTTGTTCTTGTTCTTGTTCTTGTTCTTGTTCTTGTTCTTCTTGTTCTTGTTCTTGTTCTTGTTCTTGTTCTTGTTCTTGTTCTTGTTCTTCTTCTTCTTCTTCTTCTTCTTCTTCTTCTTCTTCTTCTCTTCTTGTTTTTTCAAGACAGGGTTTCTCTGAATAGTTTTGGTGCCTGTCCTGGATCTCACTTTGTAAACCAGGCTGGCCTCGAACTCACAGAGATCCACCTGGCTTTGCCTCCCAGGTACTAAGATTAAAGGCATGTGCTATCACCACCCAGCTGTATTTCCCATCTTTATGTGGCTTTTTAAAATATTACTTTACTTTTTAAAAAAATATTTTACTTATTATTTTTAAACTATTTTTTTCCATGACAGTTTATACCAATTTTCTTTTCTTTCTTCAGCACCTAAGCACCTTCTAAATGATACTATACCTTTTTAGAGGTTTTCTGTGTCTGGATCTGGCTTTACTAAGTGTCTGCAGTGTCCTTTGACTGTGAGACAAATCCCAAACTGTTAGGTGGCAGCCAGGCCCTCTGCCTTGTTGCATTGGTGGTTGGCTCTGCCCCCCTCTGTTCCTGAGAGCCTAACCTCCTGCAGATCAGTACTGGTGGGAGCGGCATTACTGCCCCAGTTCTGGGAAGTTACTGAGACTACCTTCCAGGGAACCCTCCCAAGCAGTAGTTGTCGGGGACTGTGGCAGCAGTGGCTGGCATGACTTCCCAGTCTGCATGAATCAGATATGGGGTTAAAACTTGACTGATCGGAGAAGAGGTGGAGAAGCAACTAGTGGCTTTTCTCTCCTTCCAAAAAAGACCATGACTTTTTCTAAGCCCTTCCCTACTACTTCCTGTGTCTCCCTATATGTCTTGGGTCCTCCAAAAGCCCTATGGCTAATTTTGGTTAGCTCTGCCCTCTGATTCAAGGTAAACTTTATTACCAGTCTTGGGAGTGTTGAGAGTGCTATCAAAATATCCCAGCCCAAAGAGCTGTGGGAGAATTTGCTGTTGTTTAAGACGCCCAGTCTGCAGTATTTTCTTAGAAGAGTAGAAGACTAGCACATAGCCTATGACATCAAAAGATAGCATGGCCTTAAAAGCTTTCAGTGGTAAGGGGCACAGAGATCACAAGAGTGAGAGTGCCTTTGCCGTGGTGTCTGTTTGTTGTGTTTGTGTGTCTGTCAGTCTGGGGTCCTGTCTGACTTGTCATCCTTCCGACAGCAACGACTCCAAGGATCAGCTGAGTGACTTTCCTTAGAGTCCCCCTGCTTGGTTCTTCAGGAGCCCCCCTCCCCTCTCTCTGTGGGCTTTCTTTGGGTACTCACTCCCTGGCCGGTCAGAATGGATTAGGAACCAACTTCATGGTCTTGTTATAATTCAATTCTTTTAAGATTCTAGCTCCAAATATAGTCAAATTCTGAGAGCATGACAGTTGGAACTTTATAGCCCTCACAGAATTTTTAAAATGCTCTTGAACTCATAGGAAATGTGAAATCAACCAATCATGAAGTTGTCTAAGGCAATTGTACCTCTAGCAGTAAGATCTGCTTGGGGCTGGAGAGCTGGCTCCATGGTTAAGAGCACTGGCTATTTGCTGCAAGCCACAAGAATATATTATAGAGATTCAGCTGTATATAATAAAGCTATACCTAGAAAGGTCAAGGAATTTTTCTAGAGGGAAGCCATTTATCAAGGAATATTTGGTGTTATTCAGCTTTTAATATATCAATTGTCTTATGCTATGAAATTCTTGTGCACTCATATGCTACTAGGTCATATGGCAAACAGTATAAGACCTACTGCTGATCTACTAGGTAACACCCCTACAGAGCTTAGGAGACAGGCAGACTATAGATACATAACTTTATTTCTTGTGCAAATGAAGCTCAGACCATCCCTTTCTTTCAGGCCTAGTGGAATGCCAGAGCTATTGACTCAAGACAAAAGAGTTTTTTGATTAGCCAGGTACAATAAAGGCTGGAGTAGAATTCCTGGTCCAGAGTTGTGTGGCCAGAGAGAAGAGAACAAGGCAGAGTTTCTGTAGATTGTAAGGCAGACAGGTTTGGGCCAAGGAGTAAGGAACAAGGAAAGTTTTGAAGACTGTAGGTGGATTTGAATCAGGTCAGGAGAGAAGAGGCAGGGAAGATGGAGGGTGAAGATGAGATTGAAAGCATAAGAGCTTAGTTAGGGCTTTGAGAGGACAGGAAAAGAGGGGACAGAGAGAAGCTAAGCATGAAGGCAGAAAAGAAGCTGTGGAGAGAGAGAACTGACTCAGAAGAATAAAATGTTTAGACCAAGAGTTTCGTGTACCTAGGTTTATTTAATATCATCAAAGATTAGATTATCAGCTGATCATAGATTCTTCTCGGACCCTTCAAGCGGGCTATCACGGGGCAGGACCTCTCATAGCCTGTGATAGCTACTTGTCTAGAGGACCTGAGTTTGGTTCCCAGCATCTACATAGTAGCTTGTAATTATCCATAACTCTAGTTCTAGAGGGTCTCTGACACCTTCTTCTGGACTCTAAGGGTACCAGGTACATACATGATGCACATACATACACTCAGGCAAACAGTCATATATAAGAAATAAAATAAACATTTTTTTAAGGATTTGTTTAAATGACTCATGACATTATACAGTCATACAAAATATGTCTGGCTTTCATGGAGAAACTCAACTTTCATGAGAAAAAAATCGTAGATTATCTAACAATGATTTTTTACCTTGGTCTGCAAAGTTTATTATTGATTGATTGATTGATTGATTGATTTTTGAAACAGGGTCTCTTGTATTCCAGGTTGTCATCAAACTTGGTATTACTTCCTAATCCTCCTGTTTCTACCACCTGCATGTTGTAATTATGGGTACTGTTGTTGCTGGATCCTAATGGCTCCTTGCGGGAGGGGGTGAGAAGGCATGGCATCAGTAACACAGGCACCGGGAGTCAGACTCATTTATTTAGTTCCAGGCAAAGCCTTATATACCCTCCTTCCAGCACCCAGGCTGTGTCCCAATCTGGTGGCATTGCATGGTCACCCCTCATTGGCTGGGCACCATCAGGAACTCTGACAGTGCCTGTTGCTAGGCCCTCAGGCAGATTCCAGGTTGGCTCATAAGGAAGTACATTATGTGCATGCCTTGGCAACTGGTTTGAGCCAATTTCCTCGACCCTATAGGCCTGTCCTACTACAGTGTGTAACACCATGCCTAGTTTATGTGGTGCCAGGGATCCAACACAGGGCTTTGTGTGTACTCACCAAGCCAACTGAGGTATATCCCTGGCCTACACCAGAGGCACTGAATACGAGGAATAAGCATAGAGGTATCCACATCTTGCTTAGGCACAATTCAACAAGAGATGCTCCAGATTCCTGTGGACCAGGCTAGTAAAAAGCAGGAGACTTGAAACAGTAGGTAAAGGAAGGTATACTGTAGTGTACCTTGAGATTGGTGTGAAGGGGAAGGTAGTCTAAGATCTACTGTGGATGAGATGCCTGTCATGAGATTGATACAACTTGCTCCATCTACAGCACCAGATGCAATTGGCCTTCACTCATCCATGCACACTGCCCATGGTAAATACACTTATCACAAAGGCCATGAGTTCAGTGAGAATATTAGGAGCCACCACACCTGCATCTTTAAAGTCTCACATGGTAGCAATCTTCTTGGGGACCCACCTGAGGGCTTCAGTGTGACCTTCTTACAGTTAGCTCTTTCTCTACACTGCACGATGGTGGTTACACCATTTCTTCATGTTTACTTCAGGGATGCATCAAAGAATGAGGGAGGTAACCACAGAGTGGGTCCTGTAAGATAGATGTGAGCCCAGACTTTATTACCCAACCACTACACTAGACCTCTTCTCGTTGACCACTGGTCTCTTGTGGTGCTTTGGGTCCAGGAATTAGCATCCATTCAAGCAATACCTAGAATTCATCAAAGATGGATAAAATCTCTGATTTCCCTTCATAGAAAGGTGAAGACTTCACTAGAATCTTATAACACAGTTGGTCCACCTCACTTGCTTACAGGGAGGGATAGTTTATATGTGTGTCTGTGTGGATACCTATGTCTGTGTGGATGGACATTTCACTCCAAAGGGGACTTAAAAGGGGGTACCATTCAGATCTGGCCCCCAGAGATGCCACTGGGAGGAACATAATGGGCAGACAGCCTCCAGCTAATAAGCTGTGGGTCTGCTGGAGCCTACCCTTCAAACTGTGCTCACCCCAGGCTGCTGCTGGCTGAGCGCAGTGGGATGTGGAAGCCATGCTGTCTAGCCCATGGCCCGTCATTACAGGCGTTCCCCACCACACTAGCCAAGACTTTGTCAGATTAGCCCTTCAGGCCAGTGCCTTCTCTGTCCTTTTTTCTTCTCCTTTGTCTCAAGTGTCGGATCCGGCATTGTGGTCATAACCCCCACCCCACCCCCAAACTCTCTCTCTTTGTCCGTCACAGCTGTTTTTCCTGATGTGTCTTTTGCATTTCTAGCTCCTTGGCTTCTGTTCCTAAAGGACCTGAACTGATACAGAAGCAACTGCTAGAAAATAAAGAAAAGAAAATAAAGAAAGAAAAAGACAGAGTGAGACTGAAGAACATCGAGGGTTAGTTTGCTGACAAATACAAGTCTTCAGTCTGTTGAAGAGCATGATTTTACTCTTCCTTAGTAATTGTTTTCTCTTTCTCTGGTCTTTCTTTCCTGCCTTCCTTCAGTTTTTCAGTTTTGAAAACTAGTTGTTGTTTTTAGTGCCCTGCAAGAAGGCAGCGAGCTGGGCAGTAACTAGAATACTGCCTGCAGCCAACAACGTATTCTCTAAAAAACAAATTACACATAGCACGCGTAAAAGATTGGAATAGAATTGAAATTGTTCGCATAGAAAATGGTTGTGCTCTTGGTGGGCATGTATACATTTTTAATATAATAGCTAACTGGTAGTCATCAGTTCACTTTATTTGGAGGGGGAGCTTTGGAACTGCTGGGGTTGAACCGAGGGCTTTGAGCATGCTAACTACTGGCTTTACCACTGAGCTAATTCCCCCCCCCCCCCACCCCCCACCCACCTCCACTCCCTGGCCACTGAAAATGCCATTTGAAAGTGGATCCAGAAGGGAAGTTAAATTGTCACGGTGGAGAGCAGCAGCCAGGCCCCTGAGCAGGGTGTGTACAGGTTGGGTGCTCTTGGCTTGCGAGACCTTACTCTTTGCTTCTTGCTTTATACCATGAAGTGTTAATGTGTCAAAAATGAAAACTTGGGGGTTTGTGTGGTGCTCTCAACAGACTGCCTAAACCAAACCAAACCAGCCCTTCCTCCCTTCAAAGATCAGCTGAAATGGAATATGGCATAGTTTGCCCTTTGTTGCCTGGGTGCTGGGGTCAGACTGTCGTCTGACCGAAGCCAGGAGTGATGGACAGTTCCGAAGTGGGCATTATCACAGCCGAATCAGGGCATCTGAATGCAAAATTGCTTTTCTCTTCTCCCACAGCACCTGCTCTCAATCTTTCTTTGATTTTTGTGTTCTAGCCTGCTCTGTGAACTTTCAGGATGGTACAGTTTATTGCTTTCAGGGAGATGGAGATGTGGATGACAGTTTTATGTGACAGAAAGTGTCTATAATCCTCAGACATCAAGCCATGGCCACTTTTAATCCTTCTAAAGTACTATAGAAGTCGGGACCCCACTGTTTCCTAGATAGGCTTGCTTCTCATTCAGTAATAATCCTGGGTTTAATTATGAAAGAATCTAAAACATTCATCTTGTGATGGTAGCAAAACCCCAGCCCCAAATCGACAGGAACTTCATAAAAATACTCAAACTAAAAACAACTAACAATGATCAAATCCTAAAGGCAAAAAAACCAAAACAAAACAAAACAAAAAACCACCACCAACAACAAAACTGTTTAATTTTGTAGTTTAGTAATAACAAGAGATAAAGAAGGGATCTTGGCGCCGTTGGAGGCCTACTGGGAACAGGACTTCTAAAAGGCGAATATGTCTGGAAGGCTTTGGTGCAAGGCCATTTTTGCTGGCTATAAGCGAGGTCTCCGGAACCAGAGAGAGCACGCAGCTCTTCTTAAAATTGAAGGTGTTTATGCTCGAGATTGCTGTGGCTATCACTCTGTATAAATAAATGCTGATTGGCCAGTAGTCAGGCAGGAAGTATAGGCAGGACAAGCAGAGAAGAGAATTCTGGGATCAGGAAAGCGGAGAGGAGAGACTGCCAGCCGCCGCCATAACAAGCAACATGTAAAGACACCGGTAAGCCACAAGCCATGTGGCAAAGTATAGATTAATAGAAATGGGTTAATTTAAGATAAGAGAAGTAGATAAAAAAAAAAAAAAAAGCCTGCCACGGCCATACAGTTTATAAGTAATATAAGTCTCTTTGTGCTTACTTGGTTGGGTCTGAGCGACTGTGGGACTGGCAGGTGAGAGAGATTTGTCCTGACTGTGGACCAGGTAGGCAAACTCTAACTACACGAGATGAAATGGAATTCTACTTGGGCAAGAGATGTGCTTCCTAGGACATCGTACAAGTTTCTACCACCTGATGTCGGAAATGAGTGAAGAATTTGGGTTTGCTTTAGGCTGACTTACCTTAGGAGATAGGACAAAGGAAAAAACAGACAATATTTGAATTCATATAGTGGATATGAGGTGGTGAGCTAGGCTAGTGGGAGCCAAACTCCACTGACCAGCTTAGAAGACAAGATTCAGCCCCTTGGGAAGTTTGCTGTGAGCCACAAGGTTCAGTGATATCAGAACGACTGGGATTAATTTGGAACAAGACTCAGCAAAGTTGGGGGATGGGGAAATGTTCCGCATAGAGATGACATTTCTACACGTCTGTAGTAGAGATAGACGCTGTTGTAAGTACAGCGAGATTCTTCATGATGGACCCTGCCAGGACTGCCAGTTTCCAACCTCTATAACCCAGAACTACCTCTGCCAGGGTTTGAACTTGAGGACTAGTCAGGTCATGTATGCAGGGACAGACCCAAAGACATCACAGTGGGTGGCAGGGTCTCATTCTCACTCTGTAGCCCAGGCTAGCCTGGAATTCACTATCACTGTGTAGCCTAGGCTGGCCTCAAACTCAAGGTGTTCTTCCGGCCTCTGCTTACTGAATGGCATTACAGGAGTGAACCATATGTGCAGCAATTTAGCATGCCCCGCTTGGAGCAGAATTTAATTCACCTAATACACTACCTTTCATGTGCCCTGAAAGAGACACATGTCCTGTGAATCAGGTGATGGCTGCCAGCCATCCAGTTCTACAACGTATTAAGTGGCAAGCTCTTGAGTATGGCTCCCTAAGAGCTGGCTGGGAGGCTGGAGAGATGGCTCAGCATTAAGTGTGGAGGACGACCTGAGTTTGGTTCTCAGCACCCACATCAGGCAGCTTACAATTGCCTGTGACTCTGTCTCCTGGGGAATCCAACATCACTGGCCTCACACAAGGACTCACATGGTTAAAAAAAAAAAAAAAAAAAAAAAAAAGTAAACTGATCCAAAAAATCAGTATAGCAAGATCCTGATTTGGGCATCATACATTTTTAAAATGTATTTTTATTCACTTAGTCTCCAACATAACACTGTTGGGAGGTGGTGCCTGATATTGGTGATCTTGTTGGGGACTGCCCTTATCATGGGGGTATAATAGTTATGGCTTAAGCAGGATTGTTATAAACCAGTTTGGTCCCCTCTTGTCCTATGGCCCTTTTGTCTTCTGCCATCACACATGTGGGCCATTTTGCCTTGAACTTTAGTACTGTAAGAAACAAATTTCTGCCAGGTGTGGAGGCACATGTCTTTATTCCCAGGACTCGGGAAACAGAGGCAGGTGGATTTCTCTGCGAGAGTTTAAGGCTAGCCTGGTTTACATAGCAAGTTCTAGGCCAGCCAGAGAGTGTGTGTGTGTGTCTGTGCATGTGTGTGTGTGTGTGTGTGTGTGTGTGCATGTCATATGAAAATCAGAAGTCAGCGCCAAGCGGTGGTGGCGCACACCTTTAATCCCAGTACTCGGCAAAGGCAGTGGATCTCTGTGAGTTCGAGGCCAGCCTGGGCTACAGAGTGAGTTCCAGGAAAGGCATAAAGCTACACAGAGAAACCGTGTCTCAAACAAAAAAAGAAAGAAAGAAAGCCAAAAGTCATCTTCCTGTCTTATTCCCCATGTGTCACCTTCCAGACAGTCCTATGTGGTTTAGGTTGATCTCCAGCTAGCTATATTGCTGAGGATGGCCGTGAACTTCTGGTCCCTCTGTCTCCACCTTCTAAGAGCTGGGATTACAAGCTTGTGCCGCTATGCCTGGTTTCCGCAGTGCTAGGGAGCAGACCCAGACCTTGAGTCAGGCAAGCCTTCCACCAGCTAAGCCACTCCTCAGCCCCATGTTTTTGACAGGGTCTCTCACTGCTCTGGAACTCACCAGCTAGGCTAGGCTGGCTGGCCACCGGGCATCAAGAATTCCATCTCAGCCTCACAGTTTTGTTAATGTGGTTCTGGGGCTTGAACTTGGATCCTTGTGCTTAAGAAGCAAACTCTTCACCCACTTAGGCATCTCCCCAGTCCTCTTCTGACGTTTTCTACAATATTCCATGGAGCCTGTGTTCCTTAACCAGTACTAAACAATGCTATCTGAAGTTTTTTGGTTCTAGAAATCCCCCGACATAATCCTCCCATATTAGCATTTTATCTTTTTTATTTTTGAGATTATAATATAACTGCATTATTTCCCCCTTCCTTTTTCTCCTTCCAGCCCCTCCTGCGTACACACTGCCCACTGCTCTCTTTCAAATCATGGCCTCTTTTTCTTTAGTTGTCGTTACATAGAGGGGTGTGTGTGTGTGTGTGTGTGTGTGTGTGTGTGTGTGTGTGTGTTCCTAAATATGTTGATTAAAAAAGCTCATGAGATCTCAACTCTATACAAAAAAGATCTACCGGCCCCTGAGGAATGCTGGGTGGGAGAAATAGTCTTCCCAGTCAGGAGCACACCAATTGGTTATCCAATACCAAATGAGCAGTTTTGGTTTTTTTTTTTCCTTAAGAGTAAGTCTTTTTTTTTTTAATTTAATTATTTATTATGTACACAGAAGAGGGTGCCAGATCTTGTTACAGATGGTTGTGAGACACCATGTGGGTGCTGGGAATTGAACTCAGGACCTCTGGAAGAGCAGTCGGTGCTCTTAACCTCTGAGCCATCTCTCCAGCCCCCATGATGAGCAGTTTATTTTACTGAAACTCGATGAAACACGTGGACATTCAGCACAGTTTGAGGGCAGGTGTGCCAACAGGATACCTCTCAGAACTGGGCTGCAGGCTGAGTGCTACAGACAGATGGGGGAGCTGAAGGGTTGGAAGGGACAGCCGGGTTGGAACCTGGAGGCAGCACTATCTTAGGTTTGAAAACCACTGAAAAGACTTGGGGACCTAATTAGGTCCAAGAAGCTTGTGTGCTGAGTACACAGGAAAGATGATCTCTCACCCTTTCCTAGACTCCATGCCATTGGCCTCAGTCCCGTGGCTTCCTCCAAACTCTGCCCTGAATATGTTTTCTATGGTGATTTAAATGCTGAGCTGTCAGTTATTGAGAGACTTGGCCTCTGAGCATCAGGTTTCTGCTCTTCTCGTAAACCAGCTTAGTGGGAACAAAATCTAATTCACTCTGGACTCAGCCCCACCCCACCCCCAAGGAGCCTCTCTGTTTTCTTGTTTCTTGGTTAAAGAAGAACTACAAAGAGTACTAGATGTCTCTGCTTGTCAGTTTCCTTACTGTCCTCAAACAAGCCCATTTAATCCTTTTCATTTCTTAAATATTTTCTGTATATGATTTTACTTATTTTTGTTGGCTGAAATGCCTTCCTTCTTTCTTAAGGCGGACATAGCAGAAGATTAAGAATTAGGATCTATGGTCTGCCCTTTCATCCCTTAATCCTCCATTTATAACCTTGTGCATTAGGATAATGCCGCTGGGAATGTGTGAAGGGTTTCTGTGACATGTGGAACTGTGGGGAGCTGGGACAGGCTTGACTATGTGTCTCTGAGTCTGGAGGTCCTGTGGGTTCGGGGAGGTAAGTGAGGATGGAAGACAGAAGAGAATGTTGGTGAAATATATCCACACTAGTTCTGAGGGCTGAAGTAAGGCAGAGAGTCTGGGAACAGTTTCTAAATGGTATTAGGTTTTCGGTGTGCACAGAGACTTAAGGACCACCCTCCTCCTTGGGGCAGTGACACTGTTGGCTATCCAAGGCCACACAGAACGCAAAACACTGTCTGATTTTGCTTGGAACATCTACATGTTCAAAGTAATTTTTTTTCTCTGGGTCAGGTTTTCATTGTGTAGTCCAATTGGCTTTGATTCTCCTATCTCAACCTCTTGAGTGATGGGGTTGCAGATGTGGGCTGCTGTGTCTGGTTCAAAGCTTTCTCCTTCCTTCCTTCCTTTCTAGATTTATTATGTTCTGTCTGCATGTATCCCTGCAGATCTCATTACAGATGGTTTTGAGCCACCATGTTGTTGCTGGGGATTGAACCTCTAGAAGAGCAGTCAGTGCTCTTAACCTCTGAGCCATCTCTCCAGCCCTCAAAGCCTTTCTTAATGTTCAGTTGTAGTAAAGGCTTTTACATGATTATCCTGCTTTTTCTTTCTACTTTATTAAATATGTAGTAGTATTGGTACGTGCTTATATGCATAAATAAGGAAATATGTATGTTTATATATTCTTATGAGGTTATCTATAATTGCTCTCAGAAATAGATGAGATATAAATATATGTGGTAAGAGAACTGTATAAAATATATCATATAATATAATATATGTGGTAAAGAAAATACGATCAGCTAGGCTTGGTAGTACACACATGTAATCTCCGCACTCAGGAGGCTGAAGCAGGAGGATTGTGAGTTTGAAGCCAGCCCATATAACAAGAACCTGCCTTGAAACACAAACCAAGGCCCAAGCCAGGTAGATGGTGTATGCAGCCTGCTTCCCTTTATGTCCATAGGCTGCAGGCAGCGTTGCCTTTCATATTATGGGAACGCCCAAGCTCGTTCTAGAGAAGGAGGCTGAAAACACAACACAGAACACAGGCAAACAAAAGAAGTCTTAGAGAGCCCCGATCGCAGCTCCGGATCGCAGATCTCAGCATGGCAGAAGCGGCTGTTGACTTTCCCTCCGTGCGGACACCGCGCATGTCACTCGAAAGCTGTAGTTGAGACCAGCTGACTTGGAGACCCAGCATCTGTTAGCAGAAACCAAGAGGTCGGTGATTGTGATCTGAGCGCCGAGCCTCTGTGAATGGGCGTGACACTTGAGAAAACAAACAGGCCTGGCCATTCTCTCCCCTTACACGCTGCCCTGCTCTGCTGTCTCCACACCCCTAAAGTCCATTCCTCTGCGCCTGTCCTTTGAAAAGTGGCCTCCAACCCACCTAGCAGACTATAACTGCCCAAGGCCTGTTAGGAGGTGCAGTCCCATGTGGGAGTGACAGTCACATCCCATAGGGACACATCCCCTTCTCAGGTCACAAGGGATGCTTCCTGTTTTCAGTCCTGTTCTGAGATTTGGGAGTGGGGATTTTGAATGACAGCCAGCCATGTCTAGTGTACTGGTGATTTTGTGCATCAGCTTGACACAAGCTGGAGTCGTCAGAGAGGAAGGAGCCGCAGCTGAGGAAATGCCACGATGAGATGCAGCTGTAAGGCATTTTCTCCTTTAGTGATCATTGGGGGAGGGTCCAGCCCATGGTGGGTGGAGCCATCCCTGGGCTGCTGGTCCTGGGTTCTATAAGAAGGTGGGCTGAGCAAGCCATGGGAAGTAAGGCAGTAAGCAGACCCCCTCCGTGGCCTCTGCCTAGCTCCTGCCCTCTGCCCTGCTTAAGTTCCTGTACTGACTTCCCAACTTGCTTTTTGGTCGTGGTGTTCGGTGAAGCAATAGAAACCCTGACTAAGACATCGAGCAAGTCCCCTGCGGCCTCAGCTCCTTCCCTCACTCATCCCTGCTCCCTACAGGCGCTCTAGAATCGGAACTTCTTCCGTGAGAAAAGAGCAATTTATAACTCTTTTTTGTTCAAGTGGGTAGGGAGGGCTGGAAGGCAAAAGACAAGCTTCTAACTGAATCTTCTCTGCTGTGTATAACCAGAAGATTTGGATGCTTCTGTAGAAAGAGCTGCCTGCTTTGATTATTTTATTTTAATTAAAAAAATTTATTTATGTGTATTGTAAACTGATGATGAGCTACCCTGTAGGTGCTGGGAATTGAACCTGGGTCCTCTGGAAAAGCAGTCAGTGCTCTTAACCCCTGAGCCGTCTGCGGCCCCTTTCTTTGCTGTTAAGAACAGTTTACTTCAGGAAGAAATGGTTGACAATGCAGCCGTTCATAGTTTGTTCTCCACAAGCTCCTGGGAATGGGTGAGCTAACTCTTTCCACCTTTTTACTGAGGCTCTGATGCTTGTATGGAACAGAGATGCATGTGGTGACTGTCTGTGACATCTGGCAACAAGGACTTGGGAACTGGGTCTGGCTTTGGTGAGGCAGCCCCTTCATACAAGGGGCTTTGGAGAACAATGGCTTGGCTCTGACCCATGCTCTGTTCTGCAGCCCCCTGCAGCCCCCCAGTGATTTAGGCACCCTCTCCTTGTTCTTTCCCAAATCATTTGAAGAGGCAGAATAAAGAAATCTGGGAATCCACTTGTATTTTTTATTGCTTTGAAGACCTGGGCTGCTTCCTTTTTCTCTATTTGTCAGAAATATTTCATAATTGTTAAGATAACAGCAAAAGTACAATTAAATAAGGACTGGGGCAAAGGTCAGAGTTAGAGGGAATGTTTAGTATCCGAGTCTCTGACTTCACCCTCTAACTCCCCTCTCAGAAAGAAACCAACCAAACTAAATAGAACAGATCCTTTGGAGCAATTAGTCCTGTACTGGATCCTAGCAGGCTCATGGTCTGGTCATTTCCTCTCCTTTTTTCCCTCTTAATTTTCTACTCAAATATTAATAAAATTTCCCCTTCCCTTCTCTCCCCTTCCCCTTCGCTCCCCTCTCCTCCCCTCCCTCCCTTCCTTTCTTTTTGCATTTACAACTTTTGGGTGGGACTAATTGTTTCCTTTAATCCCAGCACTGCCAACCTGGTCTACATAAAGAGAATCTATCATAAAAACAAAACAAAACAAACAAAAAACAAGAAGAGGGGGAGGAGATGGAGGAAGAAGAAGAGGAAGAGGAGGAAGAAGGCAAATTTGTTACCTTTGCATGAGTATCAGCAGCTTCCATCTCTGTGGGTCAGGCTGGGCATGAACGCAGATTTTTTTTTTCCCCACACACATGTATACTTGCTTTTCACTTATATCTATTTGAAAAGTGCAGTCAGTTGTATCTTAGTTGTTTATTAAAATTATGTGTTTTTGTGTACGTCTGTGTGCGGGTATATGCACATGAGTGCAAGTACCAGAGGTGGCCAGAAGGGGGTGTGAGATCCCTCTCCCCTTGTAGCTGGAGTTACAGGCAGTTGTGAGCTGCCTAATGTGGGTGCTGGGAACTGAATGTGGCCTCTTTTAAGATCAGCAAAGGCTCTGTGGTGGTTTGAGAGAATATGGGCCCCAAAGAGAGTGGCACTATTAGGAACTGTGGCTTTGTTGGACTAGGTATGGCCTTGTTGGAGGAAGTGTGTCACTGTGGAGGCAGGCTTTGAGGTCTCCTATATAATAAGCCATGCCTAATGTCTCAAACCACTTCCTGTTGCCTGTGAATCAAGATGTAAGAATTTTCAGCACCTCCTCCTGCACCATGCTGCCATACTCCCAGCTGCCATGCTCCCCACCATGATGATAATGGACTAAATTTCTGAAACTGTAAGCCGCCACCTCAATTAAATGTTTTCCTTTATAAGAGTTGTCGTGGTCATGGTGTCTCTTCACAGCATTAGAAACCCTAAGACAGGCTCTTAACCGCTGACCCTTCTCTAGTTGTGTATTTAGTTAACAGTTCAGAAAGGCCAGTGCAGATAGAAGGCAACAGTTAACAAATTTTATAATATGAATTGCTAAACAGTCTTATTAATAAAAACCCAGAACCAGATATTGGGGTAATTCTGAAAGACCAGTGAGAGAGAACAAGCCACAGCCGACCTCACCTCGACAACTCCTCTGCTGAAAGCTTCTGAGTCCTCACCTGAATGGATCTTAGCCGAACTGCTGCTAAAAGCCTAAAAGCTTTGAAGCCTCTAGTTCCTGGTCCTCACGCCTTATATACCTTCCTGGGATTAAAGGTGTGTGTCACCATGCCTGGCTGTTTCCAGTGTGGCTTTGAATTCCTCCCAAATGATAGGATTAAAGGCGTGTGTGCCACATTTTCTATGTCTATCTAGTGGTTGTTCTGTTCTCTGACCCAGATAAGTTTATTAGGGTGCACAATATATTGGGGGACACAATATCACTACAAAATTTAGAAAAGGTTAAAGTAAGTAGAGGAAGATTGTTTATAAGTAGACAAGATTGTTCATTTATAGCCACATAACAAAATGTACCTCTTCTTAATTATCTGGGTGACAGAGTGAGGCTGTGGGGTGGAGATCCTCATAAGTGCTGATGGTAGCTGGTCGTGAAGAGCTGTATCCTTGACTGACGGGCCACTGTCTAAATACCAATATATTACCACATATCCCATCATTTGTGTGTGTGTGTGTGTGTGTGTGTGTGTGAGTGAGAGAGAGAGAGAGAGAGAGAGAGAGAGAGAGAGAGAGAGAGAGAGAGAGAGAGAGAGAGGGGAGAAATGTGTTCTCATGTGGGAAGAATGTGGAACAGTGAGGGTGCTGGGTTGGGGGGGGACTGGTGTCAAGTACAGCCAGGACCACCCCCATGACCCTGTGACCGTGTGTGTTTTGCTCTGATGCCCCCCCTCCTGCACCATTCACATGGGTTCCAGGAGGAAGGACACCCCCTGCCGTTGTGTAATGTCTCAGCACTGGCAGAAATCTTTTATTTGCCAATTTGGAAATGTTTCCAGAACTTTCCTTTGTGAGGGACAAAGGTCTACTGTGTATCTTATATACTTCTCTATTAACTTTTTAGCTCGTTCCGAGTAACTACTTTGTAAGTATCTGTTTGGTGAACCAGGGAGAGAAAAGTGGCTTCAGGAATGCTTTGTTGACGCTGCTGGCACCTCATAAATGTCATCTGTTCAAAGTGCACAGACCAGTATTTTAGTACGCTCATGTAGTAGTGCAATATTACTGTAATCAACTTAAATTTTGGCTTTTCCTCCCACTCCCCCAAACCCAAATCCACCAGCAGTCATCCGCTGCTCTCCCTTGTCCCCAGTTCCTAGCAACCATGAGTCTGGTTTCTGTTCCCTATATATTTGCCCTTTCTGGACATTTCATATGAACAGGACCACACAATGTGTGGCCTTTATGAACAACTTCTTCCACTTAACACAGCGTTTTCAAGATCTGTTCACAATGAAGAAGAATATAATCATACTTCATTTATTTATTGCTAGATTATATTCCATTGTGTGGCTGTGCCACGATTTATCTGCACATCTGTTAAGTCATGGGACTTGCCTCCACTTTCCCCTGTTATGAATAATGCTTACTGTGAACGCTCATAATGTATTGTGTGGATTTTTTCTTCTTGGGTATATACATAGCAGCGTGTTGGCACTCTGGATTTAAAGCCGTCTGGTTAATGGTATGTGTGCACTTGGCTGGAGCTTTGGGGGCTAGCAGCAGCCTCCCCACACCATGCCTACCCATGTCGTGAACAAGTAGATGAAGCACAGAGAATGGAATTGTACTAACTGTTCGTCTCCTTGGACGGGGTCGTACTTACATTGAATTCACCCTGATTTACTGCTTTGCTACAGAGACAGTATTCACTACGGATAGGAACTATAGACTGGAAACAGAGCTCCCCTGTTTTCATCAGTCAACTCTAAGGATGGATGGAGCCAATTGCAGATTGTTCTGGGCCCATGCTCTCTGGGTTCCTCACCATCCCTCTTCCTCTGGCCTTTTGCTTTCCATCAGTGCCACTTACTGAGCTAGGAGAACACAGTTGCTTCGGGCCAAGTATTTTAATAGTCTCTGGGTACAAAAAGCCGGCATCCATGTGTCATCTTGGTTTTTAGGCCCCTTGAAAATTGTGTTGCTTCTCTTGATTCTCTAAAGAAGCCCCAGACCACTTCTTTCTGTTTCAGTTCAGCATCTAGTAATGTGCTGTGAGGGTTATTTTTTTTTAAAGGGTGATGAAAAGGAATTGCTAATCATTTGGAGGCAAATTACTAACCACTTTATTTTAAAGCAAGCCACCAAGTAGGAAAAGGACTGCCAGTTTTTTTTTTTTTAAATAGGCAATATGCTTATCATCTTAACTTTAAACAACTGAGGTTATGAATTTGTGACGTGAACTTCATCTTAGAGTTGTTGTCTTAGGATTGACACACTTTCAGAGGTGCGATTTTGAAGGGTCTGTTTAAACGATGAAGGTGTTTACCCTTTTCCTAATGACATGTACATGTCCACAATAGTGTAGGGGGATGTCGTTTGACTCCTAAAGGGAACATTGTCTCATTAGAGAGGAATAATATAAGGGCTCCCCTGTAGGCTAAGCCGTTGCCAGATCTTGAGAAGTTGAGGCATTAGCCCCACTAAATCCAGCATTGCACCGCTTCATTCTTCCTGGACTCTTTTCTACACAATAAAATTGCTTGATTCATAGGCTGGCCCACGGTTTTGAATAGAGAGCTTTGGGAATGTTTGGGAAGTGTTCCAGCAAACCATCAAGACTATTGATAGGTGGCCAAGCCCTGGAAAAGAGTATTAGTAATAACAAGAGCTCGGTCTTGCCTAGCTCTCAATCTATGTCAGGCATCACACCAACCCATGTGGGTCTCCACTCAGGTGATTCTCACAGTCATCCTAGGAACACAGGAAGTGTTGGGGTCAGGGCATCAAAGTGCAGACTATCTCCTGAACTTGCTTGAGGTCATATGCCCAGGAAGCAAACCCAGCTGGTTTAGTAGCTGTACAGAATCGAGAATCCTGGACGTGCTTTGGAGCCTGCCCGTGTGCCCAGCCTTTGCTCCAGGGGAGGCAAAGATGTGGTTCCCAGCCAACACTTTGCCAACATGAGTCAGTGATCTGGGCTTTGTTTTGGCCTTTTACTGCTTGGACAAATAGAGAGGTCGAAAGTGCCTTGGGTCCATGGAATTCTTCCATGGCGTGGCCGGTATGTGGGAACTAGTAAAGAAATCAAATGCAGGGCAGCTAAGGCTTAAAGATGAAAATGCTGAGTCATAAGACCATCACCAAATGGGAAGAGGTAACTTGTATTTCTATTTAATCCCTGTCATCAGTTTGGATTTCTGGTGCTTACAATTTAAAGAAATAATGTAACTATGGTATAATAAAGCCAAGACCCAGCAGGTCTTTTCATTTCTTCCAGGAACTGGGGACAAGGGAGAGCAGTGGATGACTGCTGGTGGATTTGGGTTTTGGGGAGGAAAAGCCAAAATTTAAGTTGATTACAGTAATATTGCACTACTACATGAACGTACTAAAATACTGGTCTGTGCACTTTGAACAGATGACATTTATGAGCTACGTCAACAAAGCATTCTTGAAGCTGATTCTCTCTCCTTAGTTCACCAAATAGAAATTTACAAAGTAGTTACTCGGAACGAGCTAAAAAGTTAATAGAGAAGTATATAAGATTCACAATAGACCTTTGTCCCTCACAAAGGAAAGTTGTGTAGACATCAATGAAGATAAGTGAGCATGGCAAACAGCTTTTGAATCTGCTATGCTCTGGAGGAACCAGTCAAGGTCTGGGCCAGCCTGGGTAGCCTCAGCAGGGGAAGGTCTTCCTGAAGATCCAATGAGATCTTGGAGTTGGGGAGGGGAGCTTTCTTTCTGTGGAGTTTGGGAAAGTACTGAGGGTCTTGCCCATGCTTATCAAGTGGTCTACCCTCAAGCCACAACCGCACCCCAAGGACAAAACTTCCTTGAAGAATGAGCATGGACAGAAATGGTCTTGTACTTGGGATTCTTCTTAGTCAGGAAGGGGAAAAACAAGGACCCATTTAGGAAAGGCGTTGGTTGGGGAGATTGGAGGTTCACTCACCCACTGGAAGTCAGATTTTATTCCAGGAACTCAAATCAGTGGTTGAAGACAAGACAAGCGCATTTATACGTATCACCCTCCTGTCTGTCTGAACGTGCATTTAAGAACAAGAGCAACAGCAAAGCCAAAACTACCGTTCATTTAGTTTGTTAATGTGAACGTATGTGTTCATGTGTGTGTATACATGTGGGGGAGTGTGTGTGTGCGTGTGTGTGCGTGTGTGTGTGTGTGTGTGTGTGTGTGTGTGTGTAGAACCCAAAAGCCCCGTGTCTTCCTCTATTACTCTCCTTTTGTTTTGGGACAAGATCTCTCACTGAACCAGAGCTCAGCTAGTTTTCTAGACTGGCTGGCCATCCGGACCAGCGATCCTCTGACGTCTGCCTTCCCAACGCCGGAATTACAGGTACATGCAACCATGACTAGCCATTTACCCGGGTCATGGGATTCCTAACTCAGTTCCTCATGCTTTCATGATGAGCACTTTATTGACTGAGCCAACTCCCCGGTCCCCCAAATTATCCTTGATTGACACTTAGCCATGAGCACTCTGCTTTGCGGCTTTTATTTTAGGGTCGGATTAACTGGCTATCACACAGGGCCTTCCACTTTAAAGCTGGCTTTCGTCTTCCTTTGTGCTGACGTCAGAGATCCAAACGAGGGCTTGGAAAGTCTTTGGGGACTAAAGAGGTTATCTCTGAAAGTTTTCCAATAGGAAACGTGAAAAAGCGGAGTCTGGGGTGGAGGCTGGGCAGGTTTCTCTCTGTTTAGTCTGGCTGTGAGAATGCACTGGGTCAGAACCAGAACGCATGAGTAGGAAGAGGATCTTGGTGATGTGGACACTGCCTGGGATAGGGTGAGGAAAGGACTCCATGGTGAATTTGGGACCTCCAGAGTGGTGACAGGGAGACCGTAGTGAGTGGCAGAACCTTGATGGAAACAGCTCAGACATGAAAGCGGGTTTGGAAAGGTGTTTCGAGCTCTGGTGGTGATCTGGGCTTGTGCAGGGCCCTGGACCATGTGCCCAGCCGTGTGCTGCAGTCTTTATCCACGAAGTGGAAGCCAGAACTCTGGCCACTGCCTTATAGAGTCGGGATGCCCCAGGGGATACCATCTATGAGTTTCTAGAAGGGATTTCTCTTTCTGATAAAAACCTAATAAGGAAACCCCCTCTTTCTCAGCTTTGATATTTTAAATACAAGGATGGGATCTAGGGAACCCAAGGTTAGCCACAGCCCTTCACGGTCGTACAGGTTGGACCATAGAAACAGGTTGGAAATGGACTAAGTCAGCCACAGAAGAGCTCCTGAAACAGCAAAGAGACCATTGCTGCTGCTGCTGCTGCTGCTGCTGCTGCTTCTTCTTCTTCTTCTTCTTCTTCTTCTTCTTCTTCTTCTTCTTCTTCTTCTTCTTTTTGGCTATTTATGGTCTTTCTTGGGTTCACAGGAGAGAAGAAGTGTCAGCCATCACTTGTTGACCAGGTTTCACCTCCTCCTTACACTGTATGTATGTCCAGAGCAGCCCCCAGAGCAGAGGGTGAAGAGTTCTTCTGCCTCTTCTCTTATGTGCCAGAAAAACAAACAAACAAACAAACACACTCACACTGCCCAAACACTTTTGTTTGTTTTTCTGTTTTTGAGACAGGGTCTCACTATGTAGCCCTGTAACTCACAATGAAGACGATGCTGGCCTTGAACTCACAGCCATGCACCTGCCTCTGGCTCCCAAGTGCTGGGAGTAATGGTGATAACTACCATGCCTGGTGATAACTACCATGCCCAGCTTCCTAATGCTTTGTGTTTTTGTGTTTTGAGACAGAGTCTGTTTGTATAGCCCGGCTGGAACTCACTCTGTAGACCAGGTTGGCCTAAAACTCACAGAGAGCTACCTACCTCTGCCTCCCAAGTGCTGGGATTAAAGACGTGCACCACCACACTCAGCCCCAAACAGTTTTTAAGGTAGCCATTCCATTATTTGTTGCCAGGGCATCAAAGTTAACAGGTTTTGTGCAGATCCGAGGTCACCTTGATCCAAGCCTTACTTTGTTTTCTCTTTTAGACATTAATTTTGGAGAGATACCGTATATAGAAAGATCATTACAATTATTTACTGAGGTATATTCCAAATATACACCAATATATTTATTCCAAAATATTAGGATTTATTTTTTAAAAAAACGGGACAACAGAAATGGGGAGACTGTATCAGATATCATTTCTAGTAAATGTGGACTTTTCAATAAAAGTCTCTAAAGGGCAGACAGCTTGGCCTGGAGCCGAGCCCCAGTTTGCTGCTAGCTGAGAGCCTGCTTGGGGTCCAGTACTGCACTGTGCTTCTGAAGGCCCCTTGGTGGAGGGCTCGTTCCCATTACCCTTAGATACAGAGCAGGCCCAGGAAGCAGGCTCCCCTCTCCGACCCCCGCTCTTTGCTTCCTCCCACCTTACCCACAGTCCTTGGTGTCTGCTGGTGGGAAGGCAGGCAGGCCATGATGGATGTGTGCTGACGGAGAACCAGCCGGCATTGTGTAGTTTTTGAATTGCAGCAGCAACTCTGGAGGCCTGAAGGACCGGCAATTGAAAAGGAATTGATTCAGGACTTCAAAATGAGATTCAGGAGGTCCACAACAAGCTAGATCGCACAAACCCCAACTTTTAGTAACTTCCCTTTTTGATATGTTTATTCATTTGGTTTTCATGTGTTGCTCCGGCTGTCCTGGAACTTAGTAGGTATCCCAGACTACCATTGAACTCATGGCAATCCTTCTGTCTCAGCCTCGTGAGTGCTGAGATTACAGGTGTGAGCATCACACTCCCCTCTCCATTCGAGACTTACTAAGTTTTCAGTTGTATTAGAATGTAGCAGCAACTTTACTGAGGGGCCCCTGAGGCTTTGTGCATTACATAGGAAGTTTGTGATAAAATTCTCATGAAAAAGAGAGAAGGGAAACATGCCCGAGGCTGGAGAGAGTGTTCAGCAGCTAACAACACTGGCTGCTCTTCCAGAGGGCTGAAGCTTTGTTCCCAGCACCCATTGGGGGCTGCTCCCAATGACCTGTATCTCTAGCGTAAGGGGATCTGATGCCCTCTTCAGGCCTCACATGCCTTCACCTGCCCACACTTGGCATACACACATGCATTGGCATACACACATGTGTACACAGATAGATACATACACACAAAGGAAGGAAGGAAGGAAGGAAGGAAGGAAGGGAGGGAGGGAGGAAGGGAGGAAGGAAGGAAGGAAGGAAAACATGAGATGGAGATTCTAGGCATGATTCTGGATATGTAATTGCTGCCTTGGGGCAATGGAGGAAATGGTGAAATGGTTTAATCTTTCCAAGCTTCATGTCTGTCAATGAAAGTGACTAAATTATGTGCAGGATGCTGTGCACAGAAATTTCAAAGTTTCTTCGATAAGACAGAGGCTCCCTCGTTCAGTGTGGCACTGGGTTAGGTGGGTCCTCCCACATTTCTCCTTGAGAGAGTGCGTCTGCATGCAGCACCGGGAGGTCAACCCTTTCAGGCACAGTGGCGCTTTGGTGGTGGAATTATGGGTAGAAATACAGGGCGCTTAATTCAGCTTGAATTTAAGATTCAAAAGATGATTTTTATATTTTAAAGTTTTGTATTCGTGTATAATAATTATACATGATGATGGGTTAATTGTGCCATTTTCATACATGTATATAATGTATATATTAAGTCATATTTACCTCCACCCCCTCTCTTCTTCCATCTCACTCCTGCTGATTCTTCTCCTCTTCCCGACTAAGTCCTCTTCTACATTCATTCATATCTCTCTCTCTTCCCCCCTCTCCCTTTGTCCTTCTCCCTCTCCCTCTCCCCCTCCCTCCTTCCCTCCCTCCCTCCCTCCCTCCCTTCCTTCCTTCCTTCCTTTCCTTCCTTCCTTCCTTCCTTCCTTCCTTTCTTCCTTGCTTCTTATTTTTTGTGACCACATGATTTTTCTTTGGGATTGCTCATAGGAGCATGAGTGAGGGGTTATTTACAGGATCATGGGCACCTTACCAGTGGCTACACCACTAAATCAACTATCTCCGTGTCTCTCAGAAACCTGTAACTGCCCTGTGAGCACCTCCCCCATCCACGATAGGTTATTGACAATCTAGTCATAATGCAGATCTTGTGCAGGTAATCATAGCTACTGTGAATTCAAGACTGCAGGGGCTATAGCATGCCCAGAGGACAGCATTCCACAACATCCCACCCTTTCTTCTGACTTTAAAATATACTTTCTCTATAGCTCCTAAGAAAAGATTCTTTCTCCAGTGCTTCTTTTTGTATAAATGTTTTCATTTATAATACTATAAATAGTTAAATTTGTGTTTATTAGGGCTAGAAATTGCTCAAAGTGTCCATTTCCCCTCATTCTTCAGTGATATTCCCTTAGCTTTGGAGGGGATGGTACAGATTCTCATTTTAGCTAAACCCTAAACAGTTATTTATTCCCATCAGTTTGACCAGTTCTGAATCTCTGCAGTTATCGCTGTCCACTGCAACAGAAACATCTCTGACTCAGGAAGCTTCTCTGGCTTCAACATAATTCTTTAGAAGGCAATATCGTGTCTACGGAATAAAACAGCATCAGTGGCTCCTCCCACTAAAGGACAGCCCCAACCACTAGTATTTGACCAGGTTTACAAAGAGGAACTCCTTCCTGTGGAATAGGTCTCAAACCAGCCAGAAAGCATTGTTTACCCCATAACAGCCATGCCACTAACACACCCGTGAGCACATCTTACCTCTCACACCAGTGATGTATCACACAGGGCCCATAGCTAAGTCAGGCTGTTGACGACAATTTCCCTCCCAGCAGCCTGCATTCTACCTTTGGTGCTATGAAGGCTAGGCAGCAGGGAGGAGTCTTCCAGTCTCCTTTCTAGCACGACTTCTCTATGTCCTGTGAACGGAGTACGTGGTGTCTTCAACAATGCAGTCTTACCGTCTAGTTCTGGTGAGGAACTAAGAGCAGTGACAACTGACTGTGTGGTCTGGGGGAACCTCTGGGGTCCCCCTATTGTATTTTTAGTGTTATGTCCTAACAATGGCATAGGGCATACTGACACTAAAGAAACTGATTACTTATCTGAACTTCAAATTTAACTGGGCGCCATGTGTTTGCTAAGTTGCCAACTTGAATTCTGGGAGGAGTCATGGATGGTAACAGCCCTAGTATAAGATGTTCAATATGGGGTAAAGGAGGAACACAGAGGTCTCCAGGTTTGATAACTGGTGTCCCTGGAGGAGTTTGAGGAGTGTCCTCAGAGACTAAACGGGAAGAGGACCCGTCCTCTCCTTTCTGAATCTGACTTTTTCTTCACTCTTGGTTGGCTTTAGCATCAATGAAAACGTTAATTCTTTGTGGTCCAGTCTCGGCTTGTGTGGCTTGCAGCAGGTGAGCTGACCCTTCTTGGTTATTTTCATTCCTTGTGTTTACTGCTCCTCTCTGAGCTGACTTCTGTTCCTGTGTGCCCTGCATTGATTTCCTACTCTATAGACCGTTTCTCAACAGGAAAGTGATCGCCAGATTCTCACATCCCTCCCTGGCTGTCTGGGCCTTTTCAGATTCCATGTCGGCTCACCACCCCATGGTCTGCACAGCCCTCCTCCCCAGAGCACATCTCGACAGAAGTGGAAAGCATCACTCTCCACTACTAATGCGGGAGGGTCTCACTCCAGTTTGCAGCTTGCCTGTGGTGCTCCAGGGGTGGGATCAGGGCTGTGTGCTGCTAGGTTTGTTTCTGTTTGTCAAGCAAGATCACTTAGCACCTGGAGTTGGGCAACTGTGCTTTCCTGTGAACTAGAGGGAGCCGCTGAGCTCAAGACACCAAGGTCATCTCTCCCAGATGGTAAGCATCTAAGGGCACCAGGCCCTTAGGTTAAAAGTAGCAAGTGACATGCAAGGGGCTTTGGATGTCACTCAGGTAGGTCCCTAATACAGGAGGACTGTTACCCCCAGCCTGGCTTATTTGACTATCCAGTGCAAGGAGAGCAGCAGAAGGGGCTCCTTGTGGTGCCTCTGTGTGGCACATCAGGGGGTTCTTGGGTTGGGGCCTTTGATGCCCAGTATGGGAGATAAGGACTTTGGCAAGTAGAGGTCATTTGGAGGCCGCTGCTCAAGGCCAGTTCTAAGGTGGCTGCTGGCTTGTCACTGTGCAATTATTGAAAGGGTGAAATAACGGCTCTTCTGTTTAAGAGGTGGAAAGGGCTTGGGCTGGAGATGTAGCTCAGCGGTAGAATGCTGGCCTAACATGCATGACGTGCTAGGTTCGATTCCCCAGGACCACAGCAACCAACACTTCCTTGGCTGGCTGGAAATTCCTTCTGGAAACCCCAGTGAGCACAACATTCACTCAGACAGCTTTATTCTGTGGGCTAGACCCTGGGCATGCTGAAAAGAAAGAGTGGGGAGCTCCCAAGCTAACGCTAGCAGAGCGCTGAAGTAATGAGTGCAGAGGTGAGAGGTCACAGCTGGGGACAGGGAGTGGGTGGTGCAGGGAGAGCTGTGGGCTTGGATGTCCTAAGAGCTGCTGGCGGTGGTATGTGTGCCCAGGTTGCCACAGCTGTATTGGCTGTGCTCCCATGGGAAACTGTACTCTTAGCCAGGCTTGGTGGCACAGGATTGGATCCCAGCTGTTGGGGAGGCTGACGTAGTGGATCAGACGTTCCAGGGCTGCTGGGGCTGTAGAGTGAATTCAAGGCCAACCCAACCCGGGCAACTTATTGACACCCTGTCTCAAAATAAAAGGTAGAAAAGGGTTAGGGTTACAGCTTAGCTATCGAACACTTGCCTAGAACATCCAGGGCCCTACTTAGCCTCATGTGCCATCTACACATACACATGCCCTCCCCACACCACCCCCACCCCACCACCACCCCACCCCCACACCACACACACACACACACTAAGGTCTGAAGGAGCCTTCCTCCAGGGATGACCTTCAACAATTTAATTACTAAAAAATGGCCTCTTGCCTCAAAGTGGATAACCTTATTCATGCCTCAGAGACCCTGTGGGAGCACACCGAGAACAAGTCTCAGATGGTCTCATGGTTCAACTTCCAGGCCATCTGCATCCTCCCTGTCTCCATCCGGGTTTCCCCTAAGTATGTCCCTCTCCCCATGAATCCCTATGGCTGGCTCTTCCTCTGAGAACCCCATCTGACATTGTAGGAGCAGGGAGGGCATGGAGTTCCTGAGTTTGGACCCGTTTCTCCTGATGTAAGGAGGGCGAACAGACAAGGTGAGAGAGGGTATCGTCGGGCATCTGATGTGAAGAGTGGGAACGGTATTTGATTGTCAACCTAGATAAGTGACAATGATATCTATGTGGGGAGCCAGGCAGGATGGTGGTATCTTTTTCTTCAGCATGCCGCAGCCTAGAGTATAGAAACCAGCAAATAAGGGGTCGAGAGTTGGCTCAGCCGCAAAGGGCACCAGTTGCTCTTACAGGGGACCGGAGTTGGATTTCTAGCACCCACATGGGGAGCTCACAAATAGTTGTAACTCCTGTTCCAGAGGATCTGATGCCCTCTTCTGGCCTTCTCATGCATGTGGCACACAGACACACATGTAGGCTTAACACTCACAGACAAAAATGAATTAAAATCAAAAGCAAGAACCTGGGAGTAGTTGACATAAGGTTGCCCCTCCGGCAGATGGGTACCACAGGAAGTCAAGGGATTGGCATGAGAATAAATGACTTGAATTTATGAAGGAGTGATTAGTTTGGAAGAAAATAGTGGGGTGAGTGGACCAACGGAACTGAGAAGAGTAGGGCCATATTAGGAGGGTGTTTGGACTTTGGAATAGAAAACTATATGATTTGGGGGTGAGGGTTGGAATGTAGCTCAGCTGGTAGTGTTCCTGCCTTGCATGCATGAAATCCTGGATTTGATCCCTAGCAACAAATAAAACGGGTATTGTGGTGCACACCTGTAATCCCAGCACCCAGGTGGTAATGGAGGCAGGTGAATCAAGCTCATCCTTGGCTATACAGTGAGGCCAGCCTGGGCTATGTGATACCCTGTCTCAGACAACCAAGCAAGAGTAAGAGCATGTTTGCTGAATGTCAGGTCTAGAATATGCCCTGGGCATAGGTGAGGGGCAGTTGATGGGGTGAGGAGATCGAGTACTGTGGTGTTAGTGAGTTGGGTGAGCCACCTTCTTCCCTGCCCCAAGCATGGGGACTATGGTCACTTCCTATGTCTATGCCTTTAGGCAGAGTGTGATCTTCATGATGGCTGTGGGCAAAGACAGATGACTGAAGATATTTCCTACTGAATGTACAGGACCCTAGACAGTTGTATTTCCTGCTTTTTCTGTTTTCCTGGTGCTGCACGGTCTCTTGGAGTACTTGACATTCTTTACATGTCCTGTTCAGGAGAACTCCAGCCCTGTTGACTCTCACTTTTCTTGGTATGTGTTTCTACTTGCTGACAGGGCCCTGGGGGACTGAAGGACATCACAGGAGAAGCAGCTTGGTACAGTGCAGCGGCCAATGCTCTCCCCTCCATGGGTTCTTCCCCAGCCCCTTCCTCGTTCAGATCATTCCTGCTCTCCTATTGGGTTGAGATGAAACGTTTCTTTTTGGTTTTCCCGGAGCATCTCAGGACTTCTCCCCATGTCTAGTCTCACAGTCCCGGTTCACCTGCGTGCCTTAGCACAGTTGGAGTGAAGCAAACAACATGAGCAATCTGTTGCTCAAGTCTGTCACCCGATGGAATGTAACCTCTGTAAGGGCAAGGACCCCATCTGTATCCCCAGTACCTGGCAGGGCGCCTTCCATAAACGTTCCTAGAACAAATCGATTAGTGTGCATGGATCAGAGAGAGTCCACTTCTCTTCCTAGAGTGGTCCCCCTTATGTTGGAGTCTTGGGCAAATCACTGCAGCTCTTTGGGAGAAAGATCTGCTTACTGGTTTTAAGATGACCTGATTTCTGAAATTACAGTGTGCCAGCCAAACATCTATTAAACCTCAAAGTAATGCTGGGCTAACCAAGAGGGTTCTTGTGGAAATTCTTGTTTATTGTTGTTCATTTTTGATTATTTGTTTGGGATAGGGTCTCACATGGCCCAGGCTAGCTTCAATCTTTTATGTAGCCGAGGCTGGTCTTGAACTCTTAATTCTCTTGTCTCCACCTCCCAACTCTTGGGATTAGAGATGTCTCTTAGAGCTACTTAAAGTAGTCAAATTCTAGCGATGTCAACTTCCTTTGTGGTTGGATGGTTTACTGCTCTGGATCAAACAATAGTAAGGAGCAGAGTAGAAAGCATACAATAGGAAAACATGGGGAGGCATGCGATGTTTGTGGTACCAATCGCTACTCAGAGGGCCCTGTACTGTGGCACATGTGACATGTTCATACGTCAGGACAGAAGTCTAAGCGCTCAGTGAGCGCGGCATTGGGCAGCCTGGCCATTCTGGGCTCCTGATAACTCAAGAGCTCTGGCTTTTCCTCTGAGGTGTGATGGGAACCACTGGAGGGCATTGAGTGGGAATGTGACATGACTTGAGGTCTTCATTTCTTAGTAGTGGTGTGATGCAAGTTTCCTGTTTCTGTTTGTGCACATTTGTGTTTCCTTGGGTGGTAGATAGTCCTATACAACCAGAGATAAGTTGCTTCTTTGGTCAGGTTATAAAGTGACAGTTTGTACTCAGCAGTTTCTACGATGTCACGTGGATAGAGGTGACTGCTTTATCCTAGTCATGATGTTCATATCATACACCTGCCTCTGCAGTCTGGACTGGCTCAGAAGGAGAGGAAGTGTAAAGATACATGGATGCATAGAAAGGATAGATTGAATGGGAGGGTGTAAGCTGGATGGAGAGACGGACAAGACGGATAGGCAGACAGACGGATAATAGAATGGGAGGAAAAGACAGACAGAAAGACAGGGGTAGAGTAGCTTCCTCTGTCAGGCCGTGTATAAGGAGAACTTATGGGCTCCTTCTGTGAATCACAGATACAGAATTCAGAAGTTGTGTAATTGGATGGCCTCTTCCTTAGTTCCTTCCTCATTATATACATTCTATTTTATCAAAGTAGAAATTGTGTTTTATTTTCCTCCCCACAGCAGTGAGAATGTTAAAGGGAGCCGGTGTTGGATTGAGCAGTGGGTGAGAGGCATATTTGCTGAACAATGAGAAAACCTAACAAAACTATACTCTGTCCCCTTGGTGTGGGATACTCTTTCCTGAATGCGCAGTAATGCCTGGATCTTTTCTTTTGTGTTCTGGTTTTGTGCAAACACAAATTATACTCTTGTTGACTCTACCATAAGCCATGAAACTGAAGACGGGGAAACCCGAGTCCTCTCGAGGACAGTTTCACCGGACCTGCTTCCTGGGTTCCTGTGATGGAAACCAAGAGCACCTGCCTCTTCCTGGAGGAGGAAGCGCCCAAGCAGAAACCAGCACAGGCCCTTGATGAAAACAGTCAGGGCAGCTTCCTTTTTTAAGAATCCACACATTTCAGATATGGGAGAAGTCCAGGAGGTCACCCAGCCCTCCCTCATCAGGAAATGAAGAAAGTGAAGAGAGCAGAGAGGCATTTGTTCACACCTGACTCAGGGGGTGCAGATTTCTCGAAGCCATGTGCTGTTGTAACACAGGCTGCAAGAGGGGTGTGTGTGTGTGAGTCATAGCCACACCAATTACTAGCCACTGTGGCCCAGACAAATGATGTAATCTCTCTGAGCCCTGCATTCCCCATCTGTCCCTAAGCAGGTTTGTAAGAAGCGCAGACCAAAACATGTGATGCCCAGGCAACAGAGCTCAGAGATAGTTGTTGTAGTAGCTCCTTGTTGTTACAGGTGATGCCAGATAGAACCACCTTGGAGTTTAAAGGATCAGCCAGTGCTGAGCTTGTGTGTGTATGTGTATATATATATATATATATATATATATATATATATATATATATATATATATAGTCAAACAGACCTCAGGGTGGCCTTGATGTAAGGTATTGTGGAAGGCACTGTAGTGAGTTCATTAATAACTACAGACATGATGTTCTTGTTTTTGAGTGGGGGGGTGCAGACATGTGCACACTGGCCCGTGATTCAGTAAGGACTGTGGGAAGAGACACCAGGGTGGATATGGGGCTCTGGTTGGACAGAGGGGTGAAAGGCTCAGCAAATTCTTTAGGAAGGGAGTACCATTTGAGAGGCTCTGTAGGTTATAGAGTAAGAGACTGGGGCACATTCCTGTTGAAAGGGGCCTCTTATACACAAATACAGCATATTTTAGGTTTAATGAACCTCTCTATTTAAATGATCATTTTAAATGATCAATGAAAAAAAGAAAGCTTGAAACAATCATCGCAGCTGGGCGTGGTGGTGCACACCTTTAATCCCAGCACTCAGGAGGCAGAGGCAGGGGGATTTCTGTGAGGTTGAGGCCAGACCGGTCAACTAAGTGAGTTCTAAGACAGCCAAGGCTACACAGAGAAACCATGTCTTAAAAAAACAAACAACAGAACAATAATAGCAGTTATGATTTAGGGAAACTTGTTATGTCCTAAATACTTTTCATGTATTCATTCCTTGGTATGCTGTTTGTCAATATGAAGTAGATTATTATTATCCCCATTTTACAGATGTGAAAACCGAGGCATATGAAGTTAGTACCTTGTGACTGGTTTGTAGAAGACCCAAACTTGGACCTAGGCTATGAGTTGAGTCCATGCCCCAGCTTTGGCATCAGGCTGTGTCAAGCTTGGTTTCCTTGTCCTCTGTACCCTGCTCTGGTCTCTGGTCTCTGAGCTGTGGGGCTGTCTCAGGGACCACTTTGCACTCTCTTTCCTGTTGAAAGAACAGAAGGAGCCTGGAAAGTGATGGGGGGGGGGCAGTTTGAGGCCGGGCTCCCATATATGATAGGCAGGTGCTGCATCGCTGGACTATACCCCTAGCTCCTTTTGATTTTGAGACAGGGTCCTGCTAAATTACCGAGGCTGCCTCCAGCTTTGCATTCTCCTGCATCAGCCTCCCAAGGAGCTGGGGTTCTAGGTGGGTACTGCCCTGTCCAGCTTGTAAGGAATCTGGAAGCACAAGTCTTCTGGCTTTCTCTTTTAAAGTTGGCTCAACTGCTATCCTTTGTCCTTTGCATTTTTGTGTGTATTTTAGGAACAACTCATCAATTTCCACCAAAAAGAATGCTTGGATCTTATTAGGTTGTGATAGGTCTGCGTATTGATTCGTAGAGAATTATCACCTTAACACTGTTGAGTATTTCAATCCAAGAACATGATATATTACTGCACTTGTCTAGGTCATCTTCAATTTTGCCCAGTAACACTTTCAGAGTTATCAGTGTAAAGGTCTTATACACGTTTTTATTAGATTTGCTCTTGGGTATTTTCTTTACTTGAGTAAGCATTTATTTTTGCCATTGCATACACATATAATAATTGTCTTTTGGGTATTGACCAATTGCCTTAGGATCTTAGAACTTCTAAAGCATATTTGTGGGAGGCTTCTTGTAGATGTCTTTTATTGTTAAGGAGGTTTCTTTCTGTCCTACGTTCCTAAGACTTTGTTTAAAACAGTGGCCGGGTGTTGTGTCGAATGCCTCTAATCCTGGCACTCAGGAGGCAGGTGGATCTCTGTGAGTTCAAGGCCAGTCTGATCTACATAATAAGCTCCAGGACAGTCAGAACTGTGTGAGTGATCCAATCTCAGACAAAACAAAGCAAACATGAGTGGATGCTGGCTCTGGTCACAGCCCTTTCCGCACATCTCGAGATGTCGAATGCTCAGTTCAGCTCTGGGGTCTACACTAACTCTGTCCTTGGACTTGGTCTTACCCCTGAATTCATAAAAACTATGTAATAAGAAGAGAACAAACAAGGGCCTGAAACAGGAGGTGGCAGTCAAGACAGACAGGAGAGACAAATGTAAGAGGTCTCGATGCTCTGTAATACATTCTTTCCATCACAAACCAGTTCAAGAGAGGCAGAGCCCACCCACCATTTTATAGTCAAGCTACTGTTTCCTAAGCTTAGAAACCCACCCATGCCTTTGATTAATATTTGTATTATAGGAACAGTAAGCTTTTTCTTTTTTTCTTTTTCAAATCCCTAAAGTCTGAGGCATCATCTTCAACTCCATCACTGTCTCCCGGTTGAAAACCAGGGAATCGCAGCGTCTACACAACACCACCACACTGTAGAGGGGCAGACAAAGTGGGTAGATATCTCCCTCACATGGCTGGTGCACTATGCAAAATACACGTTTGTGAGTTTCCAAATTGACTTGCATATAAGCACTTGGATACCACAGAGTTACTTCATCCTTGGAGCTTAGGACTTGACTACCCTGAGCATGGGTGCCCTCGTGTGGATGTGAGAGAATGTACAAAGAGCATTCATTCTTCAGAAGGGCCCTTTCGTGTTCTGTGTCTCACTAGCCTAAGGCAACCCAGACAGCAGGAAGTCATAGACATCTGCCTACCTCTGCCTCCCAGTGGAGGGTGGAATTAAAGGTGTGCGCCAACACTGCATTTATCCTTTTTATAGCCATCATCATATTTTAAATTACATACCTTGTGGACTTTTCTTTTCATATGTAGGTACTATTGATTGATATGCTACAACGGAAGGTGAAATTTCAGATTTCTTATAGTGCTCCTTCTCATATTCCATCTTAGCTTATGACTATTTATATAAAATAATTAAATTATATATTTAAATATGTGGCCTTCCCCGTAATAATCATGTTTGGGTAAAGACTTTTAGTGAAAGAAACACAGATTCAGGTTATTAATGTCAGACAAACATAAATGCAAAATTGCAACTATGACAGAGATGTTTTCACATCGGAAAGAAACAGGGGATGGTTATTGGTATGTGTCTGATCAAACAGGAACACTAAGGCTGTCGAGGAGCTGAGTGATGTCATGAAGACAAATCCAAAGGTGACTCTAGATGTGCCCAAGTAACCTATGTGAGGACTGCCTTGTAAGCTGTGAAGGCTGACTACCATAAAGGCCTTCCATCACTGCTACCAGGCATGAGGAGGTCCTTAAGACCATCCTGAGTTCTGGGAGACCTTGTCTAAAAAATATGAATTGATTGTAACCGTGAGGGTTCACTTCTGACTTCTGGATCCTGTAGGAGGATGTCTGTCCTGTGGCTAATGACACAATGTCTTGGTGAACACTGGCTTACTATTAAGTGTGAACCAGAACGCGTGGTTCTCTCAACTCTTTCTTTTTCAGGATTTCTGCAGATCTTCTTCAGCTTTCATATGAATTTTACAATCCGCTTATCAGTTTCTGCAGAGGAACCCACTGGGATTTTTGGTAGCCACTGCTCTGAATCTATAGATCCACTCGGAGAATGTCAGCATCTCGACAGTATTGCCTTTGAACCCCTTGTGTGAGAACCCCTCTGTTTATATTTTCCTCAGTTTCTTTCAGTCTTTCCAACCTTCTGAGTGTTCCTGCTACTGTGATGGAAGAGCTTCGACTGAGCAATTTGTAAAGAGCAGGAGTTTATTGTTCACGGTCACAGAAGCTGTGAGTCTGAGATCTAAGCATCGATAGGCTCATCACGATGCTGGAGCTGCTGGTCTGAGGACCACATCTTGGGATGTGGGTATTAGATTAGGTCAGTTCAGTGGGGCAAGGGGAGACCCGCCTGGGATGGGGATGAACAAGGTAATAAGTAAGTGAACAGTCTCTTGGGGTCTCTCCTGGTCTGAAACCCTCATGGGAGAGCCAAGCTACAGATAGCAAACTCCGTGTGATAAATAACGGTAGTTAAGAACACAGACTAAAGCAGTGAAGACTCAGTTCTCTTTCTGCCAAAATGCTTGACTTGGGACAAGTTACTCAGCCCCTCTAAACCTCAACTTCCTTGAAAGTAAGCTAGGGTTACCAATTGTTATTGTATAGGGGGGCTGGAAGAATTCAGTGCATTATAAAGTGCTCAGCATAGTACCTGACCCATAGCGAATGCTCTGTGCTAGCTCTTCTGGCCCTTGGTGACCTGGCCCAGTCACACATGACTGAAGTTCCTTGGAACTAAACTGAATGGAAGAAACATGATGGATTTATGCGTGCTGGCCTTTGCTGCCGGGTACATCGGTCGCCTTCCTTGTGGAGGACAGGCATGTGCAGACGATGTGTGTGTATGTCGCAGAGAAAGTGGTACGGTAACCTCGGTTCCAGTCCGGGTTTCCATTTATCTGTGAAGCCAAGTTGGCCTGAAGTTTTTTCCCTGGCTCTGAGATCTGCAGCGTCTGCACTTCCCTCTCACGGACAAGAGGTGGCAGCAGAGACAGGGTCGAGACTGCCCTTTGTCCTGAGAGCTGTGGTTCCCAACCTTCCTGACAAGACGACCCTTTAACACAGTTCCAGGGTTATGCTAACCCCCCCCCCCCCCCCCCATTGCAAACTGTTTTCATTGCTACTTCGGATCTGTAATTTTGCTACTGTGATGAATCATAATGTAAATATCTGTGTTTTCCAGTGGTCTTAGGCAAACTCGGTGAAAGGGTCATTTGACCCCAAAGGGGTTGTGACACACAGGTCGAGAACCACTGACTTGGGGTAATCTGGCATTCTGTAACTTGCACCATATTATAAAATAAGATGCCAAATGGCTTATTTTTCTTACTGATCTTGGTGGTTCCTATGAGGCCTTAATGCCCCTGGAGCATAATACATGTATGGTATTACCAGGATTTTCCTATTCTTCCAGTCCTTACATCACTGTTACCACTTCCTGGAAAAACACCTCCAAGTTCTCACCCATAATAAGCTAGGGCCCTGGGTGGCAGGGAGGTAGCCATGTGCTTTATAAGGTGAAAACTTTCTTCTAGAATCAGAGAGGATTTGACTTTACTAGATGCGTGGTGACGTTCACCCAATGTATTTCATAGAACATCCGTGTACTGTCAATCTATTTGAATGTGGCCCAGTTATAAATGACACAGTCTGTAAGTTGGGAAGCTCTGCTTCTTGGTTGAGGCTGGCCAGGCTGGGAAGGAGGGGGTAAAAAGTGGGAGCAGACCACACGTGAGATGGGAGCGCCATGCAGAAGCAGAGCATCCTCCAAATCTGGAGATAGTGTTCTAAAGATATCTCAGGAAGACGTCCGGGGTGCAGGTCAGAAGACCCATTAGAGGCCTTAAACATGACATCCAAGGGAGCTGGCGTAAGACCTACATAAAAGGATCCCTTTTCACCAGGGAGTTGGGGATATCACAGAATGGCCAGCATAGCCAGAAATAGAATTGAAGGGCTTAAAAGAAAGGCTAAGGGCCATGTTGAATGGTTTGCATGTACCAGAGGAAACTGACACGTTAATATTAGATGTTTCACGGTTTGATCATATGCCATATGACTCTGGCAGTCTCCCAGCACCCTTACATCCTCCTCTGTGGTGTTCAGAGCATCTCTTAAAATGATCGTCTGAAAGCGGACCCTCCGGAGGGCAGGGAGGAGCAGGGCCCTGGATTTCAGAGCAGTCTTCCTTCTTTCTTAGGCCTGGGTACTGAGCAAAGAGCATATCTGGAATGTGAGTTCAAAGCCCTCCAGTGCCATCACACACTCCTGTTGGAGCCGGCCCCTCTGCCAGCTGGGCAGAGTAGAGGGATAGATTCACCCTTGAGGTCAGTGGCTGTTTTGGTAGTTGCTATGTAAACTGTACCACTTGGTTAAGAGGTGGAGGTAGAAATGGAACCCTGTGCTGGTTTGGGGACTTAGTGGCAGGGACTGGAAACTCTTAGTGAGGTATGCTCCGTGGAGGGAGGGATAGCGAAAAGTCAATAATCTCAGACGCTTATTTTATTTTATCTTACTGAGACAGGATCTCACTATGTAGCTCTGGCTGTCCTAGAACTCACTTTGTAGACCAGGCTGGCCTCAAACTCACAGAGATCCACCTGACCCTGACCCTGTCCCCGCCCCCACCCCTGCCTCAAGTGGTGTGATTAAAGACTTGCACCACCACACCTGGGTAATCCCAAATTCTTTTCCACAGTGGAAAGCTGTATGGATTGAGGGTGGAACATGGTTAGTTAATATTTGCTGAAGCATAAGGAAGAAAGAAGCTGGGTCAGGTCGGAATGGACTTCCTTGGCAAAGTCATGGAGTACTCAAAGCTGTATCAGGGCCTACTGGAGACCTGCAGCCACTCCCTCAGGCCAGCAAGGGCTCTGAGTCACCTTAGTCTGCCTGGAGGGATTAATTACCCTTGCATCAGACTCCTGGTTTCCCTTGTGTTTGGGGACCTTCTGTAGAACTGTCACACTGTTGAGCCTTTCCTGACTCGTGGAGGTTTCATGTGTATATTTCACCTCAGAAGGGGAGAGAACATGATGTTCATGTTAGCTGTAGGCACCGAGGGTGGGAGGCTGGCAGGGTAGGACATGACTATCAGCCCAGCATTGGAGAGCCGAGGCTGCAGGATTATGAGGTTCAGGCTAGCCTGGGCTGCATATTGAGTTCCTATCTTTTAAAAAAACAGGAGCTGGGGAAGCTGATTGCTGGTTTGGATTCTAATGTATGGGGGTTGGGGTGTGACTTCTGTAGTATCATGTTATAGATAAAGTGGCTTCAAGGGAAAAAGGAGCTGAGTAAGCACTGACTAAGGCCTTTAAAAGAAAAATGACCTGATGAGGGTGTCGGCTCAATCCCAACACTTGGAAAGTGGAGATAGGAAGATTATGAATTCCAGGCCAGCTTCTGCTACATAAGGATTTGAGGCTGGGCTGGGCTGCAGGAGATTCTCTCTCTCTCTTTCTTTCTCTCTCTCTCTCCTTTCTTCTCTCTTCTTTTCTCCCTCCCTCTTCTTTTCACACACACACACACACACACACACACATTCACACACACTCACACACACTCACACACACACACACACACACACACACACACACACACACACACACACACACACACACACACACACTACTTGATATGTTCACCCATGAAGGTGAACGCTCTGTCCCTACCTGATGGGCTCTGAAAGGACATTGAGAACAAAGGACATATGAAAGACTTAAGACTTGGACTGATTACCTGGGTCAGACGCTGATCTTTAAAGGGATCTTTAAAAGGTATAGTCATTAAGTGATCACGTCAAGTGTTCTATAGCTACAGTCCCTAGAGTAGGAGCATCTTGGCATTATGAATATTACTGAGAAACTATGACCTACTTTAAAAATCGAAGAATAAAGGGAAACAAAGAATAATTAATTCACTTTTTTTAATTTCTAAAAGGCTTTCACTAGCTGATTGTTAGAGGAAAAATTTGGAAGCCTTGTAACCTTGTGCAGCCCCTTTGGGAAACAGTCTGGGATTCCTCAGAAAGCTGGATTATATAGATTTACTATATGAGTAGGAATTCTTCTAGCAATATTTCCAGAGAAAATGAAAACATAATTCTAAGCAGGTGTATATGTGAATGTTTGTAGCAGCATAATTCAAAATGGCCCCAACTGGAAAGACTCCAAATCTCTGGTAAGTGTGGGATATTTTGCCATAGAAAGAACAAAATTGTGATACATGCTACAATGTGGAGGGTCCCTTAGAAACTAGTGCTGAGGCTGGAGAAGGGGCTCAGGAGTCAGGAAAGCTTGCTGGTTTTACAGGGGACCTGAGTTAGGTTCCCAGCACCCATGTAGGGCAGCTCCCAGCCACCTGTAACTCCGGCTCCAGGCCCTCTTCTGGACCCCTGTGGGTACCAGCACTCACATGCACATACCCCTCTCCCTCACACATATACACATAAGTAAAAATGAAATAAATCCTTTTTAAAATTGCTAACCGGATGCCACAAACAAAAGGCTACACATTGTACGACTGCATTTATATGAAATGTGCAGATTAGGCAAATCCATAGATACAGGCAATAGATCAGTAGGTGCTGGAAGCTAAACGTAACCAAGGAATAACCACTAACACAGTGGCTTTTAGGGAATTGAAAATATTAGATAATTGTGATAATCATACCACTCTGTGAATACAATAAAATCCCTTGACTTGTACAGTTGGAAAAGTGTGAATTTTATGGAATTGAATTTAATTTTATGGCATATGAGTTATATATCATTAAAATATAAAGCATAAACCTTATTCTAGATATATCTCATGGTCTGAAGTTGTAGCTCCAAGGAAAAGCTTAGCATGCAAGAGGTCCTGGGTTCCTAGCATCCACATGCTTGTACACACACACACACACACACACACACACACACACACACACACCATGTAAAACTTAATCCAATCCAGTTATCCAGTTATGATTATAAGTGAAGTGTGGTGAGGAACAAAAGGACAATGGGAAAGATGGCAGAGAAAAGCCTTGAAGCAAGGAAGAGAATGGAAATGAAGAGAAAGGGGCCAGGTTACCAAGCCTGGTGACCCAGGTTCGATCCCCAGGATCCACATGGTGGAAGGAGAGGACCAGTCCTCTGACCTATACAGGGCAGATCATGGCCCGTGTGTGCCCACCTCCATATAGAAATAAAATAAAAAGAAAGAAAGAAAAGCGGGTAGAAATTAGGTGGGGTGGAGAAGTAAGATGACCCAGCAGGGAAGACTCTCGCCTCTGAGCCCGATGGCCTGACTTGATACCCAGGACCCATGTGGAGGAGGAGAGAATGGACTCTTAGAAGTTGTCCCCTGACCTCCACAGGAGTGCTGTTACCCCACCACCACACATAAATAAAGCGAAAATATTGAGATATTTTAATGGGGGAGGGGAGAGAGACAGAGACAGACTGGTTCCATGGATTTTGAAAATAATTGAACATTTCTTTCATTCTCTGAATTCTTAGGCCATGGTCTTCAGAATGTTATTACACATTGATCAACTTCTAATTCATAAAGTGAGCTTTATTTTAGATTCCCAATTGCCTGTTACCCTTAAACTCTTCCATGGTTTGGATTTAGGGAGTGGGGGTTGCTAGGGATTAAATCTTGGGTTTCATGTATGCTAGATAAATGTTCTATCACTGAACTACATCCTCAGCTCTCTTCTTACTTTTTAAAAAGTATTCCAATTTCTTAGGGTGGCCTTGAACTCACTTGGTAGTCTAGACAGGCCTTCTACTTTCAATCCTCCTGCCTCAGCCTCAGGAGTATCTAGGATTGCCGGCCTGTCACAGTGGCTTGGATCTGCCCCCAACTCCCAGTGGAATTAATGAGCTGAGAATATAAAAGGTTTGGGGTTCACAGTATCAGTAAATGACTGGGGTTGGATTTTCCTCTCAAAAACCAATTAATGGGACCAGTGAAATGGCTATAGGTAAATGTCCTTGCCACCAAGCCTGGAGAAGCTGAGCTCAGTCCCTGTGACCCACATAGCAGAAGGAAATCACCAAGATCCTTAAGCTGTCCTCTGACTTTCACATGAAATCGCATGTGTACATAGACACACACAAATAATGTGATAAAAGTAAACTTTAAAACCATGTAAGCTAAAGCTTGCATTTGTTGAGATATAGCCTCTCCATTGACAGTTTAACTATTTACAGTCACTCTGAGAAGCTCAGCAGTTTGTCTTTCCTAGGATGGACATATCACTCTCATCTACCTGGTAAATAATTAATTTGAGGTCTTGGCCATGAGTTGGTCTTGACCTCGTCTCAGACTCCCGATGGGTAGAAATCGCAGGGTGTTGGCATGGGGCCTGACATGGAACCTGATTGGCACGGAACAGAATAGCCACTTCTCATAATGGAGAACGGCTTGCATATGGAAACAAAGGTAATGAGAGGTTGGGAAAGCTCAGGTCGGTGCAAAGTGGTGGAAACTAGCCAAGAACCTTCTTGGAATGTGCATTCTGAGCCTTCTTAGAAGTGGCTGGTCCTCCCACCCATCACCCTTTCTATTTTAGGTCCCAGCCTGCGGCTTCACCGCCTACCACGACTCTACTGCACACCCTTTTCTCCATCTTTTGTCCCCTAGTCTCTCTCCATCTCTAGCCTGGCCTGTTACAGAAGGTTTATAGCACATCTCCTACTCCGTCATCTTCTCTCTCCAAAATAGGCCATCCCTCCTACCACGAAAGCAGTATTTCTAAACTCCAAGTCATGCCCCATCTCTACCCCATACTGTCCCTGTGCTAAGAGCAGACAGAGCTGAGTGTAGAGGTGATGCTCATGGAAGGAAGGACTGGGACACTGTTGTATTACCTACAATCCCAGCCCCAGCCCACGGACAGAAAATCTGGTGGAGTGAGGGGTAGGGGTAGGAACTTCCTCCGAATTAGCCTGCTTGGGTCATGTTTTCAGCTTTAGAGCACATCAGAACTCCAGATTGAGTTATTTGTGTGGTCACCTAAGGCAACCCCGCTTCCCTGTGCAAATCCGGTCACCTCACTGACGTTCAGCCAGGTCTCCTGTGGCTGTCCCGCAGAAGTGGTGACTTCCTTGCTCCCAGTGATGTAGAGGGACTAGAAGGTTAGGCCCTGTGTTGGTTACTTTTCTCATTGCTATGACCTGAGAGAAGCAAAGAAAGGCTTGTTTGGACTCACAGTTTGAGGGTAGGGTCTGTCATGAGGGGAGAGGCACAGGAGCTGGAGTTTGAGGTGGCCGGTCACACTCCATCTGCATTCAGGAAACAGGGATGAATGTGGATGCGAGTCTCATGTGATCTTTTTTATATAGACTCCCCCCCGCGGAAGCCCTACTCACAGAACAGAGCTTCCCCATTGAGAGAGCATCTACACACACACACACACATTATTATTATTGTTACTATTATTATTATTATTAAAGTTCCACCCAATGCCTTCATCTATGCTAAACCAGAGGCCTAGCCCAGTACTAGAGGGAAAGTCGCTGGGCACGCAGAGAGACAGGTGCCAAAGAGGGATCTCCTGGGAGATTATCCAGAGCTATTTGATTGTGTGTGATTTTACCATAGACAGTGACTAGTCTTACAGTTGAAAGGCCTATAACAGGTTCTATGCTTTTCATACGGGCATCTGAGCAGATTTGGAGTAAAGTCTCTTTCCTGAATCTCCTTCCTTCTCACGGGAAGGTTGACTAATAGAGCAGTGCTGTGGGGCAGGAGTGCAGCAGAGATGTTTTTATTTGCTTTGAGCATCTTAGATTTAATCATTCATCAAGCTGTGCTTTGTGGGTTAATTGGTGTGATTTATTATGGACTAGATTTCTTTGGGTCATCTAGTTATTAAATCCCAAAGGACCGTCCAATAATGAGGCTGAATATTCCAGTCATCTGCAATGTCTATATCCAAAGCAAGCCTTTGATCTACAGCTAACTCTATAAAAATTATGTTTCCTATATATGGAGCTCAAGTCCAGATTCCTATAATTTATACTTCTTGCTATTATTGCTTCTTCCCAGGTCAAAGAGAAGCCATCTAATCTCTCTGTCTCTTGGCAGTGTTTCAAGACTTTGAAGAGCCCAAGCATGTGTCTACAAGTCTCCTTTTTTCCTCCTTGGTTTGTTTTTACAAACTGTTGATGATGAAGATGATAACGATGATGGCGACACTCGTAATAGCCAACATTTATTGGGTACAGAACATAATGTGGTGCCAATCGTTGGCTCGCACTGGAGGTGATGCTGTAGTATATGAGATGCCAGGTGTAATGCTAATCAACATATGTGCATATTTCTACTTGAATATGTGTGTTAATATGAATCTCACAACAATAATGTAAGGGAAAGAGTATCTCAATTTTCCAGATAAAATGAGGCCTAGAGAAGTTAAATGTGCCCAGAGTTCCACAGCTGTTAAGTAACAGAGTCTAACTTTGAACCAAGCACTTCGGCTTCTGGGCCTTTGCTGTGAACGCCATTGCTGGAAGACATGCCTCTACATGTGAGCCAGGTAGCCCTTGCATCTCTCAGACTGAAACTCAATAGATACCACCCTACAGTTGTTGTCTACCCATGAATTACATCCTTCTGTTTTGTACATTTCCATCCAAGCTTCCAATAGCCAGATGCTGTATGTCTTAATTAGTGTTCTGTTGCTGTGAAGAGACACCATGCCCAAAGCAACTTAGAAAAGAAAGCTTGAACTGGGGGCTGGCTTACAGTTTCAGAGAATCAGTCCATGACCATCATGGCAGGGAGCATGGCAGCAGGCAGGCAGGCTGACACAGAAGCAGAAGCTGAGAGCTTGCATCTGATTCAGGAATGGGGGAGAGAGGCAGAGACAGAGATAAAGACAGACAGACATTGGGCCTAGTGTAGGCTTTTGAAACCTTCAGGCCTACCCAGTGGCACACCTCCTCCAACAAGGCTCTACCTCCTATTCCTAAATTCCAACTGTAAACCAAAATCCAAATATCTGAGCTGGGGTGGGGGCTGAAGGGGCGTTCTGGTTCAAAGCAGCACATTATGTAACCCCCTCTTCCTGAGTAGTGAAGGACCGAATCTCTCAACTTTGTTTTACCCATGTTATTCCCACACACTGAGTGAGTCAGGTTGACTCAGATGGTTTGTTTGTTTGACCTATAGACCATTCTTGGGAGTTTGAAAGTATGTGCTATGACATATGATTGTATACTACTAGTATTATACTAATGTAAACTTTTTTCAAGGTGATACTACAATTGCATGAGAGCTAAAGTATTAGGAGGTTATAGAAAACAGTATGGAGGTAAATGCTTCAAAAACTAGAACCAGAACTGCCATATGACCCAGCAGTTTACTGCTGGTTATATATCCATAGTTGGTAAAATCACTTTGCCAAAAAAGATAACTGTGCCCCTGTTTATTATAGCATTATTCACAACAGCTGAAGTATGGAATCAACCTAGATCCCCGTCTGTGGATGAACAAATAAAGAAAATGCACTACATATAACAAGTGGGATGTTGTTCATTCATAAAAAGAATAAAATCCTGTCAACTGCACTGTGTGGATGGGGATAGAGGTGTGATAGTGTTGTTGAGCCCTGACGTTCAGTCAGTTAGGGGAATTGAATGCATTTTGACTTAGAGTATTTTCAACTTACGACAGGCCTATCCAGACATAGCCCTGTCATAAGTCAAGGAGCACCAGTATAATTATTTTGAAGATGGAGAAGGGAAAGGACCATGCATAATGTAGCAACATGGAATATTTTCTTTTTCTGTGCTAGCGATAAAACCTAGGGCCACATGCATACTAACCAAATGCTCCACCCCTTACTTATATACCTGGCCTTAAATGGCAAATTTTGGTGAAATGTCTACAATGTTTATTGGGCCCTTTCTTTTCAAAGGTTTTTAATATTAAAAAAAATACTTCAAAATAAGAATTTAGGGAAAACATTATAATAAGAAAGAAAACCACTCCTTTGCCTTCAGGGCTGTCTGTCTGCTGGGGCAGGCATTGTGGTGGTGACTGTGCAGGTCTGTGTCATGTGGAAGCAATGCTCACACGGCTTAGGACAATCAGGGCAAGTTTCCATGAAGAGTGGCAGCCAGTAGAAGACGCTCCAGGGCCATGGAGGAGCCAGCTGCCAGGGTGAGCCTTGTCTGGGGAGCTGCCATGTGTGGTGCGGATGTGGGAGTGGAGACTGGGGAGAGATGGGAAGCCTTCTACAGGGAAGCCTGACTTTCACCATGAACACCAGAGGCAGGGGAGGCAGCTGAGGCAGCTGTGGAACTTTAGAGGACCTGTGCCCTGGGCAAACGGTTGTTTGAGGGCTGGGGATGGAAAAGCTTGAAGATGAACAGCTATCAAGTGCAGGGACAAAGGAGTCAGCCAGGAGAGCAGCGAGATTAAGAAGGGGAGAGATGGGGCAGTGGTTGATGGGGAGCAGGGGGTTACTGGCAAATGTCTGTGTTTATCTGAAGACAGAGGATGTATACCCAGGGACAATGTATACCAGTCTGATGCATACCCAGGAGCAATGTATACCAGTCTGATGCATACCCAGGAGGAATGTATACCAGTCTGATGCATACCCAGGAGGAATGTATACCAGTCTGATGCATACCCAGGAGGAATGTATACCAGTCTGATGCATACCCAGGAGGAATGTATACCAGTCTGATGTATATCTAGGAAGAAAAGCCATCAGGGGATTGGAATGGTCATCATAGAGCATCAGTAATGGATGAAGCAAGTCCTTAGGTACTCAGGGCCCAGAGCTAAGTGGAAAGAGCCCCATCTTCGTGGAGATGATGAGGCAAAACCTCCCAAAGAGAAGAGATAGGGAACCTCAGACATTTTCAGGTCTTGATGAGAGCCAAGGGAGAGGTGGACGTAGGTCAGGCAGGGTAAAATCCAGGGAAGTCTGGCTGGGGAGGACAGGAACAAGGAGATGAGTTCACCAAAAGGAGGCCAAAGCAGGGTCACATCACAGGGAATTCCCACGCCAAAAAGGATCCTCAATGGCTGGAATGTGGAGATGGAGGATCTGAGTCGTGTTGATGCTCTGAACTGGAATCCTTTGTAATTGATGAAACAGTACCTCCCTGCTGCATACACCTGCGTGGGAGCGTGTTTGGTTTCAGCACCACCCCTTCCAAGAGCAGCTTCTAGTAGTGTGTAGCCAGAACTCCCCGGAAACAGGTGTCCATGCCACTCCTTGTTCCTGGGTGCATGGACAGCTCCTGGGAGCTTGGGTTTTGAAAGTCTGAGGCCAGCCTGGGATACATGAGACCTTGTATCAGAAAATAAAACTTAAAAATAACCTTAGAGGTCGAATGTTGGGGAGCAGAGGTACTACCAGAGATCTGATATGCCCTTTACTTTATGGTTCAGTCTTCCATAACTACAGAACAATATCAAAGGCAGGAATTTGATGCTGGTACAATGCATGTGTGTGGTTCCATGCAGCACAGCCAGCACACAGGACTGCACATACAGTAAAAGTCTCCCTCACACTGCAGTTGTACAATGTCGTCACCACCTCCCATCCCATGCCTAACCCCTGACCACCACTATTCACCTTCTTTTCTGATTTTGTCATTTTTAAGACTACTATGCAAATGTTCCTTTAAATTGCTGAGTAATATTTTATAGTGTGAATGTCAACTGTTTGACCACTTAGCTTTTGAGGGACATCTTGGTTGTTTACAGTATGGACTATTACTAATACACTTGATGCCAGATGTGGTGGTCACACCTTTAATCCTTGCACTCGGGAGGCATAGGCAGGGGGATCTCTAAGCTCCAGGCCAGTGTGATCTATATAGTGAGTTCCAGTCTACTCATTGCTGTGTGTGTGTGTGTGTGTGTGTGTGTGTGTGTGTGTGTGTATATCTGTTATGTCACATGCATTTATGAACAGATTATTTATGTGTGCATGAGTCTCCATCCCTCTGAGATAAATCTCCAGGAGTTCAGTTGCTGGATCATAGAGTAAGTATATGTTTAATTTTCAAAGAAACTACCAAACTACTTCCAGAGTGACTATCACATTTTATATATTACATCACCAGTATGAGAGACCAGGTTTCTCCCATATTTGCCAGCATTTGATATAACTTTTATTTAAATTCCTCTAGCAGGTATGTAATGACATCCCAGTATGGTTTTAATTTGCATTTCCCTAGTGGCCAATGATGTTGAATATGTTTTCGTCTGTTTATTTTTCCATAATAAATCCTTCACTTCTTGGGCCCATTTTCTAATGAGATTGTTTTCTTTTTTAAGATTTATTTTTATTTTATTCTGTATGTATCAGAGTTTTGTTTGCATGTATGTCTGTGCACCATGTATATGTCTGGTGCCTAAGAAGGCCATGAAGGGTGTCAGATCCCCTGGAACTGGGGTAACAGATGGTTGTGAGCTGTCATGTGGTGCTGGGAATTGAACCCAGGTCCTCTGGAAAAGCAGCCAGTGCCTTCGTTTGTTTTAAGACAGGGTCTTTGCATAGTCCTGGCTGCCCTAGAACTCACTATGTAGACCAGTCTGGTCTTGAACCCACAGAGACTCACCTGCCTCTGCCTCCCGAGTGCTGGGATAAAAGGAGTGTACCACCACATCTGGCTTTACAGCAACCAGTGATCTTAACTGCCGAGTGGTCGTCCTAGCCTGTGATTGTTTTCCTAATGCAGTTTGCAAGTTGATTTGTCTTGTCTGGTCTTGTTTTGAGATGGGGTCTAACTGTGTAGCCCAGGCTGGCCTTGAACTTGCTATATAGCCCAAGTGGACCTCAAAAGCAGCTGCTTCCTTAGTCTCCTGAGTGCTGGGGTCACAGGTGTGCACCAGCTACAAGTACTTTCCCCAGCATTGCTCAAAGCACTGACTGTCAGGTGTCAATTCCGAGCCCATCAAGGCTTCAGCATGGATGTGGGTCCAATCTTTCATTACTCCACAGAGTCATGCCCCCCCATCACACTGGAGACAGTTTTTCTGACTCCCCCATCTCAGCTGTTTCCTGAGTCTTGCACAGTACTTACATCCCCAGAGCAGCCTGAATCTTCTGTCTAAGCCTCTTCCTGACCTCATGATGCTTTGTGAACTGCATGTATGCTTTGGGAATTAGATGCTTTCCCTGGACCCACATATATTGGGAAGTAAAATATAAAAGCTAGGTAGTTCCTATGCCCTCATCCCAACCCCTGCCTCCAGTGCATCAACCACTGTGATGAGTCTCATATCCTGAGTGGTGGTTTGGATGAAATGGTTCCCATGGGCTCATATATTTGAATGCTTGGTCCCTAGTTGATGGAACTGTTTGGGAAGGATTAGGAGGTGTGGCTTTATTGGAGGAGGTGTGTCACAGGGGGTAGCCTTTGATGTTTCAAAAGCCCAACCCATTCCCAATTAGCTCCCTCTGCCTCTTTCTTGTGGATAAGGATGTAAGCTGTCAGCTACTGCTCTGGCACCATGCCTGCCTGACTGATGCTGTGCTCCCCACCATCATGGTCATGGACTCATCCTCTGGGACTGTAAACTCCCATAATCTCTTTCTTCTATACGTTGCCTTGGTCATGGTGCCTTATCACAGCAATAAAAAAAAAAAAAGGTAACTAAGACAGAAGTGAACCCTGGAAATGCAACCCTCACCAGTTTGTAGCTGAGGCAAGAAAATATCACAATGTGGGAGAGAGATCCTCAGTGGGAAGTATCGGGTGAACTGCCCACCAGAACAATAGCCTTTGCTGAGGCAGTTGGCGTCGCTGGAGGGTTATTTTCAACTGCCACATCATAAAGTAAACGTTTGCCCTGTCTACTGGCTTGTTCTAAACTCTGGTCAGAAAGATTACCGGAAGAGCCCAGGGGTGGTATGAAGCGAAAGCCTGGGCGAGAGCTGCCGGCTGAGATGTCCTTGACAGGACAAACAGTCATCCTGTTCTGTGGGCACCGCTTGCATCACCTGGTCATGAGCGGCTGTGGAATTTGAGGAATGGATTGTTCTCTTGGAGTCACCCAATATCCCTGAATAATAGAAGCACACATTCTTTGTTTTATGTAAGAGCTAATGAGGCCGGCTCGGGCCAGCAGCTGCCCGCAGACCTGCCTTTCTCTCCCTGCTTCCTCCTTCTCGTTCTCTCTTAACCCTAAGGGAGAAGGAAGGGGACATTCAGCGGAGAAAAGACAGACCCACTTTACAGGGGCCAGTAGAAGTGCGGCACCACAGATGGGCGATGAGTATGGTGTATGGAAATGTGGGAGGCTGGCTTTCTCTCTTCGGAGACCATCTCCTCCCTCCCAGGCCTCCTTCCCTTCCTCCCCCTCTTCATCTCCTTCTTCTTCCCTTTAGACTGGGCCAGTATAGCCACAGCTGGCCTCAAACTTTCTGTGTAGCTAAGGATGGCTCCTTCAATCCTGATCCTCCTGCCTCCACCCCCAGAGTGCTCCCCCACATCTGGTTTCTATAGTGTTGGGCGTGGAACCATCAGGCTTGAGGCATGCTGGGCAAGCGATCTACCAGCTGAGTTACATACCCAGCCCAGGACTTTCTTTTATTTCAGCATTGACTTTTCCTCAGTGAATAGCTTTCTAGAACAAAGCACTAAAGGATGAGGTCATTATTATGAGGTGAGATCATCCATTTACATTTAGGAGCTGAGAAACTCCCTTCTCTAAATATAGCATTTGATTTTTTTTCTCGCCTGCATATAATTAAAAAGCAACAACAACTCCAACTGGGTGAGACAATACAAGACCTTGACCAATTCTGAACCATTCAGAAGTAAAGAAGCCAGGGTTGCTTTGATTTAGTACATTTCCAGACATGCTTTGCCTTGTATGGTATCAATTTCAATCTAAGGCCTGCTCCGGGTTTCAGTATCATCTCCCAAAGGCAGCCAGTTCTTCCCATGACTCCTGAAGAGGGTCACAGCGCTGTCTGCATGGCCCAGGGGTGGCCACATGGACAGGGAGGTGTCCAGGGCTCGTTGGCTGAGCCTTGTCTTCCTCAGTCAGTCTCTGCAGCACGCAGTGGGGTGGCTCTGTTGATTTGGGCGTCATGAATGTTCACAGTGAAGGGATTGAGAAGAGATATCAAGGCAACAACCCAAGCGGCATCACTGCATCCTTTAAAAGGTTAATCCTGCCTACTGAGCTGAAGATGGAGCTGGCTAAAGGGGGAATTTAACCACTCATCATGAAAGATGAGATAAAACATTTGAGTAGCTAATTTATGCCAAAATATGTAAACATGGGCAGGAATAAATTTATACAATTCCAAGTGTCAGGTGAGCTAAGACGTCATTTTATTTCTCTGTGACTGAAGTGAATTCACTCATAAGCCCCAACTCCTTCTTACTAACAGAAACTATTTTTTTCTGATTGAAGATAAATTCAATTGCTTCTTGTTTAAAACTTCATCTTTTATGAGTAAATTCTTAGTCAACTCAAATTTTTCCGTCTCTTCCCATTCGTGGTTCTGAGGTCCTTGTGTAAGATTGTGACATCAGAGGGTATGAAGTCACCCTGTGAGGAAGTCTCCGCCCCCCCTCAGTTTTTGTTTGTTTTTGAGACAGGGTTCCTTTGTGTAACAGTCTTGGCTGTCCTGGAACGAACTCTATAAGACCAGGCTGGCCTCGAACTTGGAAATCCACCTGCCTCTGCCTCCTGAGTGCTGGGACTAAAGGGAGTGTGGCACCACTGCCCAGCTTCCATCAAAGATTTAACAACCACACACACACACACACCCTCAAAAAAATCTTCTATTTAGTTTGGAAAGGGAGCTTATATAATTTTGTATTCTTTAGAGTTTCTTAGTTGTGGCAAAGCCAAATTTTTCCATTTAGTACTTTACTCTAGGTCTGGACAACACTGAAGTCAGGTGATGTGGAACTAATTGTTCTATGTTAACAATACAAAAGAAGTTTCTTACAAATTGAACAGTGTGCTGTACTCAGTACTTGGTTTCTCAATATGTTTGGGTCAGCACAGTACATTTGAGACAGTTGATCCTTTGATGGTGTTACGGTCGGAATCTGGGATTCTGACGGGCTTCCTGACTGGAGCACTTGGCCCTCAGCTTGGGGTGATATTTTGAAGGCTGTAGAGTCCTGAGGAAGTATGGCCTACCTAATGGAAATAATTCACTGGGCACAGATCTATGGAGTTACAGCCATTGTCCCTGTTTGTGGCCTGTTTTCTCGGCTTCCTGGTTCATTGTAGGTGAATAGCCGTGATCTTATACTCTGTCGGCCTTCCCCAATATAACAAAGTGAGATCCCCAAACCAAAAATAGATATTTCCTCCCAGAAGCTGTTTCTATTAGTTGGTTGGTCACAGTTAAGTGAAAGTAATTAATGCAGAAATTGATACCAGAGAGATGGGTTGACTCCTATGAAAACTTAACTGGTTTTCTAGTCATATTTATAGAGAAAAATAAAGGCAGAGCAGAAAGATGTGAAAAGTAAGCAACTGAACCAGGAAAAGAGAGGTTAATGCAGAGCTACCAAGATCACTCGTGGGGATAAAGGTGCTTGCCAAATAATGCAGACAACCTCAGTTTGATCCTCAAAACCCACATTAAAAAAAAAAAAAAAAAAGCTATGTGGTGGTTTGGATGAGAATGACTCCCATGGGCTCAATTATTTCATGGATGGTCCCCAGTTGGTGAACTCTTTAGGAAGGATTAGAAGGTGTGGCCTTGTTGGAGGAGGTGTAGACCAGAAGTGGAACCTGCCTAAAAGAGAGAAATATGTTGCAATCAACAATAAGGACAGAGTCATCTAAGTTCTTTGTAACTGGACAGGAAGATACAGGATTCGAAGTTTGCTGAAATGATTTTCAGTCTTGATTTGGTCCAGTATTTCCTCCCTGTGCCCCCGTTTCCTCCCTTTTGGAATGGTAATGCATATTCTGTGCCATTGTATGTTGGAAGTATGTGATCTGCTTTTTTATTTTGATTCTGCAGGTTACAGTTAAGAGATTGCTTTGCATCTCAGAAAAGACTTTAGACTTTTAAGGAGTCTTGAGACCATGAAAGACTATGGGAACTATGAAGTTGGACTGAATGCATTTTGCATAATGATATGGCTACAAGCCAGTGGAGGCCCAGGAGTAGAATGTGGGGGTTTGAATGAGAACAGCCCTCAGAGGCTCACATATTTACATGTGTGGTCCCTAGTTGGTGAGCTGTTTAGGAAGAATTAGGAGGTGTGGCCTTGTTGGAGCAGGTGTGGCCGTGTTGAAGGAGATGTGTCACTGGGAAGTGTCAAAAGCCCAAGCCAAACCTCGTGGCTCTCCTCCTCCCTGCTGCCTGCGAATCCACATACAGAACTCTCAGCTACTTCTCCAGCACCATGTCTGCCTGCATGCTGCCATGCTGCCCATCATGAGGATAATGGACTAACCCTCTGAAACTGTAAGCCAGCCCCAACTAAATGTTTTCCTTTATAAGAGTTGCCATGGTCACGGTGTCTCTTCCCAGCAATAGAACACTGACTAAGACAAGCGTGCACCATCATTCTCGCTGCAATAATTACTGAAAAGATTAGCATCACTAAAAAGAAGCTCTTTGGCCAGGCAGTGGTGGCACACGCCTTTAATCCCGGCACTCGGGAGGCAGAGCCAGGCGGATCTCTGTGAGTTCGAGGCCAGCCTGGGCTACCAAGTAAGTTCCAGGAAAGGCGCAAAGCTACACAGAGAAACCCTGTCTTGAAAAACCAAAAAAAAAAAAAAAAAAAAAAGCTTTTTGATTTGTGCCGAAACAATAGAAAAGGTGCTTTAAGGATGAGGTATTTCCTACTGAAGGCTCTGGTAGGAACTATGAAAGACAGAGAGGCGCCCTGCTGGAAAGGGGCTGCTCAAGAAAGCTAGGTTAGGGCTGGAGAGATAACCCAGGGGTTAAAAGCCCTGGCTGCTCAGCAGAGGACCCAGGTTCGATTCCCAGCGCCCATTTGTGGCCAACTGCAATGCCAGTCACAGGAGATCTGATATTCTTGGCTGGCTCCCATGGACACCAGGTACACATGTGGTGCACAGACATGTGTGCAGGCAAAGCACTGGAGTCTCGTCTTTGGAGCAGTTTGTAGTCCGGAGCTCATTTATGGATGGTGTCGACCAGCTGAGTGGCGCTCTGCTAAGGCAGAGACAGACCAGGGACAGTTAAGGAACATAAAGGAAACCTATATTTGGAGCTTCCCCCACAGGAATAATAAGCAGGGAAGCTTAGGCTGTTGATTGACAGGAGTGCTCATCCAGAGTCCATTTGACCTGTGAGAAGTGGATCCAAGTCTCAGGATTTTATTGACCCATTGAAGCTTACATTACCATTGTTTATAATTTGTATCAAAATCCATATTATAGAAAAAGCAGCTAACAGCTGTATTCATAAATGGCTGATTGCTAAGAGCAGGCTTTGCAAAGCAAGTTTAGAAGTTACATCTGAAACCTGTTTATCCTTTAATTTGAAGCCTGTCAGCAAGGCAAACCTGGCTGGGAGTTTACCTTTTTCATCAGGAGACCTAATAGCTCTAGAAAAGCAAGGCTTGGTATCTACGTGAAGTACATTGACCATACAGCTGCTGCTAAATTGATGAAGCTACAGTTGGTTACATAAAACTAATAAGTAGCATGTGAAAAGAAATAAATAAGCCAGGTTCAGCTGCTCAGCACTCAGAGGCTGGTACCACTGTGGTCTAAGGAGGCCCAGCTGTATCTCTAACTGACATTAGAACTGGGTATTGTCAGGTCGGGCAGTGGTGGCACACATATTTAATCCCAGCACTTGGGAGGCAGAGGCAGGCAGATCTCTGTGAGTTCGAGGCCAGCCTGGTCTACAGAGCTAGTTCCAGGACAGCCAGAACTACACAGAGAAACCCTGTCTCTGAAAACAAAAAGCAAACAAACAGGAAAGAACTTGGTATTGGTATTATCTACGTGGTGCTGATTTTGCAGCATGGAGAGTGTAGGAATTACAGGATCACAGAGCCTTGCACCCAGGTCAGAGAAAAGCCTATGGTATGGTGTAGCAAGGCTCTCTCTTGGACTAGCTCTGCTGGGTGCCTGCAGCTTTCCTTAGAAGATAATGGTCATCCCTGGCATTGCCAGCATCCTGGGGTCTCCATCACAGTTTAGACTTCACCCTCAAATCTTCATGCATTGTCTACTCAAGGGTTCTTGGTAGATAAATAGTGATATTTGGATATTGAAGCCTAAATTGTGATGAGGACGCCAGGATGTTGACAACGCCAGGATGTATTTGGACCATCTTCTAAGTCCAGCTCAGGCACTACGCAGAGACAGACAGACAGCTCACGTGCACTGCAGGCAGCAGGCTTTCTCCTTTTTTCCCCTTTTCTTTGGAAGTTCTCATTTTGTAGGCATGGTTTTTGTTGTTGTGTTGTTTTGTTTTGTTTCAGACGAGGTTTCTCTCTGTGTAGCCCTGGCTGTCCTGGAGCTCACTATGTAGACCAGGCTAGCCTGGAACTCATAGAAATCACCTGCTTCTGCTCCTGAGTACTGGGATTAAAGGTGAGTGCCACCACACCCAACTGAAGGGTCTTTAAAAAAAAAAAAAAGATTTGTGTATGTATTTATTTATGTATTTATGTATTTGTTTATTTATTTATGTATTTGTTTGTTTGTTATGTATACAGAAGAAGGCGCCAAATCTCATTAAAGACGGTTGTGAGCCACCATGTGGTTGCTGGGAATTGAACTCAGGACCTCTGGAAGAGCAGTCGGTGCTCTTAACCTCTGAGCCATCTCTCCAGCCCAGGTCTTATTTTTAACACTGAAAAAAGGAAATGATTCTAGGCATGTGGGTTTACGTCATTGCTAGAATGTTTGTGTAAGATGTGCAGGCCTTGCGTGTCCTTAGTACTTATTAAAACAGAAGTGAGGAGGCAAAGGCCTGGTCTGTAAGTAGTGCTGCTGCAGGACAGATGAGAAGGCATTTAGAGAGAAACTGGGGGGGTGGTGGAAACTGGGGGGGGGGCTCCTGTCGTTTCTTACAGGGTGCAAACTAACATGGAGTCGGATAATATTAGCTAAGGTCTAACTACACACTTGAAGGCTGTTACAATTCTTGTCTGTTCCTCTTTTTCTGTGGCATCGACTTCATGGACAACCTGCAAGCTGAAGCCTGTAGCAAAAGGCTACACCAGCTTCTAGGAAGGTCATGGAGTAGCCACAGCTTGACTCCATCCTTGGGGTCTTCATTCTTAGTAGGCATGTACCTCAGTCCAGTGGTTTCCTAGAGGGCTCACTCAGACAGGTGGCAGTCCCTTCAGAGGAAACTGTGTGTGGCTACTTTTAATTTACATCATTGTTTTTTCCTAGCCAGCAGCAACAAACACCAGGTAGAGAGTGTAGACCTAGGGAAAGAGTTTGTCTAGGTACAAGCACAAGTCACTTTGGACTCACACCCATGTAGGCTTCCGTTATACTGAATATGGGGCAGTCAGTGAGGATCAGGTAACAAATGTCCCAGCACGGAAGCTTCTCCCTATGTCATTGTCACGTGAACAGGGACAAACATGCTCCGGGGACCAGGCACTGAGTAGCTGGTGTTTGAAAGAGGTATACTTAGAATACAGGAGAGGACAATTTGCTGAGGAATGTACTTGCGTCCCCATATTGACCTGGGGCACCTTCACAACCTCTGTTTCCAGAGTAGTGACCGACAGCAGTACTGTTTGCTTAGCTTTGCAGTGTCTACTTTCAGTATTCTGAATGTAACATATGTTAGGGTTTTTATATAATGAAAGTACAGGGTTGTTTATTAAAACATTAGCCAAACGATGACCTTGAAATAATTATTTTGGGGGACATTTGAAAATTCGATCCTGGGATGTAGCTCAGTGGTTAGACATGGATTTAACAAATTTATAAGACCCTATTCAATATCTTGCATCAAAGAAGCAAACAAACATGAAATAATACAGCCAGGAGAATGCTTGTTATCCTAGCCACTTGGGAGAGTGAGATGGTGTAGGAGTTCAAGAGCAGTCTGGGCAACATAGAAAGAGACTGTCTCAAACAAAACAAAACAGGCACCGAGGATCAGAAGTTCAAGGTCACCTTCTGCTAAATAGGGAGCTTGAGGCCAATGTGAGGTGCACAAAACCATGTCCAAAAAAAAAGCTTTCCCTGTGAAGATTTTATAATAGCCTGCAGACAACTTAACTTAAATTCTGCTACATAAAAAGTGTTCCTTTGGAGGAAACGGCCTTCACATGTATCTCACACACAACACTTTCTAAATTGACCCTGTATGCAGAACTGTCCCTTTAGTGCATGGTGAAGTGTAAAGATGTGCTGGGAGATTGGACCTGTCACCCTTGATGAACTGCCATCATATGTAAAAGATGAAACATCCCAGCCTTCTCATCTGTCAGTCACGATTATATTCCCCTCATGGAGATTAAATGCAGATTCCTGCAAGACGTTCAGCATGGCACTTAGTAAACGATTACCACCCAGCAGGATGTCTGGTCCACACAGTCCTCCACCAGCCATCTAATCTAGTAGTTCACATTGGGGAGAAAATGTCTGACTGTGACTTACCTCCCACTCCAGTGCATGATGGGAATGCCAAAAGCCTTGAGCAAGACTATCACACAATTCACTCTTTCCAGGAAGGCTGGGCCACTCTAGATGTAATGCAGTGGCCTTTGGAACAAACTCCAGCACCAACTCAATCTTGAGGGCTTCCTTCCTTTTGCAGAAAGTAGCTGGGAAAATATGAACCCTTCAATCCATATTCCCTTGAGAATAATGTAAATCCCCAAAACTTGGGGTCCTGCTACACTCCATGGCTGATATAAACGAAGAGTCAGGGTTGACATTATTATGATTTTTACACATGTAGCCTATCTTGATAAACAATCTCATGGTAGTTTGTTCCCTGTTCTATGCTAACTGTGGGGACACATGCATTAGGGTCTGATAGGTGCAAAGACTATTATCAAAAGAAGTGTATTAAATCAAGATGGGTAGAGACTAGAGAGAGGGCTCAGCAGTAAAGAGTATCGGCTGCTCTTCCAGAGGACCCAGGTTCAATTCCCCACACCCACATGGTGGCTTACAGTCATCTGTAACTCTAGTTTCAGGGATCTGGTGCCTTCTTCTGGTCTCTGTGGATACCAGACATGAACATGTTGTATAGACATACATACAAACAAAATTCCCATACATATAAAAAAAATTTTTTTAATCTCAAAAAAATTTTTAATTGGAATGGGCACTTAAAAAATGGAAGGTCGTTTAGTAGCTTCCCAGAGACACTCAATGGTGGTTATCTCTGGAAACAAGAATCAGTGCGTTCATATTTTCAGATGTCCCCTTGGTTTCTCGACATCAGCTCCAAGGCAGAAGACAGAGCTGAAGAATCTATCGGTCAGTTAGACATCATCTTACAGGATGCTGCTGTCGTAAAGCTGGGATAAATTTAGTGGGATAGAGAATATTTAAAACATGCCTGCCTTGCAAATTTTTTTGTATTTAAAAAAGAAGTACAAGTAAAGTACATCAAAGTCTACCTTCCAATCGCTTGGACATGAAAAATAGCAACCAGGGCTGGGTGTGGTGGTACAAGCCTTTAAGCTCACACTTGGGAGGCAGAGGCAGATGGATCTCTGTGCGTCTGAGGCCAGCCTGGACTACAGAGTGAGTTCCAAGCCAGCCAAGGCTGTGCAATGAGACTCCATCTCAAAAGAAGAGAAAAAGAATAAACAAATATTATTTGCTTTTCTCTTATTTTGGACACGTGTATGGAGTGCACATGTGTGAGGGTCTGTGTGGAGGGCAGACGTCAGTCTCCATGGTTACTATTCATCTTGGATTTCTTTTGAGACAGGGCAGCTCACTGGCTTGGAATTCACTGATTTAGTTTGGCACAATGTTGGGCAAAAGCCAGTTGCTCAATAAATGTTGATTATTGTCCTTGGCAACTTCGACACAGAAAGATGTTGTCTCATTTAGACTACCCTAAAGGAATAGAAAGTTAGCAGAAGAGTGGGGTCCTGATGGAGACAGTGATGGCACTAGACAACAAACACATGTCCTTGTCACCCAGCCCAGGAGGTGGTCAGCTTGGCTCAGGTTTTCATCATGATCACAAGAAGGATGCAGTGTGTGACGGTGCCCAGCACTGTTCCTGTCTCTGTCAGAGCTCCCCCTTCAGGCTCTGCTCCTCCATCTTCTAGGCAGTGGATCACTGCTGGGCTTTGGCGAACAGGAGGGATGTTTGGAAGGTGAGAAGGCCAAGCCATGCTATGCCTCCTATCTCGGTCTCCGTGTGGGTACTGGTGGTTTATTCGCATTGAGGCACTCTATCTTGCTTGCCTGCCTCCAGCTGTGGCGTTGCTGCTGTGGTTTGTGAGCTCATCCACCTGCTATGTAACCAGTTCTGTCTACATATTCTGCCCGACAGAATGATGTGTTTTCCTGCAGCTACTCTGTCTGGTAATGGACACCACTCAACCTTCCCACACTGGCGAGAAAGGAATCCTGGGATATTCGTGAGCATTTCAGATGAGCCACAAACTGTGTGTAGCCACTGTGTATCCAACAAGTGACTCAAGTGTCCCTGCCCTGGAGGGATTCGCTCTGGTTGAGAAGACAGACACATAAGTGAAGAATGTGTGACAGTGGGCCCACAGCTCCTCTGGTTCTCAGTCTTTGAACTTGAGTGAGTGGGAGTCTGGAAAGGAAGGTTTTTAAAGAGGTTACACTTTAATAAAATCAAGACTGCAGACACTGAGGGCTGGGGAGGTGGCTAAGTGGGTAAGTAGTCTGGCCTTTACATCTCAGACTGCACCAGACACCACAGAGAACATTTGCAGGGAGCTCCTTTATTGAGTTGATTTAGTGTGTATAGGAAACCGACTAGCAGTAGCTTCCCCTGTAGCTCCCAGATACCTAGCAGCTAACCCATCATCATAAAACAGTGGGGAGTGTGTCTGGGGAAGGTGAGATAGCTAGTGACATCAATACCTCGGTTGACAGTGCTCCCCACATCCCTGTGTCACACAGCACCAAGCTTTCAGTGATTAAGTTATTTGGGGCACAAATTCCACACAGGGAAAAGCAAATCAGAATTTCAGGGGTCAGCGGAGAAGAATAGGTCAGAAGAGAAGGAAGAAATGCAGGCTGATAAAGATGATAGATGTCGGGGGGTGGGGTGGGGTGGGGACACCCCCGCAGCTGTGTAAGACCCAGAGCTACAGCTCATATTAAGGGAGGTCTCCAGAGCACAGATTTGAAAATGTTTGGGCCACCCAGCATGCAGTTTTAGGAAAGGGAGCTCTTGAGTAAGGCCACTGGGCGATGACTTTCCTTTTCCTCGATGGCAGGACCTTCCCGGTGCCTCCTTAATGGTGAAGAGAGAAACAAGCTGCTGATAAGCATCAGCATGCAGGGCCACTTGATGGAATTTTTATCTTGCAAAAAGTAGTCCTGGATGATGAGTTGAGAGATTGCCAGGAATCCCTGGAATCTAATTAAATCTCAGTGGAAAACATAAAGGTTTCATTTTAGAGTCATGGTGAAAAAAAAAAAAAAAGGAGCTGTCTTGAATCCTTTACTTTTACAAATATTCCAGTTGTTTAATAGTCATGCATTCCTAGCTTGCTGTCAGTTAAATGGCAGCTCGGGAACCTATGATACAATGGCCCAAGGGTGGTTTTGAAGGCAGAGTCATTATTTTACACAATATATTTTGATCATGTTCCAGATCTTCCCCACATCCCTACCTACCCAACTTCATGCTTTCTCTCTCCTAAAACAAAACAAAACAAAAAAACTACACAACAAAACCCCCAGAAAATAAAATAAATAAACAAAAAAAAAAAAAGGAAAAAAAAAGACCACCAAATGGGGGGGGGCTCATTTTCTCTTGGCCAACTACTCCTGGTCTTGGGGTCTGCCCTGGAGTGTGGTTGGCACACACAGGAACACTCCATTGGAAAAAACTGATTTTCCCTTTCCCTTAGTTGTGATTGCAAATAGCTTCATGGTTCAGGGTAAGACTTTGTGTCCATGACCCCTTCTTAGTGCTGGGATTGTGTTTGGTCTAAACCTGTGCAGATCTTGTGTGTGCTGCTAAGGTCTCTGAGGGTGCATGTGTGCATCAGTCCAGTTGTGTCTGGAAGACACTGATTCCATGGAGTCACCCATCACCTCTGTGTCTTACACTCTTTCCATTTCCCTTTCTGCAGAGATCCCTGAACCCTAAGGGCATATCCAAGTCTCATATTCTACGTGTCTTATATAACTTGCTCAGTTTTTGCTTAGCTTTCCAGTTTTTCTTTCCCATCCTGGAAAAATACCCAGCCATCTTAACCTCCATACACAATGCCTGCTTTACTAAAAACACTTCCATTCTTTCATCTTTTTAGCTTTTCTTTTCTACTGACTGGTTCCCATGCATATTATTCCCTTCCTTAATAGTATAAGACATAGTAACATTAACAAATAAATTTACCACCTGTCCTATTGCTGTGAAGAGACACCATGACCACAGCAACTCTTTTTTTTTTTTTTTTTTTTTTGGTTTTTCAAGACAGGGTTTCTCTGTGTAGCTTTGTGCCTTTCCTGGATCTCGCTCTGTAGTCCAGGCTGGCCTCGAACTTACAGAGATCCACCTGCCTCTGCCTTCCGAGTGCTGGGAGCAAAGACGTGCGCCACCACCGCCTGGCTAGCCACAGCAACTCTTAAAAAGGAAAACATTTAATTGAGGCTGGCTCACAGGTTCAGAGGTTTAGTCCATTATCATCAGTGCAGGAAGCATGCAGGCAGACATGGTACTGGAGAAGTAGCTGAAAGTTCTACATCTAGATCCACAGGCAAGCAGGAAGAGAGAGCCACTGTGTGCCTGGCTTGGGCTCTTGAAACCACTCACAGTGCCACACCTACTCCAACAAGGCCACACCTACTCCAATAAAGCCACACCTACTCCAATAAAGCCACACCTACTCCTAAGCTCACACTACCCAAAGCCACACCTACTCCAATAAAGCCACCACCTACTCCAAAAGGCCACACCTACTCCAACAAAGCCACACCCTACTCCACAAAGGCCAACCTATCCAGCAAAGCCACACCTACTCCAACAAGGCCACACCTATTCCAGCAAGGCCACACCTACTCCAGCAAGGCCACACCTACTCCAGCAAGGCCACACCTACTCCAGCAAGGCCACACCTACTCCAGCAAGGCCACACCTACTCCAGCAAGGCCACACCTACTCCAACAAGGGCCACACCTACTCCAGCAAGGCCACACCTACTCCAACAAGGCCCACACTACTCCAGCCAAAGCCAATCTACTCCAATAAGGCCACACCGTACTCCACAAGGCCACACCTTATTCCAGCAAGGCCACACCTACTCCAGCAAGGCCACACCTACTCCAGCAAGGCCACACCTACTCCAATAAAGCCACACCTACTCCAACAAGGCCAAGCCTCCTATTTCCTCTCAAGTAGTTTGAATATTCTTACTCAAACCACCCACCACCTGTGCTGGCTAGTTTTTTGTCAAATGCCAAGCAGTTACTTCTTCTAATGGACCAGAGAAGAAAGAGGAGGGATCCAGTGCTATAGGCTGGACAGGAGACTCATTGTTAAGTCCTAAGGTAGACCTACATCATTTAGCAGAAATATATGAAAAGTACAGTCTCAAAGTGGGCAATGGAGGTGCAGGTATTGGTATTCTACTTTAGCCAGAGAACGATCAGGCCTGGAGATGTCCAAGAGGTAGAGAGCAGCATTAAGACCCAGTGCAGCCTGCATCTCCTGTCTCCCACCTTATAGACTGCCCATGGATAGGGAAACTACGTTTCTTTTAGAATCCAGTAGATGTGGTCTGTGAAATAGCTGTCTCAAAACACAAAGGACTCAATCATGGAGGTCTGGTAATCAATCATTACCTCCTTAGTCTGATATAGGGCAGTATTGACCTTAGTACATGGCAAAAAGCATAGCATAAGTGTAGTCTATAATAGCCAAGCATCATACTGGCCTTCATTGTTTAGTGACACTATCAAGCACTGTCTCCGTTTGTTAAAAGGATGCCCGTTTTGGAATTGAATGTGTGTGGGGGATTAAGGGGGGTCATGATGAAGTTTTACTTCAGCTTTGGGTTTGAATTTTGGCTCTGCTATGTATAACTTTGTCAACCTGGAAAAGATTGAGTGGTGTCCATGGAGGAGGTGTTTGTTTAAGTCAAGGGGGCCCAAGAGAGAGAGAGAGAGATTGTTTTTAACAGGCTTGTGATAAAATCTTCTTGAAGTCAGTCCCCTTTGGTAGTTTTGGAGCACAGTATTTTTCAGAACAGTCACAAAATAGAAACAACCCAAATGCCTGTGTCTATCCACAGAATACAGTTTGGTAGTAAAAAGCAATTCTTTCCATGCTCAAGTTTGGATGAACCTTGGAAGTATTGTGCTAAGTGAAAGAAGCCAGCCATAAAAGGCCATGTTCTATATGACATAAGTATCCTGAATAGGCAAGTTTATAAAGATAAAGTAGAAGAGGGGCCCAGAGAGATGGCTCAGTAGTTAAGAGCACTTGCTGCTCTAGCAGAGGACCTGGATTTGGTTCCCAGCACCCATATGGCAGCTTAAACCTGTCTGTAACTCTAGTTCCAAGAGATACAACACCCTCTCCTGACCTTTGGAGGTACCAGGTATGTGTGATGCATATGCATACATGAAGACGCTTACACATACACATTAAAATTAAACTAATTTTAAGTAGACTTGTGTGGCGCCCACAGCAGTGGGAAGATGGGACTTGAAGACTGGGTACAGTGGTTCTGGGAACAGTGTTAAAAACACCCCGCAGTCATTTATGGCGATGTTTGTACAACTCCATGAGTAAACTAAAACCCACTGGGTTGTGCACTTTACAAGGGTGAGCTTTACAGCATCTAAATTATATCATAAAACTGTCAACAACAAATGTAAACCAAGATAAGAGGAGGTGGTAAGAGAAACTCCTGAAGTTAAGATGGGACTAGAGTATTTGGTGGTGTCCAGAGCTAGAGTCTGACCTTGGAAGTGAGTATCAAACATAACCAGGCAGGGAGCTAAAAAGGACAGCAAGTGCTAGAGGGTTATATAGGTCCTGGGCACCAAGAGTGGTGGCAGAGTCACCTGGTAATACATTTGCCAGTGAACCAGGGGGAAGAAGTCTCCAAGGAATGAGGAGGAGGACCCGTGGGCTTGCAGATGGCTACAGGGAAGCCTAGCATATGGAGTTGGGGTACAAAGTGGGGGATGGAGTGGTAGAGTAGGGAAGTGGGTGGGAGGGAATTCTAATAGCTAGAAGTTCAAAGCCAGGGTGTGGTTAGAGAGTCTGGAATTTGGTTCTTGTAAATGACTCAAGGATATTCTTCAGGACTTGGAGCCTACTGTCTGTTTCCTCCACTTATTAATCCGTATAGCATTTGTTCTGTTGCTGTTCGCTGGTGCTGCTATCTATTCATAGAGTCCTCTCAGTAGATGACGCTGGATGTGGTAGAGAGGACTTTGGTGGCCTCAGTGTCTGGTGACCGCATAATGACTACATTTCCAGCAGTTTTGCCAGAACCCGTTGCCCTTAAGGTGGCCGAGGGCTGTGCTGATCAGTCTGCAGCTGTCCACCCACTATGGTCATCCATTGTTTAATTTACACTATGGGAGCATATGCCTCAATTGTTTTTATTGATTCTTTGGTAATCATGTGCCCCAATCCCGCTCATTCTGCAGTCCTTCCATATCTGCCCTCTACCCTTACAGCCTCCCTACCAAAAGCAAAGCAAAGAAAAAAACAAATAACAGAAAAAACTTTTCAACAACCCCACTGGGCAACGACCTACTCCTCTATCAATCACTGCCTTCTCTCATACGGGTCAGAGTTGACACATCTCCAGTTCCACCATACAGGTACCACTCCGCTCCTCTGTCTTTCCTACCTTTCCATCACATGTTCATCATAGTGGCATTAAGAGCTGTGGTGTCGGGTTGGGGATTTAGCTCAGTGGTAGAGCGCTTGCCTAGCAAGCATAAGGCCCCGAGTTTGATCCTCAGTTTAAAAAAAAAAAAAAAGAGCTGTGGTGTCTCACACAGTACACCCTTTTGTCCCAACAGTTTTATTTGTAAAGGTTCATTGCAACGAGTCCTCGGTCTGGTTCACAGTCTCTGGCTTCTGCGATGCCATCAATGCTATGCCGTCAATACTGGACTCTCTCAGAGACTCCTCTCAGACATCCTGCTGCTGCCCAGAATCATGGAGATCCTGTGGCTGTGGGTCTGTAGTACTGGCCCCCTTCACCCACTCCAGCAGCTCAATGCTGGGGTAGGTGTTGAGATGGGCTAACCCTAGGCCCCTGGCTCTGGGCTTAGGTGGTCGCTGAGTTGGTTGGTCCCTGTCTCCACCCAGCCTTCCTTCCCCTCAGCGAGCTTCCTCAATTTGTTTAAGGGTTGCCTATTTAGAGCAGAATTGGAGAAGTGTGATGGACTTTGATTTCAGGTCTAAGTCTACATTTGAATTTTGGCTCTGCTATTTATAACTTCGTTAACACAGGCGTTGTCTTAATTAGAGTTTCTATTGCCGTGATTAAACAACAATACCAAAACCAACTTGGGGAAGAAGCAGTTTATTTGACTTACAGCTTATAGCCCATCATCCAGGGAATTCACGGCAGAAACTCGAGTCAAGGACCCGGAGGCAGGCGCCAATGCTTTTTCCTCGTGGCTTGCTCAGCCTACTTTCTTACAGCACCCATATCTATCAGCTACAGTGAGCCGGACTCTCCCATATCAATCATCAATCATTAATCAAGAAAATGTCCCACAGCCTTGCCCATAGGCCAACTGATAGGGGCGTTTTCTCACTTGAGGGCCCTTCTTTCCAAATGACTCTAGCCTGTGTCAAGCTGACATAAAACTAGCCAGCAGAGATGTCTTACTTAATATCGCCAGGCTTAGTTTTGTGATTGACAAAATACTCCTCTGTGTTGGCGAGAGTGGATTCTCAGTGTCCCAACAGGAGGTAGACACAGCTGGAAACGGTGTCTCTTTTCTCTCTTTCCCCCCTTGCTCTATTATCACTTCTCCTGGGGTTCCCCACCTGCCTGCACCTCCGAGAGCCCTGTCTGTCTGATCAGGTGTCGCCTCAGGATGACTGAAATGACTGAGCTGATTTCCAAACTGGTAGGGTCACTGTAATCCTTTGTTTTGCTATGCCTTTTAACATTTCTCAGAGTTTGAGGGGTTGTTGTTGTTGTTGTTGTTTTAATTGAACTGGAGGTGTGGTTCAGTTGTAGAGAGCCTTTGCCTAGCCAAAAAAAAATAAAAAATAAAAAAATTAAAAAAAAAAAAACCTCAAGTGTTTTTATAAAATATTCTGATCTTTCGCTGTGGGGTATAGAAAAGAAGTGTTTGCATTCCTGATTTATGAAGGAAAATATAAATGAATATTGTCAATGTTTACTGGGCATGTTTTTCTGCATGCTTGACATACACTCATTACTTAACGCCCCTCACAGTTCTGTGAAGTATTACTAGCTTTATCTCTATGAAGGGGAACAAGCCAGAGAGATCAAATAACTTGTTGAAGGTCACATAACTTCTTGGCCTGGGGGAGGATTTGAACCCGACCATCTGGCTGTAAAGCCTAACCACCAGATGGCCTCTGATAGACTGTAAGTAAACAAATCATTGTTGGGAACGACACAAAGAAGAAATCCTATTGCCAGTTGGTGCTCCGATATCTTTCTGGCCTTTGGAATCTTCTACAGCTTGTAAATATTGGAGGCTCACACTATTGACTAACAGGATTCTATTGTTATCTTTGACAGGCCTGAGGTATCTTTGGGAGCTTTATTACCCCATTTCCTTATAGCTCAGCCACCTCTGAGAATTCTTTTGCAGAGACAAAGAGGCCATTTCCTAGGAGACAATGGTATTAGTAGACACCCTTGTCACATGACATTCCTGTCTGTTGTGAGCAAAGTTCCAATATTAATATTAAGCCATGTGTGCTGATGCACACCTTTAATCCCAGCACTTGGGAGGCAAAGACAGGTAGATCTCTGAGTTCAAGGCCAGCCAGAGCTACTGAGAGAGACCCTCATTCACTCTAACAAACAGACCAATATTAATATTAAAAGCAAAACTATGGCCAGGAATGATGGTACACACCTTTAGTCTCAACACTCCATTGGGGAGATAGAGGCAGGTGGATCTCTGTGAGTTTGAAGCCAGCCTACTCTATATAGTAAGTTCCAGGCTAGCCAAGACTACATGGTGAGAACTTGTCTCAAAAAAAAAAAGTAGGTTTACTTTATAATACATGATATATACATATAAAACATATGAAATGCATATGCAATTTATAGCCTTTATTTCCTTCCCAAAGAACCCAGCTCTATTGATGTTGAGTAATTCTTTTTGTTTTGATTTGTTTTGAGAAAGGGTCTGGTTATGTATCCCTGGCTGCCATGGCACTCACTGTGTGGTCCTGGCTAGCCTCAAACTCACATCATTCCTCATGCCTCAGCTTCCTGAGTCGGGGGTTACAGGAGTGCATACCACCCTGCGTCTTCCATGTTTTATGTATGTTATTCATGTACATAATAATAACTGGTGTGTGAATAGATACACAGCATATACAGAATGGACTGAAAACATAACTATCGTAAATGAACTAAGGTGATGCAGAAGGTCTTTTGGGGGAACATGGAACATACCTGCTAAGGCTCCTGGAATTATTTTGGGATTGGTTATAAAATAGAAATACATGCCTTTAAGTTTAAAGGAAACTTTTGTCATAGTCTTCTGTCTGAATGGGGAAAAAAATGGAGTCTCATCAGCTTAAACATAGGCTTATCTCTTTGTTTTCAAGTGCCTGTGTGTGGTATGACTCCATGTGTGTATGTTCACATATGTGTGCAGGTACATGTGTGTATATATACACATATGCATGTGGAAGCCAAAGGCTGACCATCAGTTTCTTCTGTGATTGCTCTCCACTTTATTCATTGAGGCAGGGTCTCTCCATTGAACCTAGTGCTCACCAATTTAGCTAGCCAGCTTGCTCCTAGGATCCTCTGTCTTGGCCTTCCCAGAGCTGGAATTACAAGTAGATCCCAGTACCCACCAGGCATCTATGTGAGTGCTGGGAATCTGAACTTGGGTCCTCATACTTTCACAACAAGCACCTTGCCTCCTAGTTCTTGCTCATTCTTTATGTCCGTGGTGTGTCTGCAGGACAGCAGCTCGCCTTTTATCCAACACTGTCAGTCACTGTACCAAAGGGAAGAATGCCTGAAGAAGTGGAAGTGATGTGTTTTCCTATTCAAAGCTCATCCGGAAATAGCTTCCTGGTGCCACCCAGCTGCAAGGCTTCCAGCCTCAGACCCAAAGAAAGGGTTTCTCCATGGCCAAGGTGGGAAGTTGGGATTTCTCTCTCTGTCTCTCTCTCTCTCTCAGTATCAGGGATTGAATTCAGGGCCTCCCAAATGCTTACATAAGTGCTCTACCACTGACCTATAACCCCAGCTTTCTTGTATTTTTTAAATGTTAAGACAGAGTCTCACTAAATTGCCCAGGCTAGCCTTGAACTTGCAATCTTCCTACTTCAACTTCCGGAGTAGCTGAGATCAGGGCCTGTGACATCGGACTCAGCCTCAGGAATTCTTAATGAGCAGCATTGATGACATAGTGTTTGATGCCTTTAAAGCCAACAGGAAACAATTGAGAAGGAGCATCTCTGCCTTTCAGATTTCTTCATGGCCCCTGGGCTTCCAGGCTTCCCCAGTGTTTCACAGTGCAGCCCTGCTCTGGAGATTTGTGTTTCCTTTTGCCTTTTGTCTCCAGGAAGCTTCGAGCCAAAGATGAGCCATATAGCAAGTACTCCAGGGAGTGAGGACCACAGTCTGTCTATAGCAAATCCTCCAGGGGGTGAGGGCCACAGTCTGTCTATAGCAAATCCTCCAGGGGGTGAGGGCCACAGTCTGTCTATAGCAAGTCCTCCAGGGGGTGAGGGCCACAGTCTGTCTATAGCAAATCCTCCAGGGGGTGAGGGCCACAGTCTGTCTATAGCAAGTCCTCCAGGGGGTGAGGTCCACAGTCTGTCTATAGCAAATCCTCCAGGGGGTGAGGGCCACAGTCTGTCTATAGCAAGTCCTCCAGGGGGTGAGGGCCACAGTCTGTCTATAGCAAATCCTCCAGGGGTTGAGGGCCACAGTCTGTCTAAAGAATCTTGCTTTAATACAGGGACCCAAAACCCGGGCGATGGTGGCACACGCCTTTAATCCCAGCACTCAGGAGACAGAGGCAGGTGGATCTCTGTGAGTTCCAGGTCAGCCTGGGCTACAGAGTGAGTTCCAGGAAAAGGTGCAAAGCTACACAGAGAAACCCTGTCTCAAAAAAAAAAAAAAAAAAAAATACAGGGACCCAAATGTGCTCTCAAATGATAGAAAGTTGAAAATCACAATGATCATCTATGTAAATAAGCATATTTAACCTTATTCTGTAAAAAAAAATAATAATAAAATAAAAAGAAATTAAGTTACAGTTACAGCCTTCAAAAAATATTCCTATTCCTTCAAAAAATAAACAAGGATGGCTATTCCATCCTGACTCCTTCACAGACTTCTAAGATAATGTTTTATCTTTTGTATTTTGCCTTTTTTGAAAGCTATTCAAGTTAACTATGCCATTGGTTAACTCCATAGCGTTGTATAATTATATCATTGGATAACTATAGCATCAGGAATTACATCATGGGGTAAGTACCATGGGTTTGCATTTCATTTGTTTGTTGAATTGTCTGCCTTTCCACATCCAAGCTGACCGTGGCGGAACTGCTGGAGACGGAGATGGACACCAGGGGCTGTGGAGTGGGTTGTTCACAGCTTCGTGTCTCCGTTGTGAATATTTGTGAGTGAGGCTGACTCTGCTTCCCCACAGAACCATGGACCATCAGGCAATGAAATGAATGCCCAGGTAGATAATGAGAATTCCCCGCCCCTGTGGAGTGTATCCCTGGTCTTTATTTTGTTTTTCATTTTGCTCCGATGCCCACAGCTGCTTCCTGGATTCTTCAGTGTTGCTAAGGAGTGCCTCAACTCCATTGGAAGACAAGGAGGGTAAATAAACAAATGGAGACAAACACTGCTCAACTTTCTAATTACCCCAGACTGGTTTCATTGAAACCAACCACTTTGGAGAAGCCAGAGTTGGGTACTTTCTCGCAAGGAGGAAGGCTGAGTGGTCATGGTTGCCCTGGTGAAGCTTGGTGGTTGGCTAACTTTGATCAGCTCTTTCCTCTTAATGAGCAGAAAATCCAGAACTTCAGCCTGGCTTGGTTCTCAGCAGCTGCGGCTCACTCAGAAGTTCTGTGGGGGTGTTGCTGAGTGACCTTCCACCCTGGGACCTCTCTGGGAAACAAAAACTTCCTTCTGAAGGCGAGACTGTCCCCTGTGCCTTTATAAATCAAGTTAACTCTCAGTCTGTGACTTCAGGGAGGTGACCTCTGTCCCACTTCATCAGTCCTTTCTGCCAGATGTCTCCAGATGCTAACATAAGCATTCTTGTGGTGGAAATGGTCAGAGAAGCATAAAACCAAACGAAGGGAATTGTTCAATCCATGAAGCATGCCTTGGGAACCTTTGCTCTGCGAAAGAACTTCCTATGTTGTTACTCACATAATACTCACACAGTCTTAGTATGGTTGGTCTTGTGGTCCCCTATTTAGAGTAAGGAAATGCATGTTCAGAAAAGATGCACATCGTCCAATGTGGGGAGGGAATCCATCCTGTGCTGGCCGGACCCCAGGGCTTCTAGTCTTTATACACAGTGCTGCCTCTCCCCCCATCTCCTTGGCTTCCTATCTAGGTTGTTAAACTTAGGGGAGAATAATATACCCCTTATCCTAAAAATAACAAAACCAAGTTTTTACACAGTTTTTCATACTGTCTCAGTCAGTGTTCTATTGCTGTGAAGAGACACCATGATCAAGGCAACTCTTATAAAAGAAAGCATTGAATTGAAGGCTGGCTTACAGTTTCAGAAGTGTAGTCCATTAACATGGTGGGAAACATGGCAGCGTGCAGGCAGACATGGTGCTGGAGAAGGAGCTCAGAGCTAGATCCTGACCTACTGGGGCTGACAGAGACAGAGACAGAGAGACAGGGACTGTGGGCTTGGCATGGGCCTGATTTTTTGAGACAGGGTTTCTCTGTTGGCTTTGGAGCCTTTTTTGGAACTCGCTCTGTAGACCAGGCTGGCCTTAAACTCACAGAGATGCTCCTGCCTCTGCCTCCTGAGTGCTGGAATTAAAAGCATGTGCCACCACTGCCCAGCACTATGGAGGTCATTTTTATGAAAATGGTCCCCATAGGCCTGTAGGGAATGGCACTGTTAGGAGGTGTGACCTTGTTAGAGGAAGTGTGTCACTGGGGGTGGGCTTTGAGATTTCAGATGCTCAAGCTAGGCCAGTGTCTCTCTTCTTTCTGCCTGCTGAACCAGATGTAGAATTCTCAGCTCCTTCTCCAGCACCATGTCTGCTGGTGTGCCACCATGCCTCCTGCAATGACGATAATGGATTAACCCACTGACCTGTGAGCCAGCCCTAGTTAAATGTTTTCCTTTGTAAGAGTTGCTGTGATCATGGTGTCTCTTCGCAGCAATAAAACCCTAACCAAGACACAGATTAAGCAGGCAGGACACTTGTATTCCCATCTAAACAAAGCTTTAGAATGTTATAGTTTGTATCTGAAGTGTGAGGCACACATTTCTGTGTGTAAGGCTGTGTACCATAGTACAGAACAGACATTTCCCCTGGTTCACAGATGAGAGGCCCATTCAGGGCCCTGCAATGGAAGGATGTGGTTGAAATATTGTGCACCCCAATAAACTTATCTGGGGGTCAGAGAACAGAACAGACATGATATTAAACATAGAGGTCAGGCAGTGGTAGCACATGTGCTGTAGGATGTTCTGTATGTCAAATGTGTTGCTCTGATTGGTTAAAATAAATAAAGTGCTGATTGGCCAGTAGCCAGGCAGGAAGGATAGGGTAGGAGGGACAAGAAGGAAGAAAATGCTGAGAAGTGAAGGCTGGGTCAGGGAAACACTGTCAGCCACCACCATGACAAGGAAGATGTAAGGTGCTGGTAAGCCACAAGCCACGTGGCAAAGTTTAGATTAATAGAAATGGGCTAAATATAAAAGTAAGAGCTAAACAATGGTAGGCCTGAGCTAATGGCCAAGCAGTTTAAATAATATAAATGTCTGTGTGTTTATTTTACAAGTGGGTTGTTGGACTACCAGGGCTTGGCGGGGGCTGGAGAGAAGGTCTCCAACTACATACACGCCTTTAATCCTAGCCTTCTGGAGGCAGAGATCCATCCAGATCTCTGTGAGTTCAAGGCCACACTGGAAACAACCAGCCATGGTGACACACGCCTTTAATCCCAGCACTTGAGATCTCATGTCTTGCTTGGGAAAGACACATGCCTTTAATCCCAGGATGTTATGGCAGGAAGCAGAAAGGTATATAAGGTGTGAGGACAGGAACTAGAAGCTTTTAAACTTTTAGGCTTTTTAGCAGCAGTACAGCTGAGATCCATTCAGATGAGGACTCAGAGGCTTTCTGTTTGAGGAAACAAGATCAGCTGAGGAATTGGCAAGGTGAGGTTGGATGTGGCTTGTTCTGTTTCTCTGATCTATCAGTGTTCACCCCAATACCTGGCTCCGGGTTTGATTTTATTAATAAGACCTTTTAAGATTCGTGTTAAAGAAGGACAATGTTGGGAATTAGAGCATTGGATTCATGAATCTCGGCCAACTGTCCTGAACCATGAGACATACCAGTGAATGATCAGAAAAGAATCATCAATGGAGGAAGCCTGATGATCAGACACTGGATGGGATGTGGGTGGTACTGAGTGGCAGGGATCATGACAGCCCCATTGCTGTGCCGGTCAATGCACAGAACTATTTCTGTCCATTTTATAATCCAGCAGTTAGTTCTGGGGCCCCTCGGAAGGCCAGCTCATTTCATAGGACATGAGATGCTGAGAACATATGGATGCTGAGAACATACGGATGCTGAGAATATACAGACACTGAGAACATTCAGATGCTGAGAACATACGGATGCTGAGAACATACAGACACTGAGAACATACGGATGCTGAGAACATACGGATGCTGAGAACATACAGACACTGAGAACACATGGATGATGAGAACACACAGACACTGAGAACATACAGTCGCCAGGAGGGATTTTGTGTTTACTTCATTGTCCGCACTTCATGGACAGTTCAGAAACCGAGAATGGCCAGTGTGTCATGAGTAGTAATGATTCCCAGAGAATAAAAAGGAACATTCGCAACAGCCAAAGAGTTCTTGATTTATTTTTTATCTACTAAATACTATATATAGCCGGGTGGTGGTGGTGCATGCCTGTAATCCCAACACTCGGGAGGCAGAGGCAGGTGGATTTCTGTGAGTTCGAGGCCAGCCTGGGCTACAGAGCTAGTCCAGGACAGGCTCCAAAGCTACAGAGAAACCCTGTCTCGGAAAAAAAAAATACTATATATATAAAACGTTGCTTGTTACTATGACCAAATATTTGACATGATGCAACTCTAGGAAAGAAATGGTTTATTTTGGCTAAGAGTTGGAGGGGATACAGTTCCTCATGTTGTGGAAGGTGTGCCAACAAGTGGGTAAAGTGGCTAGCTAGTCAAGAGTGGAGAGCTTACAGGAAGTGAGGCTGGGCTGTCAGACAGCAAGTCCCACCCACAGCAACCCACTTCCTCCAGTAAGGCTCCACCTCCTAAAGGGGCCACGACCTTCCCAAAGAGCACCATCCTGTGAGGACTGTGTGTTTAAACACATGAGCCCATGGGGGGCATTCACATTTAAACCATTATATCCTTTATCTTTTTTATCTTTCCCTGTTTTGCTTATCACTTTAATACAATTATTGCTCTTAATGAGGACATGCTTGTTGCCAAATAACCAAGAAGATAGCAATCTCACTGCATGTTACATAGCATGAGCTATAGCTTTACGGAACTACCCCTCCCTCCCTGGAACCCTACCCTGCCACTGTGCAGGAAAAAAATACGAGGAAAGGAAAATGGATCCATCAAGACTTTAGACAGCCTGTATGTTTTAGACACAACTGAGGTGTGACAGCCCTCTGCAGGAAGAGTTGGATTCTAATTAAACTCCAGATAGAGCCGAAAGCAAGCAGAAAGTGCTCTGTGGTGTTCTGTGTAGCCAGCTCCCTACCACGGGGCAGTGGACGCCGGCTTGTTTTCCCACGGGTAATCTGTGACTGCTCTTAAACCTATAAGCCTATGCAGTGGGTTCCCAGTCTTCCGATCCCTGACGGAGAAGGATCAGAACACAGAAATGTAAAGTGTCGGGTTTCTTGGGCACTTGAGGGATTAGACTGACAAGTAAAGAAGTATTAGTCTGGGACAAAGATCTGGGGGATTCTCAGAGGCAGTGGACTGGAGGATGAGGGCTTTGAAGTCCATCTGGAATTCCATAGCCGGCTTTCCTTACGCTAACAGTCATGAGCAAGACACTTCCCTTCAGTATCCTGTCCTACGATTGAGAACTTATGTAAACTTACTATAAACCAAATGATTAGAATCACCTTGCAAAGACCTTATGACAATCAGGACGATACAGTACCATTGTTGGAATCTGAGGCATCCAACACCAGGTCGCTATGACAACGATGTCTTGCTTATCTGATGATGAATATTGGGCACCCATCTTTGTCCCTGTGCTGGTCTGGGCACAAATGAAGAAAAGCATAAGTCAAAGTTCTCACAGACTGACATTCAAGTGAGAGGGAGACAGGTAGCAAGATATATCAGAAAAAGTACTGGTCATGGGTCTGGTGACATGGCCTAGCAGGTAAAGAAAGGTGTCTGCTGCCAAGCCTGACTTCTGAGTTCCAACCTGAATCTCACGTAAAAAAGAAAGAAAAAAAGAACTAGCTTCTCTAAGTTGTTCTCTGGTCTCCACACACACTATGCCATGCACACATGTACCAACCTACATACATGCATATGTACATAAATGTTAAAAACATGCATGCATGCCGGGTGGTGGTGGCACACGCCTTTAATCCCAGCACTCGGGAGGCAGAGCCAGGTGGATCTCTGTGTGTTCCAGGCCAGCCTAGGCTACAGAGTGAGATCCAGGACAGGCACCAAAACTACACAGAGAAAGCCTGTCTCGAAAAACAAAACAAAATATATATACATACTAAGTGCTAAGGAAAAATGCAGTTGGGAAGGAGGATGAAGGTTTAGAAGGGTATGGTTGGCAGTGTAGCCCAGTGGTAGGGCACTTGAGTGGCAGATGCAAGACCCCAGTTCCATTGCTAGCACTGGGGGGAGATGGAAGCTGTAGGCGCAGCTAGGAAGTGCCTCTTCAAGCTTGGGCATGAGGACAAAGTCAGGCGGTCAGCTGGGCATAAAGCCGTCCAGACTGAGGCAACCTCAGATAAAAGCGAGGGGAGGCTGTGCATAGTCCACCACAAGGAAAGAACTCACTCCCCAAAGTTGTGCTCTGGATCACAGCTTCCCACCCCTCCCCACACACACAAGTAAATGAAATGTAATTTTAAAAAATTTAATCAATTCAACGTACTTTTATAGATGTAGATAAACTTAGGATTTCAGAGGAGAAAAAAGGCACATTTATGTCGTGGGCTCCAGTGTATGCATGTGCACCTCCTTTGTCGGCTTAGGGATATCCTAGTCAGCTTCTCCTGGTGTCACCGGAAGCCCTGTAGCCCTCCGACAATCGCATTCCCCGAATAAGTAAATGCCATGCAGGTGAGACTGGGTGAAGGACGCCAGTGCCCTTGTTAGCTGCCAATGCGTCCATCCAAAGGCTAAAATAAACATTTCCTCCAGTGAATCTTGTTGACGGATAGTGTCACCAGGGCGTGAGGTTGAGGGAATTCTCTCTTTGATGACAGTTCGAGAAGATTATCGTTCAATATCCTTAAATACTCTTCTTCCAAGTCACGACAGTGATTTTTAGATACACTGTAAATAATCACGTGAGCTTGAGGGCTGGAGAGATGGCTCAGTGGTTCAGCGTGTAGATCTTTCTTTCAGAGGACCAGGGTTTGGTTCCCAGCATCCTAGTCAGGTGGTTCACAGGCAACTCAACTAACTCCAGCCCCTGGAAGGATCTTATGCCTCGAGCCCTCCACTAGTACCAGCACTCCTGTACACACACACACACTACACACACATACACTATACACACACACACACTACACACATACACACACATACACACACACACTACACACACACTACACACACACACACACTACACACACATACACTATACACACACACACACTACACACATACACACACACACCACACACACACTACACACATACACACACACTACACACACACTACACACATACACACACTACACACACACTACACACATACTACACACACACTACACACACACTACACACACACTACACACATACACACACACTACACACACACTACACACACACACTACATACACACACACTACACACACACACACACACACACACACATGCTGTTAACACACTGACATGGCTATTATCAGTTTATCACCTCAACAGTTCAGTTTATCATCTGCTATGATAGAGACAGACAGTATTGATACAGTTAGTCACAGCCTTGTTCTAGCCAGTAGCTTCTACTTGCTTAGCAACCGTGTTTATTACCAAATCATCAACAAACAGAGTCCACTGACACGGTGGTAGCTGCTGGACAGGCCGAGCAGAGCTGACAGATGTCAGGGAGGAAGGGCAGTGGGCGCCCTAATGCACCATCAGTAAAGTAGCCGCCTTTATTTAACCCGAATGGCTGAAATGTGGTAGTTGTGGGCTCTATACTTAGGAAACTAGCTTCACTCAAACCCAGGGTAGGCCTGCTGGGTGAGACTCCCCCTTTGGGAGTTCCCCAGCCCCAAGCAGGCTTCCCAGAGTCCTCCCTTCCCTAGAAATTGCCTGGCCTCCCAGGGAGAGTTGTTTACATGGATCAGTTGAAGTGCCCTTAAGATAAGGAAAAAATCCTGTCTTGTTTTCACTGGGCTGCCTCTCTGGCTCCAGCCTTTTTAGTGAAGTACAAAGATGTGAACTATACCGAAAATATTCTAGAATGTAAACTCCGGGAAAGAGGAGAGAATATGGGCTATTTCCTCAGGTCTAGAAGAGTGCCTAGCAATGATAGATGCTTAAAAAACACGTGTGAGAAGGGTTAAAAAAAAATGTCTTTTTTTCTTTAGTTTCAGACCTCAGGAGTTTAAAACAAGGAAATAGGGCATGGTCAGAAAGATTTGGGGTTGGGGGTGAGGCAGGGACCAAGGCTGTAGAAGCTGTTCATAGAGGGGGTGGTCGAGATGGGTGGAGCCTGTTTGGGTTGACAGGAGCCCCCTGTAATAGGAGAGGAACACAAAAGCAATATCAAGCCAGATGCTGAAAATATAGGCTTGGGGCTTGTACAAACGATCCACGTCGGAGCTGAGCCCTAGAACTGTCTCTGGTGATAATGGAAACCCTGACAGGATTCACTGAGAGACTGTGTGGGGATATTGGAGACGGAGGGGTAAGGAGAACCTCGGGCCAGGGCCTGAGCCTCTGCATTCCTCCCAACAACACAAAACAAAAGCATGTAAGTGGCCGCTCAATGTTTTACTAAGAAATGCCACTTCAAAACATGATCTCAGCTTCTCCAGGTTCATAAATTAATATGTTAATTAACCTAGAGAAAGTAAGCATTTGGGGGGGCTGGAGAGTTAGTTGGCTTAGCGGCGAAGAACACTACTTCCTCTTGAGAAAGACCCGGGTTTGATTCCAAGCACCCAAGCGGCGACTCACAACTGTTTGTAACTCCAGTCTCAGGGACTCTGACCACCTCTGCTGTCCTCTCCAGACATCCAGGCACACACATAGTGTACATACGTACACTCAGGCAAAACACTGGGGCACAAAGAGTAATAAAATAAATAAATTTAAAATTAAAATTAAATTAAGGTAAGCATTTGAGGACTGGAGATGTAGCTCAGTTGGTAGAGTGCTTGTCTAGCATGCATGAAGCCCCGGGGTTGCTATCCAGCACCACAGAAACTGACCTGGAGGTACAGCCTCTCATCCTAGCGCCACTGAGGTAGAGGCAGGAGGATGGAAAGTTCAGTATCATCCTTGGCTGTATAGTGAGCCTGAGGACAGCCTGAGATACGTTAGTTCCTGCCTAAAAAAAAAAAGAAAGAAAGAAAGAAAGAAAGAAAGAAAGAAAGAAAACAGGTTGACTAAAGATGGAATTCAAAGAGTACTTGCCTAGCATTGTGTAGGACCCCGAGTTCCATCCTCAGTACCAAAAAACGTTAAACAGTAGTAATAACGTGTTCTCCCGGCAGGGGAAGGTGATATCTGTGAGTTCCCTGCCAGCCTGGGCTGATGACTGAATTCCAGGTCAGTCAGAGCTATGTAATTAGAACTTGTCTCAATACATAAATTAATAATTTAGTTTTAAAAAATAATAAAAGGTAAACAGTTTAAACCTAACTGTAGTGAAAGGTGGAGAGTTTCCGGGGAACTCTGTAATATAACAAGTGGGGAAGGGCTTGGAACGTAGCTCAGTCCCCTGGGTCCCTTCCCCAGCACTGAGAAACCAAACGAGGACAAAGAAGGAGCAGACGCCATGAGCCTCTCCAGCTCTCTTCCTCCTTTTTGCTCTCCTCTCAGTCATGAACAGACAGGAAGGAAGCTCGGCAGCGACAGCGAGCATCCTCCTCCTCCTCCTCTTTCTTCACTTACTTACGGAAAACTAAGGTTGATTTTGTTGTCACCGGATTTGGGGACAGTCTCGGTGCATAGGCCTGGATGCCCCGGTATTCAGTGTGTAACCCGGAGTCAGCCTCCTGGCTCAGCCTCCTGAGTAATGGGATCGCGGGCGTGAACCACCCTCCCGGCTCCTTTGTTCTGTGTTATTTGTACATGTCTGTAATGTGCTTTGGTCATATTCACCCTGTTACCCTTTCTGGTCCCTCTCCCTGTCCCACTGGTCTCTCTTGTCTTCCAGAAGAGCCCCTTTAAAAAATTGAGATTCCCCACATGAGAAAAAGTGTGTGATAGCCATCTTTCTGAACCCGGAACAGGCTGGCCTCCAGGTACCTGGAAATGACATCATCCGTTCTTCTTCACGGCTGAACGAGACTCTGCTGTGTGCGCAGTCCATGCCATCTTTATCTGCTCATCTGCTGCAGCTCTGTAACTTGACTTCCTTCTTCATATATGCACTGACCGTTTCCTAGGGTTCATTTTGTTCAAATTGTTGGCAAATTACGCCGTCAGAATTCAGTTCCACAACCTGCATTCGGGGCGACCCCGATGCATCGTGTCCGTCACTGTACCCTCATCTTTAATCTGCTTGTTCAGTGTTTTCTTAAAGCAGCAAAGCTGCGCTTTCTGAGGAAAGCCTACAATCTGACCTAAGTACAGATGGAATCACTGTTGAGCCCTGTCTTCAAAGGGCTCACAGCTAAAGCTGGGGAAGGTGAACCTACAGACAGGTAACAGTCATAGATATTAGTAGCTTTGCTGAAAGATCATGCGGGAAATAGAGCATTCTGTTAAAGTTGTATAAAAAAGTAAATGTTGTGAATGTCATGCTGTGGTTGTATATCATTTTGTTCACTGGTGCTCTGTAATTGAGGGAAGGGGGCGTTATTTCTTTTGCTTTGCTCTCTTTGGTGCTGGGGACCAAAACCAGGGCCTTTTAGAAGATGGCAGAGTAGGAGTTGGGGTGGGTACTGCTGAGAAGCCTGGACAGCTTTGGAGGAAGTGGAACTTGACCTTGGACCTGAACAGTGGTGACTGTGTCTGAGCTCTGCTGAGCTTACACTGTGTGCTAGGCACTGTGTGAGCACTCGCTAGCATGAGCTCATGTCATTCCCACTATATGTGTGGTAAATGCAATCATTTGACAGGTGAAGAAACTGAGGCACGGGGCAGCTAAGTAACATGTTAAAAGCTATGTATCTACTAAGAAACAGGCCGTACAGTTTGACTCTGCACTTGATCACTGTGGTCTACGGTGGCTCTGAGAGAAGGCTCGATGGATGGTCCAGCTGAGACATCCAGGCAGAAGGAAAACCCAAGGAGCTGACTCGGGGCCTTGGGTAGAGCATGGTTGGTACATGAGGACAGCACCAAGTCTCCAGGCTGGTAGGAAGGAAATGGCCATCCATGCAAGGGGACTAAACACAGCGCGTGGCATCTCCACCCTCGAATGTCAGGCTAAGATGACAGGCTACTTTGAATGGCAGCGTCTTCGTACTGTGTGACTTCTGAAAACAGTGGTTTCCACTTTTGGTGACAGGCCAGGACCTGCGGCTCGCATGGTGGATGTCTCTACTGCACCTCACGTGTGTGCAGTGTAGAGGAGTCAGAATGAAGAATTGACCTCCCGCAGGCTTGCCCGTGTGACTCAGGATCGAGGCCACTCGCTGCCAGGCCTCTCCGGAAAGCCTGGCGAGGCTTGTGGAGTAGTGTTTTTGTTAAACAGATTTATTTTAAAAAGCGCCCCTGAAATTCACAACACTGAGCTGCAGTGATTGTCTCAGAGTGGTGTGAACAATCAGGGCTGGGGCTCTTAAACAGTCTTAACTCACTCTCTACGACTATATAATACATGTATAAGCATTTACTAGCAAGTTAATGGCTAAAACAGTGATTTTTAGCGTATACTATTTCGCTGTTCAAATAAGAAGTGGGCGAGGCCCAGATCTACAACTTTACTTTATGAATATGAAGACAACACAAACTGCTATTCGGTCTGCTTTGTGGAGCCTCGGCTCTGTTGAAGATCTTTGCCTGTGAAGGCAGCTCTGCAGAATAGTTACGATGAAAAGGAAATCCGGGTCACGTTTTTGTTCACTAGCTGTTTGAATTTGTTTTGTCTCTCCCTCTTTCCACCACTCCATGACGACTGACATCCCACCAGGATCCACTGGCGCTCGGGTGCCGGACCGAGCAGCATGTCCCTCTGCTCGCTCCCAAAGCCCACGCTCAACCTCCTTCCTGCCACATTTGTTACCTGATCGATGCACATGGCTTGCTGCCCTCCCTCCACCTGCCAGGCTAATTGACAGAACTTTAAAAAGAGATACACTTATGTTATCTATGGTGTGTGTGGGTATATAGGCATGCGTGTGTGCGGACATGCTTGCCTGTGCATGAGCACAGGGGCTGGAGGGGACATCAGGCATCCTCTGTCTCTACCTTTTTCCTTTGAGGCAGTGTCTCTCCCTAAACTTGCATTTCTTGTCTCTGCCTGCCTTGGAGCTGGGGTTCCAGGCGTCATTGGAAGATCCAGCTTGCTCCCCGGGTGCTGGAATCCAGACTCAGTGCTGCTGATTTTGGAGCCGGGCCTCTTAACCGCTAAGCCATCCAGAATATATGGATATTGGGTTTTTTGAGACAGGTTTTCTCTGTGTATCCCTGGCTGGCCTGGAACTCAGAGATCCATCTGCCTCTGCCTCCACGTACAGGTATAAAAGGCATGTGCCACCACCACCTGGCTTTTAAAATATATTCTGTATAGATCAGTTTTAAGGCTAAAACTGAGTGGAAGGTACCATTTTGCTCATAAACCTCCTGCACCTGCACACACCTAGCCCGCCCCCTTCCATCCACATTTTTACACCATTCTTACCCAAAGTCCACTTTGCATTAGTGTCCACTCTTAGTCTATCTTCTTAGCGTCCTGACAGATGTGTCCACTATCACCGTGTTACATGAAATAGTCTCATTTACCCAGAAAGCCTCTGGTAATCTACACTTCTGGTAACCACAGATCTCTCACCATCTGCATGGTTCTGCCTTTTCCGGAGTGTCATATACATAATTAGAGTATGTAGCCTTTTTAGAAGTCTTGCTACCTCTGTGACTTTTCATTTCTGTTTTGCTACTGAATAATATTATATTGTTTATACCACTTTGCTTATCCAATGAGTTAGAATTTGAAGCAAAAAGTAAGAAATAAGTTATAAAAAATGAATCACTGGGCTGAGGCTGTATCTTAATTTGGGCACAAGCTGGGAATGGTCGTGAACTCCCGTGGATCCCAGCACTCAGGAAGTGGAAAAGGGAGAATCACAAATTCAAGGTCGTTCTCCATCACATAGCAAATTAAAGGCCAGCCAGGGCTACATGAGACTATCAAAACAACAAAAACCACCTTGTTTCTAAAGGACTAAAACAGAAGCTCCAAGTGGATTTGGAGAGGGCAAGAGGGTGTCCAGAGGGCCCTGGGTTAGTGGCCTCCAGGTGGGAACTACATTCATCCATGCAGCTGTTTGTGAGAGCCTTCTGTGGGCAGTCGGGGTTACAGACGCTAGAGAATACTGAAAACAGGGGCCAGCCCTTTACCCTTTACTTCTTCTTCTTCTTCTTCTTCTTCTTCTTCTTCTTCTTCTTCTTCTTCTTCTTCTTCTTCTTCTTCTTCTTCTTTGTCTTCTTCTTCTTCCTCCTCCTCCTCCTCCTCCTCCTCCTCCTTCTTCCTCTTCTTCTTCTTCTTCTTCCTCCTCCTCCTCCTTCTTCCTTCTTCTTCTTCTTCTTCCTCCTCCTCCTCTTCTTCCTCTTCCTTTCCTCCTCCTTTTCTCCTTCTCCTTCTCCTCCCTCCTCTTCCTTCTCTTGCTCCTTCTCCTCCTCCTTCTTTTTGGTTTTCTGAGACAAAGTTTCTCTATATAACAGTACTGGCTGTCCTGGAACTCACTCTGTAGACCAGGCTGGCCTCGAACTCACAGAGATCCGCCTACCTCTGCCTCTCAAAGATATGCACCACCACCGTCCAGCCAGCCTTTTACTTCTTAAAGATTATGCTCTGGCTGGGTGCAAGGGGTGCAGGTTGCCGCTGGTCCACCCTGCTCTGTGTGTGTCCAGGCATGGCTCAGGACAGGGGAACTGACCCCAGGCTGGACACAAGTTCACTGTGGCTCTCTCTCTCCTCATCTCTCTGAGCAGATTGAAGAAGGGGGAAAAGCTGATGTGGTGAGCTCCGGTCTGCAAGCTGGGGACGAGGTCGTGCACATCAATGAGGTGGCATTGAGCAGTTCCAGGAGGGAGGCTGTCTCCCTGGTGAAAGGTTCCTACAAGACCCTGAGACTGGTGGTGCGCAGGTAAGTGTGCTGGTTCCCCAGCCCTGTCCCTTCTAACACCTCACTGTCACACTTTCCTGTCCTGCCTGACACGCTGCGTAATTTATCTTCAATGCTGTCTTAGTGGAGGAGGTGATGTCTTTGTACAAGTTTTTCTTTTCCTTTCTTCTTGCTGATGCTCTGGTATGGGACAGGAAGTGGAGACATTTGGACACTCTTTTGAAACCCTCCCCCGTTTTCCTAGTTAGTACTGGCTTGTCACAGGGGAGCTTTGCTGTTCTTCCGAAATGCTAGGTTTGATGAATACTGACCCATCCCAGTGTGGCTGGAACTCCAAGCAGCCCTGTGTTCTGGACCTCGAGAAAGTGGTTGACTTGGAACTAATTTTGGTGACATTTTGTTAACCGTGCCTAAAACTTGGGGCTGGAAAACTGGTGGATTCCTCTTGTTTGGACATCTTAGGTGTGATGGATCCTTTCTTGGGAAAGCCTTGCTTGCAATTTTTTAATTAATTAATTAGTGTGTGTGTGTGTGTGTGTGTGTGTGTGTGTGTGTGTGTGTGATTTTATGTTCACCACATGCATGCAGGACCCCAAGGAAGCCAGAAAAATAATATCTTTTTTTTAATATTTATATTGATTATTTGGGAATGCACATCATTCACCCCGATCATGCTCACCTCCTAGTCTTCCCATATCCACCCCTCTTCCCCCGTGAACCCCCTCAAAGGGAAAAAAGAAAAGTTCATTTTGTGTTGTCCATATACTTGAGCCTGGTCAAATTCCTAGTGGTCATCCCTTCAGGGGAGGCTGCGTCTTTCCTCACCTGCATCTATGCCAGAAGCCATCGGCTGAGGAGATCTGTGGAGTGGCTGGAGAGGTATGGGGTGGGGGGGTGGGGTGCCGGGCAGCTCTCCCTGGAGGGTCAAGGAAAGGGTATCTTAATCTGGAGTTACAAAAGGTAGTGAGTCACCATGTGGGTGCTGGAACTAAATCCAGGTCCTCTGCAAGAGCAGCAAGTGTTCTTAACCACTGAGCCACCCCTCCAGCCCACCACTTGAAGTTTTGATGTCCCTCAGTAACAAGGTCTCTTGCTGTCCAGGAACCAACTCTTGGTGAACAGAATTATCTATGGAAAATGGAAGGGACTTGGTTTATTCACCCCTGTTATGAACCAAGTCCATTTGAGGTGTTTTCCATATGTTGGTTCATTTAACGCTAGAACCCCAAGAGAGGAGGCCAGAGAGATGGCTCAGTGGATAAAGGTGTCTGCTGCCAAGCCTGATGACCTGAGTTCAATTCCCAGGATCCAAATGATAGAAGAAAAGAACCATCTGGATCCTGAAGGTTGTCCTCTGCCCTCCTCTCTTGTTGCCATAGTACACACATGTGCACACACAGATTCACGTAAACAGATGCAATTTTAAATTGATTTTAAAAGAAAGGCCTCATGAATCAGCTCTCACTGTGGCCACTTTGCCGTATGGAGGTGGTGGGGCTGGCAAGGTAAAAAGTCGAGTAACCTGGACTGCCCGGTCCTGTGTCATTGTGCCTGGGGAGCAGCAGCATTACCTGGAGCTCCTGAGCCTGCACATTTTGTATACTTGGATACTTCTTTACTCATAGAGTTTCCCCTGCCTCCCTTGGAATCCAATGTTACAATTATCGAAAATGTTCTCCTGCATTGGAACTTTAGGGAACACCAAGCAAGCCCCCCCATTTTCAAGCTGCTGGAAGGTAAGGTAGCTTTCGGTCACCTCAGAGGGTCTCTCAAGAGAAACCTTGCTCTTGCAGCAACTCTTTCCTCCATAGAAGCCATTTCCTGGTGAATCTTGATTGGAATCCAGCGCCTCCCAATCATAGATCCAGAAAAACTGCCCACTGTCTCTGCAGGGTGATGGCTTTGCTCAGGGTGCTGCTGTGCCCCATCGCTCTCCAGGGCCACCAGCCTCAAGTCTCTGGCTGTCAGTGGTACAGAGTGGCTGTCAGCAAAGTCTCCAGTCAGATTAGAGCAGGGTGCAGATGCTGCGGTCATCACCTTCTGTGTGTAATTATTCAACGTCAGTGACGACTCAGTTTCTTCTCTGTTTTCGCCATTGTTATTTGTTTGTTTGTTTTCAGATAGGGTCCCACCTAGCTGGTCTAGAATGCAATATATAGCCTAGGCTGTTCTTGAACTGATCTTTGTGGCTTTACCTTCCAAGGGCTGGGATGATAGGCAAATGCCAGCTCATATTTACTTGTTGTTGTTGTTGTTGTTATTGTTTTTAATATTTATTTATTTTTATGTGTTTTGCCTGCATGTAAGTATATGCACCATATATATGCATGCAGTACCCAAGGAGGCCAGAAGAGGGTGTTAGATTCTCTAGAACTGGAGTTATAGATAGATGTGAGCTGCCAGTTTTCTGTAAGAGCAGCAAGTGCTCTTAACCACTGAGCATCTCTCCAGTGCAACTATTTATTTTCAGATAGCATCTTACTGTAGTTTCTTCTTATTTATTTATTTATTTATTTATTTATTTATTTATTTATTTATTGTTTTTCGAGACAGGGTTTCTGTTTCTTCATCTTTAAATGAGGATTAAAATACCTGCTTTATATCATTACATGAAAATGACTTCTGTCCACCAAATGAGAGGTGGATAAAGAAAATGTGGTGGGCCAGGCATTGGTGGCACACACCTTTAATCCCAGCAGTCAGGAGGCAGAGGCAGGCGGATCTTTGTGAGTTCAAGGCCAACCTGGTCTACAGAGCGAGATCCAGGAAAGGCGCAAAGCTACACAGAGAAAGCCTGTCTTGAAAAACCAAAAAGAAAAAAGAAAATAAAAAAAGAAAATGTAGTGTACAAAACACTCATCCATGTAAATCATACAACACACACACACACACACACACACAAACATAAACACATACACACACACTATTCAGCACTAGAAGGAAGGATATTATACCATTTACAACATAAAGAAACTAGAGAACACTATGTTCTCCACATAATGAAAAGAATAGAAGAATATACTCTGATCTCCTGAGTGGAATGTAGTGAGTAGAATTCCTAAAGGCAGAAGGTAGAACAGTAGTTGCCGCTAGGCGGTGGCAGTGCACACTTTTAATCCCAGCACTCGGGAGGCAGAGGCAGGCTGATCTCTGAGTTCGGGGCCAGCCTGGGCTACAGAGTGAGTTCCAGGAAAGGCTCCAAAGCTACACAGAGAAACCCTGTCTCAAAAATTAAATTAAATTAAATTAAAATTAAAAAAAGAATGGAAGTTGCCAGGGATGACCCCGAAGGAAATGCAGAGATACTGGTCAAAGGGCACAAACTTGAGGTAGAAGGTGAAAGAGGCTAGTTGTGGTGAAGCCTGCATCCTACAGAGGGGAGGTGGGAGTGTGATACGTTTGAGGACCACATAGTGAATTTAAGGCTAACTGGGATCAGTTGGACCCTCTCTCCAAAAACCTAACCAACAACCAACCAAGACAAGTAAGTTCTCGGGATACGATACATAGCCTGGTGACTGTTATTGCCGATACCATGTTATATATTTACAGTCTGCTGAGATAATTCTCAAATGTCTTTACCAGGAACGTGCCTGAGTGCACCCATCACACCCACCTGCATGCAAGGGTAATGGTGCATGCAAGGGTAATAGTGTAGTGTGTGGTAGTGTGTTGATTAATGTGATTGTAGTAATCATTACATAATGCATATGTATATCAAATCGTTACATTAGCCATCTTGAATATATACAGTTTCTTAGTGGAGAGAATGCTAAGAATTGAACCTAATCTTCACTCATGTTAAGAACATACTTTCTTCCAGAACTAAACCCCAATGCCATTGCTTTACAACTTTTGTTAGTTATAATTCACAAATGTTGGGGGAGGGGTGCTTTATGAGGTGATTGAAAAGAGTAAAAGGTATAGTCTACATGATAACAAGAGATATTTCTACTGTTTATATTATTATTGTCCAACTCTAGACATAAGCATGTTTTTCTAGGTCAAGATTTAAGGACCTATGAGATGGCTCAGTAGGTAAAGGCACTTGCTATACCAAGGTTTACAACCTGAGTTTAATCTCTAAGACCTACTATCCCATGTGATGAAGAGAGAGTAGACTACACAGGTCATCCTCTGACTTCATGCATGTCGTGGTGTGCATGCATGCATGCCAGCACAAGAAATACATAAATTAATGTAATCAGTTCTTTAAAAGGTTGAAGTGAAGCCATTCCAAACATGTGGCTAAGTTCTCAGATGGGTAGCAAGGCTTAGAATCATGGGTCACATTCCTTCCTTCCTTCCTTCCTTCCTTCCTTCCTTCCTTCCTTCCTTCCTTCCTTCCTTCCTTCCTGGGATGAATGGTTGAAGGTTTAACTCATCTTTGCATGGACCCCCAGCTTGAGAACAGTGGTGCCGGCGGACGGAGATAGTGGAATCCACACCCCTGATGTGTCTAGTGGTCATAGGTGTCCTACAGGGAAAGAAAGAGTTGGTTGCCTATGGATTTCTAGATGTGCCATCTGATGATGACATGCCATCTGATGATGACATGCCATCTGAGTTATTTCTAGCAGAACCTTTGCCAACTGGGTTTAACTTAGTGAAATGGTTGAAATCTGCCCCTGCCACTGACTGATTGCGTGACCTTCTAAGCCTCACAGTCCTCATTTGTGTAAGAGAACACAAATGATAGCCCTGCCACAAAAGGATGTTAGCGGCACTGTGGTGGATAAAGTTAATGTGTGGTAATCCGACCAGTTTGTTCTCAGCTGGCCTAGAGGGTCATGTGGGAATATGGAGAGGTACCGATACGGTCACATATGTGACTGCCTGCTTACCCAGAAGCCCCTGTTTTGTTTTCTCTGCGAATTTATCACAGTTTAGGCGCCTATGATCTGCTTATAGGTCTAAAGTTGGTGCTGGACATCCCAGAGCTTGTGAGATTTAGGAATGTAAAGTCACATTATATGAACTCCCAAGCAGCTGGAGTATAAACCACAATAGCCTTGTGCTAATTCATTTTGGAACGGACACCTCTAAGTGGACTGAGAATCAGTGTAATTCATCTCTACAGGAATACTGAAGGGGAAGTGGGTGATCTCTGCCTGGGTGTAGAGAGCGGGCCTGCGGGTGCTGATGTGTGCGGCATCTGTTCTGAAGGCCAGATGCTCTGCCCTCCTTTGTCAAGGCTTTCCCCACTCTGGACCCCAGGGAATCACACTGCCAAAGACTTCCCCTTCATCCTCAGCTCCTCACCACCAAATCCCCTTTCTGACTGACACATTCTTTCTTTAGATATGTTAATGAAATCGATAAGGTTACAGGCAGTCTTGCTCTGGCTGCCTCTGGTGTGGGAAACATTTTGTCTCTGGGTGCCTGTTGAATGCATCCTAGCTCATCCATTATGTGTCCATGTTTAGCGTCCACTCTCAGCATTAGAGGGAAGGGGGCTGCCTCACTTCTCACAGACAGGCTGCAGGGGATGTGGAAGGGCGTTTCTCTTCCACACCTCAGGATCTGCTACAAGCCCCCCATGCTGGATTCTGTAGGCTTCATATCCTGAAACCCAGGCTTTATGTCCTGGCCTCAGCCTGAAAGTTCATTCCTTTCCATTTTGACAAAATGATTCGTGGTATTTCATTTATTAGCTTGCTTGCTTTCCTAAGTGATCTCAATACTGATGATGATGATGATGATGATGATGATAATGATGGTGATGATGATGATAATAATAATAATAATAATAATAAATTTTCTGAAAACGTAACTGATGGTGGCTGTCTGTGGAGGGCGAAGAGACTTGTATAGTCAAGACTGATGTACCTGCTGGCTCCTCTACCTGCTTCTTTTGAAGTTATTTTGGGTGGTAACACCTGTGAGTTGTCCACATAAAAATGCCAAGTGTAACGTTGTTTATGTGAGTTTCGGGGTGACTGAAAACAGGTTGAAGTAGAAACAACGTCTTAAAAGGCTACAATGACCAGAGACATGCGAAGTCCCCAGTGAGCTGCGGGTCAGGGATCTTGGGATTGCTGCTGACCCATGAAGAGGGCGGAGCTTAGTCTTTCTTGGGAGCTAAAGAGCAGTGTAGAGGACCGAGAAAGTGGTGCTGTGCGGGTCAGAAGTGGAAAGCCTGCAGCCGGTGGTGGAGACTGGAGACGATAGGATAAAATAAGAAAAGGCCTTCAAAGAGAAAAGCAAACATCTCCCAGCTGGGGGGAACCTTTATGGAATGCAGAGCCCCAGTGCCCATACAAAGGGTGGTAATTAGGGTGAGACACATAGGAAGTGCCAGCACCCCAACCCCTCCCTGAAGTCCACACAGGCAGTATCTGGCAGATATCTGTAAAACACTTGTCTGAGGGCAGGGGACCTTCAGAAGGAAACAGGCAGACAAAGGGGAATGTCTTCAGGCTTAGTTGAACTGTGTATGATACAAGGTGCTGAGAGAGAGAGAGAAAGATGGCTCAGTGGTTAAGAGCACTGGCTGCTCTTCCAGAGGACCTGGGTTCAATTCCCAGCACCCACATGGCAGGTCATGACTGTCTGTAACTCCAGTCCCAGGGAGTCTGACACTCTCTGCTGACCTCCTCAGGCACCGGGCATGCAGCTGATGCACAGATATACCTGCAGGAAAACTAAATAAGGTTGGCCAGGTGTGGTGATGCATGCCTGTAAGCCCAGCACTCTGCAAACAGAGGCAGGCTGGCCTCAAACTCACAGAGATCCACCTGCCTCTGCCTCCCAAGAGCTGGGATTAAAGGTGTGAGCCAGAGAGATGGCTCAGGCTCAGAGGTTAAGAGCACTGGCTGCTCTTCTAGAGGTCCTGAGTTCAATTCCCAGCAACCACATGGTGGCTCACAACCATCTATAATGAGATCTGGCACCCTCTTCTGGCCTGCATGCAAACATGCAGACAGAACACTGTATACGTCTGAGTCCTGTTCTTAAACTTGGTGTGCACACATAAACACACACACACACACACACACACACACACACACACACACACTTGTTAGTTAAGCAATTTAAATTTAATTGATAAGTAAAAGCTGAAACTGTTTTGTCCTCTTTTTTTCTTTTTCTTAATTTATTTACTTTTTTGAGGCAGGGTCTCACTGTGTAGTCCCGGCTGTCCTGGAACTTGCTATATAGACCAGGCTGGCCTCAAACTGAGAGAGATCCACCTGCCTCTGCTTCCCAAATGCCAGGATTAAAGGAGTGTACCGCCACTGCCTCAGTTTGTGCTTTTGACAAGGCTCAGGCTAGAAGTATGAAAGTTGGGGTACACCGGGCAATGGTGAAACTGAGGCTGGCTGGATTGGAGGTCTGAGGGCTTTAGAGACTAGCCATGGAATTTTGGGTACATCACTTAATCTCTGTGAGGCTGAACTGAGAAATGTGTGACTACGGTATTTGGTGTGGCGATTATAACACTGATCATCCGAAAATAAAGTGTGTATTTGTCAAGTAAATTACCACCTTGAAGAGGTCCACCTTCATCTCTAGACCACAGGGTATAAACCAGGGGCCCAGCCAAGGTAGGATTTCAGTGGGAAGAGCTCCTTCCGTACTGAGGAAGGAGCATGCCTTTCAAAGTGAAATATTATTATTAGGTTCTGTTTGTATTTGGGTTTTGGCACAAGGTCTCACATAGCCCAGGCTAGCCTGACACTCACCAAGGAAGTTTGTGTACACCGTGAGCGCTCTACCACCATCCACGGCCCTTATTCTTAGTTCGTTGAGTTGGGGGTCTCATTTTGTAGCTCAGGTAGGCCTTTGAGCTCATGGTAATCCTCCTGCCTCAGCTTCCCAAATATTAGAATTGTAAACATCATCTCCAAGCCAGTTTGGGATCTTTTTCTAAAACCTCCTCTCCATTGTCTCTCTTCAAAGTTGGGAGAGGCTTTTATTCAGAGTCAGTAACACATTATAAAGATTTTCTCTCTCAAACCAGGTGGTGGTGGCACATGCTTTTAATCCCAGCACTCAGGAGGCAGAGCCAGGTAAATCTTTGTAAGTTCGAGGCCAGCCTGGTCTACAGAGTGAGTTCCAGGTCAGCCAGGGCTACACAAAGAACCCCCGTCTTGAAAAACAAACAAATGACTCTCTCTCTCTCTCTCTCTCTCTCTCTCTCTCTCTCTCTCTCTCTCCCTCTCTCTCTCTCTGAATGAGTAGTGGTAAAAGACCATATTTCACTGGGAAGAGAGAGACTAGAAAGAAAAGGAAGGGCTGAGAAAGTAACAACAGCCAGCGTGCACCTATGTGTGTGCTCTGACTGTGCAGTTTGCCCGGTGTGGTGACACTCAAGTCTCAAGTGACTCTTGTGAGTTCTAACCTATGAAGAGACAATGCAGGAGCTGGACCTGACATGATGGCATGTCCCTTTAATCCTAGCACTTGGCAAGCAGAGCCAAGGCAGAGTTGAAGGACAGCCAGGACTACATAGCAAATTCCAGGCCAGACGAGGCCATCTAGAGAAATAAAAAATACGGAGCTGCCTCCAAAGAGGTGTAGGGACTTACACGTGCCAGTAGCCGAAGGATTGGTGCTGCTGAAAGGTGACCAGAAAACAAAATCAGGGGAGACCGGAAGCTGATTTTCAATTCACCAGGACAGTATTTCAGACGCAGAGCTTTCCTTCTGACCTTCAATTTCCCGAGCTCCCTTGGGACACTCCCCTGACTGGAATTCCTACATCAGGCCCCTGAAATAAAACCATATTGCTCCAGCAGCTGCTCGCTCCTTCCTCCTAAAATTGAAAGTGAATTCACTGCTGCCCTGGGGCCCACACGCCCCTGAAGGGACCATCCCACATTTCTGAGGGTTAGGGAATCATTTCTTCAGACAGGAGTGGGATGACATTATTGCGTTGGAATGACTGCCTCAAACATTTGTTGCCTCTGTGTGCTAGATTCCTTTGACCTCTGATTTCTAGATTGAGTTTTGAAATTGCAACTTGCCCAAGATTTGCAAGTCAATGATCTTGAAATAAATGTCTTGTAATCAGCGCTATGCTGTTGAAGGCCAGCTTAATGGATACAAAATTAACTCTATTAACTATTAATAAAGAAGGGGGTTGGGCAAACCTGTTTCTTTGCCAACTCATGGTTATTTATGGTCTATGGGAGAAAATAATTTCTTAGCCTGTAGCCCTCCCCACATCCTTCACAGGGCTCTGTCATCTCCCCTACCTGCCTGACTCCATGTTCCTATGCTCTCCCAGCCACTAGTTCTGGTTCTGATTAACAGCATGCCACCTTCTCAGATATCTGGTATGAGATTGTCCACAGCATGAAGAAGACTTCAGAGATGGCTTCCAGTCTCAATACTGCTGGATTCTGACCATGGTGCTGTGGAGACAACTCAGTCTCTGTATATTTCTCCTTACAACGGAGGGACGCAGTAATAACATCTTCCGTTCTGGGGTGCTATGAGATAAGGTCATGCATATGAAAACCCTTTTCAGATCAGTATTCCATGAGGACCTTCTATTACAGAGTCTCAGCTCATAAAAATATTTAAGTCTATACTGTTTAGTGCCAAAAATTAAAACATGGCAGATTTGAACAAGTATAACCCTTTGCGCTAAGAAATGCCTTGTTTCTTACTTGTAGAATGCCTATTTTGGAATGGGGGTTTTGACAAGAAAGCCATCTATTCTGGAGAACCTGAGTTGGGAGGAATTCTGGGTCACAACACTTCACAGCTTGCAATGGGAAGCTGAGCTCCAAAAGGGGAAGAACTCTCCAGGCAAGTGTTCTAGCACCTTCTGGGGCTGTTTGGTTCCAAGGATTCATCAGAGGGATGCAAGGACCAGGTTACTCCCAGCCGGGCAGGGCAATCTGCAGACACGCCCTTTGGACCATGTAGAACGGTGTCCTTGGTGACAGTGAGGTATCAGGAGGGACCTGTCATGTGGGCAGGCAGTAGGAGCTGAGGACAAACAGAAAAGGTGACAGATTTTGTTGTATAGGCAGCTACAAAGTGTTCTCATTTTTTAAGATTTATGTTTATGTGTGTGAGTTTTTTGCCCACATGTGTCTCTCTCTATGGACCATGGACATGTCTGATATCCACAGAGGCCAGAAAAGATGGTCAAATCCCCTGGAAGCAGAGTTCCAGGTGGTTGTGAGCTACCTTGTGGGTGCTGGGAATTGAACCCGGGTCCTCTGCAAGAGCAACAAGTGCTCTTTACCATGGAGCCATCCCTACAGCCCTGCAAAGGTATTCTTGAAACTCAAGTACTCTTTTATGTGCACAACTGTGGCCTCTTCCCCCTCGCCTGCACACAGATGCTAAGTGAGAAATGCTTTTGCTTCATGGAAGATCTAAGTACTACCTCACCTCTCACGGTGTAGGGAGAGTAAATCCTCCATAGACGTATAGGAAAAGGGAAGGGTACGTTGGACTTTAGATATGGCTCAGATGGGCTTGCCTACCATGCATGAAACCCTAGGTTCAACCCACAGTTCAAAACTAGGTTTGGTAGTACATGCCTGTACCCCACCCAGCACTTGGGAGGTGGAGGCAGGGGGATTAGAAGTTCAAGGTCAATCTGGACTCCATAGCAAGCTCCAGTCCAACTTGAGGGCAGAGGAAATCATAAAGGATGGGAGTGTGTCCATACTAGCCCTTGGAGGACTGTACTGGAGACCGAACGCCTCATGACTTCTGTGTTGAGAGCTTTTAGCTCTGTGTGGTTCCTCTCCCTTGCACATGCCTCCCTGGTGGTCGTGTGCCTCCCCTGCTCTCCCATTACAACATTGTGTGCTCTTTGAAAGTCTTAATTTGGGCAAGGGGCTGGGATATGAGTGCAAATCCCAAGTTGTAACATGGCTTCACCCCATTTTAGGACCTGTCATTAGACTTCCCAAGCAGAAGTCAGTAGAACTGAGAACTGTGGTAACTCAGCCTCTCCACATTTCCTCCCACTTGAGCATGTGGTTGGGAGGAGGAGGAGGAGGCAGCTGCAGTGGCCCTCGACCCTCAGGCACGTTTCCAAGAGGCCTGGCATCATGAGAATTTGCGCCCTGTGCTTTGAGGAGGTATTTCAATCCTGCTGGGACCGTACTCAGAGCAGTTTTGGCTTCCCTGGAGTTCCAGGCTTCAGTGTCACTGTGTAGACGTCTTGGATTTTATTTCCTAACCAGTTGCTCCTTTCCGTGGAAAATTCATGTAACACGTTATTGGGTTTCCTGGGAGGTATGCAATAAGATTCCCTTGCTGTAATTAGTAAAGGGACCCCCCCCCCCCCCCGGCATATAATGATAGCTACTATTTTTATCCGGTGGGTTACATGTGCTCACTGAACACTAGTCACATACAAAGGAATGCCTCATTGTTCCCCAGTGAAGGAGGCTTGATGATAAAAGACCTGATTTCATTCCTGGGATAGCATGGCTTTACTTAGGACAAATGTATTCCAAACTGGAGTTGCCGCTCAGTGTCTGACCACTAAAGAATGACATTCAAATATCTATCGGAGCCTTTTGAACATGAGGGTTGAGTTCTGAGCTCACGCTGACATTATGGCCTAAACCTTTCTCCCAGTTTTAAGTACAGATGCATCAGCTAGAACCAGACAGTTTGGTGATGCCAATTGGAATGGAAGCCAGATATCGGGAATTCTGCATCAAAATGACCTAAACCTATTCCTTATACTTAGCTACACATTAGGATTGCCTGGAAATTTAAAAACAACAAGGAATGTTAGTGCCTACCTCCAACTTCCAGGGAGTCTCATTTCACTGACACCAGGGTTGGCTTGGCTGGAAAATTCAAAGGCACCTTAAATGACAGATGCTCCAATTAAATAATAATAATAAAAAAAGACAGATGCCCAGTGGGGGGCCTGAGCAGCATGCACGGGTCTCAGCTGTGGATGAAGGAGTAATGAGAAACAGTAAAGAGTGGGAAAGCAAACACAGGAGGAGGAAGATGCGGAGCACGGGAGGAAGGCAGGTGCCTGGGAATCAAGAAGGTGCGAAGGCACGCCAGGAAGGCTGAGAGGGGAGTGCGGCTTGCTTATGGAGGAATACACAGCAAAAAGTGTACGGGGAGCCTGTTGGCAGGGACCTGGAGAAGCTGCCTGGGAAGGTTCTTCCAACAGCAGCTCCTAAGCTTGCTCATCTGTGAGCTTTGTTTATTCTTACTGTTAAACGGAGGTGTGGATTGTTATTTAATAACTTAAGTCTTTGGGGAGAGTCGGGAGGATATGGGCCCCTGTAGCTTGAGCTGGCCTCCAAGTCACTGTAACTGAGGATGACCTCGAACAGATGTCTCCCGTCAAGCACTGGGATTACAGGTATGAGCTACCAAACAGAGTTTTTATGCAGTGCTAAGGGTATAGGGCCCAGAGCTTCATGCACGCTAGGCAAGCCCTCTACCAACTACGTTACATCCCTGGAACTCCACCTTTTGAAAAGAGGTAGGTCCTACTATGTTGCCCAGGCTGGGCCCCAGGGGCTGGATTCAAGCAATCCTTTGGCCTCAGCTTCCTGAAAAACTGGAACAAAAGGTATGTATCACCACATCCAGCTATTATTTTTTCAAAAGTAGATGATGTGAGTAGTGATATATGGAGAGAAAACTTTGTATGGGCAGCACTGTGGAGGCCCTTCCTCCCGAGCATCTGTCTGTCACCACATTCATTACCACGTGCTCTGAGCCCGCCTTGTCCAGAAGGCTGGAGCGGGGAGAACACCATTCCCATCTCACTGTGGTTGCCATGTTGACGTGACATGCAGCTATGTGGCTTTTGGTGGCACCAACAGGAAGCAAACTATTCGAGAAAGGTGGCTTGGTGCCACAGAGTACCCTCTTTCTAACAACACAAACCACTCAAGACTGTTTCAGCGGGGCTTGGGGAGGCTGGGCATGGAGCACCATTATTCTCTGTAGGGTGTTTACTTATCAGCACTTTCTAATGGCTCCTGGGAACGGAGTGTGGTTACCACCTACCCCTCACTCATGTTCTTAATAGAAAAAACGGGCCAGGCAGCGGTGGCGCACGCCTTTAATCTCAGTGCTTGGGAAGCAGAGGCAGGTGGATCTCTGTGAGTTTGAAGTCTACGAAGAGAGTTCCAGGACAGCCAGGAGTGTTACACAGAGAAACTGTCTCGAAAAACCAAAATAAGAAAGAAAGAAAGAGAAAAGGAAACAGCAGGTATTTTTGAGGTTCTTATATTTTGAGATTGGCATTTTTTGGCCTGTTCTGGACAATTCCTTTGTTTTTCTGCGTACCTCCTTTCTTCTGGATTATATATTTTAATGTCTGGTTGATTGATTGATTGACTGGTTGTGGTGTTAACGAGCCAAGCAAGTGCTTAACCATTAAGCTACAAACCTCTCCTGCCTTTTTTTCTTCCCCCAGCCTATATCCCAGATTGGCCTTCAATTCACTATAAGCTAGGCTGACATTGAACTCTTTTATTTTTCTTTATGCATTGTGTGTATGTATTTTATGTCAATATATGCCACATGTTTGGGTGATGTGCCTGTGGAGGCCAGAAAAGAAAGTCAGATCCTCCAGAACTGGAGCTACCTTAGTAGTTGTGCATTACCCGATGTGGGTGCTGGGACCTAAACCCTGGTCCTCTATAAGAGCAGCAAGTGCTCTTAAGCACTGAGCCATCTCTCCAGCCCCTGACCTTGAACTCTCTTGACCCTCCTACCTTCTTCCTCCTATGTGCTGGGATTATAAGTGTATACCACCATGCCTATTCTCTCCTGACCCTTTTAACTTCTTCAAGATGACAAATGTCCTTTTCAGGTCTTGGGGAAGAATCTTAAAGAATAACTTTGATGGATTCTTTTCTTTTCCTTCTCCTCAACCCACGACACCGCCTGATGTTCGAGACAGGGTTTCTCTGTGTAGCCCTGGCTGTCCTGGAACTCACTCTGTAGACCAGACTGGCTTCAAACTCACAGAGATCCTCCTGGCTCTGCCTCCGGCGTGCTGGGATTAAAGGTGTGCGCCACCACCTCCTGGCAAGTTTGACTGTTTCTAAGAGCCCTCTTCACCTTCAGTTGGCAGAGAATCTCCAGCTATGACAGGACATGAACAGTAGGTCCCTTTCCCTGAGTGTGGCTTATTAAAGTGGCTGCCTTGATTGTACTTGTATTCATTCATCTCTTTCCCCAGGTCGTCTGCCTTGGTCGTCTTCAGAGGTCAAAGAACCTAGTCGGATCTTGATAAAATTATACGATGTTCTTCTTGGTCACTAAAACATTGGTTTAACTGCAGTGTCTTAGGTAGAGGCCCTCAAGGCTCTGTCCCTGCCACCACTGTACTCCTCCTTAGCTCTGGGTCAGTGACACACGCCCTTCTTCCACTGTTCCCTTCTTCTGCTGTCATTCTCTACTCCGAGGCTTTATTTGCCTGGTGGGTGAGGTATGCCATTATACAGGAGATGGCTGTTCATTTGTTGTTTTCTGTGGCAAGGTAGCTATGCTGTTTTCTTGAAGACTGATTCCGAGAAACACTGTAAAAGGATTCTTTGGAATGTTTCCCAAAGGTGTGTCTTTTAGGCATCAGCCACCGCCATTGGCTGATTATAAACATAAGCCTGCCTGAAACAGTCTTCCATGGAACTGGCCCAGGAGCCATTTCCACAGCCTCTGGACCTCCATCCTCCTAACTCAGAGCAGCCAGCTGTGAACAAGAAGCAGGGCTTCCCATTGGCAGTTCCATCACTGATGTGTGCTGCTGAATCGAACTTCAACTTTGATTGTTGGCCGTTCCAATGTCCTTGGGGTGTTTACCTAAGCCTTAGCCTTCCTTGAACAACCAGTCAAATTACAGTTGCATGCTGTCGATCCCGATATTTCTTACTCTCTTCAACTCTGTTTTGTCTCCTCTCCTCTCCCTCCCTCCCTCCAGAGTGAGTTATACATTCTTTTCTTCTCATTAGGATGCAGACCCATAGATGACCAAGATTTTGCCCAGTGTGCCATCCTCTGTGCTTGCAATGTTTGCTGGCCTGGGATGCATGCTCACTGAATGTTTGTGAAATGAACATGGATGCACACCCGATAACAGTACGTACTTGGTGGTTAGGTGTGCCAGCTCCAAGCTGGACCTCCTCCCTTTACTTCCCAGCCTCACTCTTTTCTACGGAGGGCCTTTGGCCAAGTCATACTGATGATGGGCCAGCCCTTGGGTGTCTTTTCTGTGATGGCTGATTCCTCCAATTTCTCTCCTGTTTTCCTGTCTTTTTCCTGAAGTTGTGTCTCCTCACATGTAGACTTAGGCTAAAGTGTGTCAGTCAGTTGTGGGCTGGGGACATGGCTCAGCCAGGAAAACACCTGCTTTGCAAGTACAAAGACCGAAGTTCCGGTCCCCAAAACCCACATAAAAAGTCTGGGAGGGGACAGAGTCGGGAGAGTTCCTGAAGCTCACTGGCCAGTCAATGTAAGGATTCTGTCCCTAATTACATCATCAGCCTAGGATGTGGCCCAGCCTAAAAAGCAGGGGGGGCCCTCCCTTCTCTCCTCCCCCCTCTTCCCTCCACGAGGTCTCTCTCTTCTCTCTGTCTCTGTCTCTGTCTCTCTCTCTCCTCTCTTTCTCTCTCTCCCTCTCTCCCAATAAAGCTCTAAAAAGGTAACTATGGTTCGTGACTTTCCTCCAGCATGCTCCTCCACGAGCAGCACCACTTTAACCAACAGTCAACGTACCCAAATTAATGAATATTTGATTTACTAAGAGAACCTAGACAGTAATCCAGGACAGGTACCTGAGACTTTGATCTGATGTGGGACTTCTATATGTATGTGCACAAGCAGTTGTACACATACACATATATATACCACATACACATACACACTTTTTTTTTTTTTAGAAGTATCTCATTGTGTATTCCTGGCTGGCCTGGAACTCAATATGTAGACCAGGCTGGTCTTGAACTCATAGAGATCTACCTGTGTATGCCTCCCGAGTGAGGGAACTAAAGGCATGTGCTACCATGTCCAGCCCTGTTAAATTCTTTTATAATTTACATGTATGAATATTTTGCCTGCATGTATGTGTGCACAATACATCCAGTGCCCAGTGCCCTCAAAGGTCAGAAGAGGGCCTCAGTTTCCCTGGGACTGGAATTACAGACAGTTGTGAGCTGATATGGGGGTGCTGGAAAGAACAACCATGGCTCTTAACCACTGAGCCATCCCTCCATCCCTCCAGCACACTGGACTTTAAAAAAATCATGCAAATGTTAGCTTTCATAGCACCATAAGGTGCTGTTTAGGCTGGGGGGGGGGAGGTTGTGTGATGTGGAGAAGGGTATCCTCAGTTTTACCCCGCTGTGAACCCTGTGAGCTACAGCTGTGACTGGCCTGCTAAGATATGCATGTGGACGCAATAGCGTGGCACAAATTGAGTGACTGTCTTAGTCAAGGTCTCTATTGCTGTGTAGAGACACCATGACCATGGCAACTCCTACAAGGAAAACATTTCATTGGGGTGGCTAGCTTCCAGTTTCAGAGATTCGGGCCATTATCGGTCCATCATGGCGGGGAGCATGGTGGCATGCTAGCACACATGGCATTGGCTACATCTTGATCAGAGGGCAACAGGAAGTGGCCGTGACACCGGGGGAAGCTTATGCAGAAGACACCTCAAAGCCTGCTCCATGGTGACCGTGACACAGTTCCTTCAACAAGGCCACACCTACTTCAACAAGGCCGCACCTCTCAATAGTGACACTCCCTATGAGCTTTGGGTGCCAATTATACTACCCCAGTGACTAACCATTAGATTTAAGGCCTGGTCTATAGGTAGAAATAAGTGGCTGGTGCTGTAAATGTGGTCAAAAGCTCACCGCTGGGAAACTCATAGGTCATAGCATGGGTTCACCTACTAACTTAATTACTAAATAGTAATTAAATACTCTAAATAGTAACTCTATATCTGGAGATTAGTGCAGCTCCCAGGCCTCACTGAAGAAGCCTGTGTGTGTGTGTGTGTGTGTGTGTGTGTGTGTGTGTGTGTGTATGTGTGTGTGTGGTGTGTATGTGTGTGTGTATGTGTGTGTGTGTGTGTGTGTGTGTGTGGTGTGTATGTGTGTATGTGTGTGTGTGTGTGTGGTGTGTATGTGTGTGTGTGTGTGTGTGTGTGTGTGTGCACATGTGTGCGTGCGCATGCTCACTCAGTGGATAGGGGTTATTATAGAAACTCATAGATTAGGCAGAGCCATAAATGGGAGAGGTACATCACACCTCCTTCCCCCACACATTTTGGAAGAAGGGGCACAAAGATTTTAAGGGCCAGAGGTTGGGGAGGACTGTGGTGACTGGACCTGACAGGAGTACCCCACAGGACCTCACAGCAGCTATGGATGCCTGCACAAGGTCTATGCAAGACCAAACTAGTCAACATTCCAGCAGGTAGTGGGAGGGGCTTATGAGGCCTACCCCAGCTGAGGAACTATTGGTTCCTGGGGGAGGGAGAACCAGTTTCTTTGGAGGCCCTTGGTAGATGGGCCATGCTGCAGTGAGCGACCCTCCCACACCAGTGTATGGGCATCACAACTGGAGTTGGTGGTGTTTTAAACAACAACAACAAGACACAGAGCTGGGAAGTGTTGGGGTGGGGAGGAGTTCTGGTCCAGGAGTAGGGGTGAGTGTAAATTGTCTGCATGTGTGATATTCCCAAAGAATTAGCAAAAGAAATGTATCAAAAAAAAATCTTATCTAGAATGTCCTCTTGCCAAGTCATCAGTTGTAGTTTAGCATTGCAGCTCTGGTACCTGCTCTAAATCAGACTCCAGCAGGAAAGACATTCATCATCAGCATCATGATGTATATATGGTGGGGGGCGGCAGGAGCCAAGGCACAGTGTAGAGCTCAAAGGATCGTTTTTTATGGAGTCGGATCTTTCTTTCCATCTTCCCGTTCATGCTGGGGTCTACCTCAGGTCCCCAGGTTTGCTGGCAAGTGTCTCACCTCTGTTTAGAACAGACTTGCCAAGGGTTTAAAGCGTGCAGGCTGCAGGTTGTGGGCTCTGTCCTCTTCTTAGCCTACATAAGACACAAAGGATAGAGTGCATGAGTGGGTGACCCCAGAATTATTTTCAGGAAGTCTCTAGTGTGATGACTACTCTGGCCCCTGTTATGCGTAGAAAGTTCAAAATTCAAAAACTGAACTTTGGTCAGAGATTGGACAGCATTCTTATCTTTCCCGAAGCTACTCCTAAGCGTTTAAGAACACAACCCAAAGTCGTTTTATTTTTCCTTTAAATACTAAGTCTTTGTAGCTGGCCCTCTTTCCAGGGACATGGCAGACTGCAGAAGTTTCTAAAATTAGACCTTTCTGGTCCAGGTCACCGAGCAGGAATGGCCTCCTGTTGGCTCTATTTACACAGATTTACTTCTGACACCTCTACAACAGTGCTTACTTGATGAGGCATGAGGACCCACAGGAGCCTGTGGGAATTCTTGGTCAGATTCACTGTGGGGTGGAGGGCCGTGATCCCAGGGCAGCAGCTCTCCCCTAGCAGCGGTGTTTGGATTTGGGGCCCTTTCAACCTTTGCCTTATGATTCAGCTCCCGTCCATCACTGTCTCCACGTCAGGGCGGAGGTCAAAACCTCCGTATCAGTCCGTGAGATACTATCGAGTAAAAAAATGAGCTCATGGTCATTTCTTTAAGAGTCATGGCATTTCACTTTGTTTGTGTAACCTATCTTATGTAACCTCTCTTGCTTGTAGGCTTACAAGACATCATCTAGCTGCAACTTTAATTTAGGAACCTGTCAATAAAATGCTCAGAAAAGTCTAACTTATCTTCGCTGTGATATTTTTAGAAGAGCTGGGAAAGATTAAAAATTGATCTTTTCTTTTTTTGAAAAAAAGAAATGATGTGTGTGTGTGTGTGTGTGTGTGTGTGTGTGTGTGTGTGTGTGTGGTGTGCAAACATACAAGACCACAGAGGCTAGAAGAGGGCATCAGATCCCTGGAGCTGGCATTACAGGTGTTTGTTAGCTACCTGGTCTGGGAACTGAACCCAGGTCTCCTGGAAGGGCAGTGGGTGCTCTTAACCACTAAGCCATCTCTCCAACGAGTTTTTTTTTTTTTTCATTTTATCTAATAATTTGTGTTTATCCCTTCACAACCCCTAAATATGTAGACTACATAGACTGTATTAGAATGGGAACATTTTGAGATTAACATTCTAAACTTAAAGAAATGGGGATAAAAGAGTAGAAGCACTTGACATTGAATGTACATATAATAACTGGACTGGACCACTACACACCCACATTCATAAGATTCGAAATAGCTTCTGAAGAAGTAGATTATTTTGGGTCAAACTTATAATATTGCTTACAGAAATTTTGATTAATGGATTAGCCAGACATTCTGAATACATAATTCTAATAAGTACTCAAAACTAAGAGTTTTGAGTTGGATGTGGTAGAGTATGTCTTTAATCCCAGCCCTCCAGAGGCAGAGGCATGGATCTCTGTGAGTTCAAAGACAGCCTGGTCTACATAGTGGGTTCCGGACTAGCCAGGGTTACATTGTGAGACCCTGTCTGAAAGAAAGAAAAAGAAAGAAAGAAAAGAGGGAGGGAGGGAAGGAAGGGGGAGGGGAGAAAGAAAGAAAACTCAAATCACAAAACAAAACCAGCTTCCACCCTAATCTCAGGCTAACACTGAGAACCTATTTTTAATTTAGCTTTGACACAAGGCCTCAGTGGCTCCTCCACCAGTCTGTGTCCGACGGGCTGGTTTTCTGTGCTTGCACAACCTTGAACCAACTGCAGGCTCCAGGTGCCCCCCCCACTCACTTTCCTTTGCAAACAGCACACACCGGGACCTTTTCTTTTCCTAGGCGGGTTGATTTGCATTGCCTTAAGTAAATTAGCCTTGCTATCTAGTCTTGCTTGTTTAATGGGAGCAAGTCTACAGGCCAATCAAAACAGAGGTGGAGGAAACAGCCCGGCACAAGGGAGGAGGGCGGGGCTCTGAGGTTCACTGAGGTGTGGGCTGGGTGCATCTTTCCTTACCCGGCTCCCTCCCAGAACAGAGCCACACAAAATCCTGCAGCCTGATTCCAATCAGTTTGTTCTGTGATTTTGCCTTTTTTTTCCCTCCAGAGCTGAGGACCCGAACCCAGGTCCTTGCCCTTGCTAGGCAAGCGCTCTACCACTGAGCTAAATCCCCAACCCCTGTTCTGTGATTTTGCAAAGGTTGTTAGATACCTCTTTAGTATCTCAATATTGGTGTAATCATTGCTTCATAAGAGAATATTGTAGACTTCCGGTGAGATTTTGTCGTTTCTCTTCCCTGCCCCTGGAAGGCTGGGCTCTCTCAGGCCTAGCCCTGCTTCTGAAGGCTGTGGTGTTGACCTTTACAGTCTGTCACTAGCTATTCCCCAAGTTCTTGGCTTTCTTTCTTTCTTTCTTTCTTTCTTTCTTTCTTTCTTTCTTTCTTCCTTCCTTCCTTCCTTCCTTCCTTCCTTCCTTCCTTCCTTCCTTTCTTTCTTTCTATTGTTTCCTCTAAATCTTTCCTCCCCCAGATTGTTCCTTCAGAGCTATTGCTTTCTTGCTTCATACCCCAAACCTTTCTGTCCCATTTCTTGCTTCCCATGAACCAAGAGGGTGAAAAATAGTTTAAAAAAAAAAAAAAAAACTCTTGAAAGCAATACAATCTTTTACTAACTTAAAGTAAGGCTAATAAAATGATCACACACACACACACACACATACACATACTTGGGAAAGGAATTTCAAGTAGTCCAGGTTCAGCTCCAACTCAATATGTAGCAAGAATAATCCTGAACTTTAGATCCCTCTGCCTTTACCTCCCAAGTGCTGGGACTACTGATAGATAATTACATGTCCACACGGTTGGGCTTGCCCGGCGGACCGCCTAACTATTTCCGGTTCAGAATAGCCATCTCCGGGTGAGACATCTCGCAGGACCGGGACTCTGTGGCTTTACGTGGTTGTGTAAAGCGCGCGCGCAGCCATGTAATCTACGCGCATGCGTGGAGTACCCACAGGAGTTCCTGTACGCATGCTCGGCCCAACCTTTAAAAAGCCGGTGCCGTCTTGCATGAGTCTCTCAGTCTCTCTCTCCCGCCACGTGTGTTTCACACAGGCCTGTCACCTCTATCCTCTTTAATAAAACTCTTCTGTGGTTTTGTCGTGTTCGGGACGTGTTCCTAGCACAGCTTAAATATTAACAACTACTGTTAGGCATGACATGCCCATTTGAAGTGGTGCTAGGGACTGAACCCAGGGCTTTGGGCCTGCATTCCTAGCTAGCCCTATTTGTATTTTTAAATTTTATTTGCAGGTGATCAATATTTCTCCATAAAGAAATAAGTGCCCAGTAGTATAATTCCAGTGACAAATTGCTGTTATCTGTGTATAGAAAGATATGTCCTATTATTTGTGTGTGGGTAAGTGTGTCCTCTCATTGAAACAACCTTCAAGTCAAGTAAAGCCTGACCTTTAAGGCTGGCTCTGGCCAGGTCAGCCTGGGTGTGGCAGTGTCTGGACTGTGTGACTCACACCTCCACAGGACCTCTGGCAGTCTGTCAGCTGTGGTCCTCAGTGGCAGCGGAAGGAGGTGGGGGCCATGGAAGGATAAAGGGGGTTTCAGACGACCTGACAGTGGAGTGAGAGGTCTCATTTCATAATTTTGGAATAATTTAAAAAGATCTTATGAAGATTGCAAGGTGCATCTCTGAATCTTGAACATTTTGGAAAAGCAGTGACCCGCATGTCCCCTGCTCACTGCTCTCAGCACAGGTCAGTGTGTGGGTTTGCACCTCTGTGGATTGTCACCAGAAAGGGCTAGCCTGTACCCCATGTTCTCTGCCACTCGACCTTACTGAGCTGTTAGCATAAGCCAAGAATCTAACAAAGACTGGGCTTAGATCCAGTCATTGCCCTCATTTAGAACAATGATGAGACCCAGCGTGATCAAGATTTAGGGCTGGGGTAAGCAGCCGGATGAAGAGGGACCTGAAGAAATGACCCATCATCCTTGGAATCATGGACTTGTAGATTATAAGTGAGGTTGTCAGATTTAGCAAATAAAAATACTGTTTGAGGTCGGGCGTCGATGGTGCATCGCATGCCTTTAATCCCAGCACTCGGGAGGCAGAGCCAGGAGGATCTCTGTGAGTTCGAGGCCAGCCTGGTCTACAAAGTGAGTTCCAGGACAGGCTCCAAAGCTACACGGAGAAACTGTCTTGAAAAAAAAAAAAATTACTGTTTGAATTTCAAATAAATAGTGAAACTTTTTTTTTTTTTTTTTTTTGTAAAAGCACATCTGCACTCTGATCACATCCTGTTGTGGTTTAGAATGAAGTATCTCCCAAAAAGGCTCTTGCGTTGAAGGCTTAGTGCCAGCTGATGGTACTATTGATAGGTGATTGGATGTCAGGCTATTGGGTATCGTCATGTTTGCCATTGGTGAATTCATAGCTGGAAATGCCACTAGGAAGTGAGATCTGGTTGGAGGGAGTGAGTCACTGGGCATGTCTTTGAAGGGCATATCTGCTCCCTGGCCCTTTACAGCTCTGTCTGCTTCCTGGATGCCACAGATAAAGCAGCTCTGCTCTGCATCCTGTTATCCCAGTGTGACCGCTGGCCTCCACTTCCCACTGTGTGTGACCCCACTGGGATCACATATAGGTGTTGTTGTTTTGTTTTTTACTTTTTTGGGGGGCCCACCATCCAGCTCCCAAATAAAGATACACAGAGGCTTATTCTTAATTATGAATGCCGGCCTTAGCTTGACTTAGTTTCTTGCCAGCTTTCCTTATCTTAAATTATCCAGTCTGTCTTTTTGTCTCTGGGCTTTTCCCGTTCTGTCACTTCTGTAAATCTCTTACTCCATGGCTTGCTGTGTAGCTGGGTGACTGGCCCCTGGAGTCCTCCTCCTTCTCTGGCTCCTACTTCCTTTCCTCCCAAATTTCTCCTATGTATTTTCTCTGCCTGCCAGCCCCACCTATCCTTTCTCCTGCCTTGCTATTGGCCGTTCAGTTCTTTATTAGACCATCAGGTGTTTTAGACAGGCACAGTCACACAGCTTCACAGAGTTAAACAACAACATAAACAAAAGTAACACACCTTAAAATAATATCCTGTAACATAGATGCATGTGATTTGCTCTGGGATTTTGTCACAGTGATGAAAAGCTAACTAGCACATGGAACAAGCTAGATGTACAGGAAATGTGGATTTTTTTTTCCTAAATTTAATCTAGTCTTCTGTACAGACCATTTGTCTTAGCTGAGTTTCTATTGCTATGAAGAGGTACCATAACCATGACAATTCTTTTTTTTTGGGGGGGGGGTTGGAGACAGGGTTTCTCTGTGTAGCCCTGCTGCCCTGCAACTCACTCTGTAGACCAGGCTGGCCTTGAACTCACAGAGATCCGTTTGCCTCTGCCTCCTGAGTGCTTGGGATTAAAGGCATGTACCGCCACCACCTGGCATCCATGGCAACTCTTAAAAACAATTAATTGGGACTGGCTTATAGTTCAAAGATTTAATCCATTATCTGACGTCATGGTGGGAAGTATGGCAACATGTTGGCAGATATGCTGTTGGAGAGGTAGCTAAGATTTCTACATCTGGATTCACAGGCAGCAGAGAGTGACCCTGGGCCTAACTGGAGCTTTTGAAACACCTGTGCCTACCCGCAGCCTTCTGCTAGCTAAAGATAGCTTTCCCTACCCTGCAGCTTCAAGGTCCCTCACCACTACAGCCTCCCACCAATCAGCCCTCAGACTAATCTTTCCTCCACCAATCAGCACCAGATTAATCCCTCCTCCCTGGAATTTACCTAACTCTGCTTAAAAGGATCTTGGGACCTCCCTTTGGGGTCGCTATTTGCCACCCCAACATGTTGAAAATAATAAATGCTCTTGCTGATTGCATCTGTGACTAATGGCCTTTCTTGGGGGCTTCTCTCAAACCCTAACAAAATCCTCTATGCAGAGCCCAGGATAAGGTATAATTTTTTTTAGAAGTGTGATCTTGGACCAGGAATTTTTATGAACTGTTAATTCCTAGGCCTGTCTCTAAACGCCTTGAATTAGAAACTAGGATTCAGGCTCAGCAGCCTATAGTTCACTAAGCCCCTGCCGGGATCCTCATAAGCCTTAAGGAGCCATGGGCATCACAGATTTCCAAAGATTCTCTACCAACCAGGCTTCTCTCATGGGTTTCAAGTCTGAAGTCTTGTTAAACAAACCAGATGGTTTCTTAATCTAACTGATGGATCATCACCCACTAGATAAACTCAAAACACTGTATGGTTAAAAGGAAGCAGCTCCCAGCCCATAAATACAGGACTCTTGACACATGCTGCCAGGGCAAACCAGGTCATTATGCTAGTGAAATAAAGTGGTGACAAAAGACCAGGAATTCCACAAATACCTAAATAGACCAATTCTTGGAGACAGCAGAGTGTGGATGACAGCAGGCTGCAGGCTGGTGAAAATGGGGACAGCATTCTAGTTCTGCGATGACAGAGAGTTCTGGAGGTGAGCGTGTCAGTGGGGATTTGACAGTGGACTGGAACCACTGAACTCAACACGTAAAAGAGGAAAATACTGCAGTTAAGTTTTTAATTTTAAAAAGAAGAATTTGGACAAATGGCCAAACTAATGGAAGCACATGAATTATGAACCAAAGGCTGTGGAGCCCCCAGCTGGATCAGGCCCTCTGGATAAGTGAGACCATTGAATAGCTTGAACTGTTTGGGAGGCATCCAGGCTGTGGGACCAGGACCTGTCCTTAGTGCATGAGCTGGCTGTTTGGAACCTTGGGCTTACACAGGGACACATGCTCAGCCTGGAAGGAGGGGACTGGACCTGCCTGTACTGAATCCACCAGGATGAGCTGAATCCCCAGGGGAGTCTTGGTTGGCCCTGGAGGAGATGGGAATGGGGGGGAGGAACTGGGGGGAAGGTGGGGGCTGGATGGGGGAGGACGGGGGAACCCATGTCTGATATGTAAAATTAAAACACAAATATAATAAAAAAAAAAATAAATAAACGTAGCTAAGAACAAAAAAAAAAAAAAAAAAGAATTTGGTGATTGGCTGGTAGTGAGGTGTGGTGGTGGGGCATTTACCTAGCCTGGGTGAGGTTCAATCCCCAACACCAAAACAAAACAAACAAAGAAAAACCAACAAGAAAGTACAACAATGGAATTTGGTAGTTAAAACAAAATAAAACCTGTGAGTTAAGGTTGGCATAAGTTCTTAACAATAGGTATCAGTTTGAGAAAAAATCACACAGTTAACTTAGCTATTAGCCCCAAAACAACCTTGGCAGTTAAGGTTCATATGTGAATACAGCAACAGTTGCTGCAAATAAATGTGGGTCTTTTTAGCAAATCACAGTTGAGTTTCTGAGCTAATGAAAGTTAAAAAGAAACTGGTCAAATACAGTTTAGTCTAAAATTCAAATGGGGGTAGTTGTTTTCATTGTGGTTTTTGAGACACCAGGAGACACACTTGGAATGTTTTTATGTCTTAGGCTAAGTGCCCCTCTGCATAACTCCTAGTGACTTCTACCCTGTGTCTTCTACATATTGGGAAGCCAACAATTTCTCCCATAGGGCAGAAGGTAAGCCATTGAGAAGGGCCGGGCAGTTGCCTCCCTCTGTTATCTTCCTTCCGGTCATTTGGTTGTCAGAGGGATGCCACCTCCTCCCCGGATGCAACAACAAAGAGCATTGTGGTATTGGCAGGGGATGAGGCTTTGGTCTCCCCCTCATGACTACCTCCTACATGATTTGCCTGCCCAGTGAAATTTGTTCTCAGGCTTAACACATCCTTAGAAAACTGTTCTACTCAAAGGAAGACAGTGACTTTTCTACCTTACCCCTTCCAGACACATTCCCGTAACTACAAATCCAGCTGCCACTCCTTGGCCCTTCTTTATGATCTCACAGCCACCGCCATCCTAACCACTTCCACGCCGCACCCATTTCCAGAGAAGAGAGAGTCTTCAAACAATGCACATCTTTTTCTTGTGCATCTCAATGGATTTCATAAAGACAGTGATCTCCTAAGCCCCAGAAAATCCCCTTAGGTAACCACAGCTAGACAAGACCTCTGCTTGGAAAAGGCTCTTAGCTTTCTTCTGCTAACACTGTGTTCATTTAGTTGCTTTAAAAGGGGGAGAAGCTGATGCTAGAGAGATGGCTCACTCTGCATCCAAATCCTTTTTGAAGGGTGGGGACTGAGAACAAGTGCCTGATATGTAAGAAACTCTCAAATGAACCCCCAGCAGCAGACGTTTTTAAAGGTGCTAAGGTGCAATTTGAACAGAGCACATGAAGGACACGGACCTATGTAAAGAGCCAAAGTGACACAGGATGCTCTTAGTAGCCACAAGGAACACTCCCAACTCCCGAGCCCCCATGTGGACCTCCACCATCAATTGGCTCTCTGCTTCTTCTTGTCTCATTTAAACCTTCATCACGAGAGAGTGATAACAGATTTAGTAGCTTCAGGCTTACACAAATAAAGCTGCATTTAGTTAAATGAAGTATTCAGGGGGACGTATCTAGGTGTCTTATGCTGTGGGATGTTCTGTATGTTAAATACGTTGCTCTGATTGGTTAATAAATAAAACACTGATTGGCCAGTAGCCAGGCAGGGAGTATAGGCAGGACAAGGAGAGAGGAGAATGCTGGGAAGTGGAAGGCTGAGTCAGAGAGACACTGCCAGCCAACATGACAAGTGAGATATTAGGTACTGGTAAGCCACAAGTCACGTGGCAACTTATAGATTAATAGATATGGGTTAATTTAAGATAGAAGAACTAGATAGCAAGAAGCCTGCCACGGCCTTACAGTTTGTAAGTAATATAAGTCTCTGTGTGTTTACTCTGTGTGTTTAGCAGCTGTGGGACTGGCGGGTGAGAAAGATTTGTCCTGACTGTGGGCCAGGCAGGACCAGAAAAACCCCAGCTACAGTCTTAGTTAGGGTTTCTCATGCGATGAGAAAACCATGGCAAAAAGCAACTCAGGGAGAGAAGGGTTCATTTCAGGAGACAGTTGCACAGTGTGGTCCATCGTCAAAGGGAGCCAGGGCAGGAACTCAAACAGGGTAGGATCCTGGAGGCAAGAGCTGATGCAGCAGCCATGGAGGAATGCTGCTTACCGGCTTGCTTAGCCTGTCTTCTGATATACATACCTGGACCACTTGCCCAGGGGTGGCACACCACCCATGATGGATGGTACCACCCACATCAGTGGCAGCCACCTACGATGGGCCTTCGTCATCAATCACTAAGAAAAATTGAGTGCCCCTCTTCCCAAATGACCCTCGCCTGCATCACTTGCATCATTAAACCCAGAGGACCAGCACAGTGGGTAATGTCATGGAAGGGACTTGAGTATATGCAGATTTGTTTGGCAGAGTAGCGATGTGCAAAACTGGTCCTCTCTGGGCAGCTCTATCTCTGTGGACACTGCCTCTGAGAGACAGCTGCATTTCTGGATCCCATTTAAGCATCGCAAAACCTTCTATGAAATGCTTGCCAGCTGTCCAGTGGGGAGTCAAGTCTATAGGAGGGTGTCCGACAAGAGATGCAGTCAGGGTTGGGGATTTAGCTCAGTGGTAGAGCGCTTGCCTTGCAAGTGCAAGGCCCTGGGTTCGGTCTTCAGCTCTGGAAAAAGAGAGAGAGAGAGAGAGAGAGAGAGAGAGAGAGAGAGAGAGATGCAGTCAAGTGAAAAGTTTAAAGATGGGATTGTTCCAAAGCCTATGTATGTTCCCACTGTCCTGTATAACCTCCCCACAAAATTACTAAATAGTGTATTTCTAGTAGTATGTAAATATTGTTTCTTAATCAGGAGCAAAAAGAACCTTATTCTATTTAGATCCTATGATCTCATTATTCACAAAAATTGAGGGGGGGGTGAAAGATTAGTTGTCATTTATTTTACTTAGCCCCTCCCACTTCCTAAAATGATTTATTGATTTTTATTTTATGTGCCTGTAGTTATGTCTGTGTAAGGGTGCTGGATCTCTTGGAGCTGGAGTTACAGACAGTTGTGAGCTGCCATGTGAGTGCTGGGAATTGAACCTGGATTCTCTGGAAGAACAGCCAGTGCTCTCAACCACTGATCCATTATCTCCAGTCTCCCAACCCCTAATTTTAATATTAAAATCCAATGTAGCGAATTGAATATATTCTTTGATCATTTGACATTGAAAATGACATCTTATACAAATCTTTGACTTATAGATGTTTAATCCATATTAAACACTTGGAAGTTTTACATAATATGGATTTCTGAACTTGGGAAAAATCAGATAAACTAGGAGCAGCCTGTCTTTCATGGGTTGGAGTCTCAGGAGCCTGAATCAGGAGAGGGACCCCCATCAACTGCTGTACGGTTCCTCTGCTTCCTGTGACTTCAGCTGCTGCTGGCTGACTTGTTCACCTTCCTGGTGGGGAGGCACTGAAGTTCACCAGCCTGGTGACCCATATGCTGGTCTCTCTACTGTGTTGTTCATCATCTCCAACCAGTCATGTCTGCCTGTTGCAATGGAAGGCCCAGGAACAGTCCTAGTAGTGCACCAGAAGAGGGGTCTCTCCAGCACCCACCACCACGGCAAGCACTCATCGGGTTGTTGAGAGAATGAGAAGCTGGGCGTCGCATGCGGCCTGCTTGCCTATGCCTGCTTTTTGTCACATTTCTTTCTATTAACATTTTTATTGGTTGTTTTGAGATCTTCAAAAATATATAAAATGTATCTTGATCACATCTATGCCCAGCTCCCAGTGCTGGCTTTCCCAGGATGCCCCACACATGCCCCTTCAACCTTCATGCCCTCTTTTTTAAAATAAATAATCCACTGAGTCCAATGAGTGCTGTCTGAATGAGGATGGTCAATCTACCATGGCCAACCCCCAAAGAAAAATGGCTTCCCCTCCCTAGCCCCTCAATGAGGGGCATAGCCTCATGAGCCCCTTCCCCATTTGTGCTGTCATTATTATTATTTTTTTCTTTTTTTGGTTTTTCAGACAGGGTTTCTCTGTGTAGTTTTGGTGTCTGTCCTGGATCTCCCTCTGTAGACAAGGCTGGCCTCAAACTCAGAGATCTGCCTGTCTCTACCTCCCAAGTGCTGGGATTAAAGGCGTGTGCCACCACCGCCTGGCTAGTGCTGTCATTATTAACTGGCTTGGTCTCGTACGGGTCTTGTGCAGGTCTCCATAGCTGGTGTGTGTGCGTTAGTGCGATGACCATGCCATGTCCAGAAGACACTTCACAGAATTCTTTCCCATCCTCCAACTTTTACATCACTCCCCTCCTGCCTTCTTCCGTGTGCCCTGTCTGTGCTGTGGAGAGGAGGTTGATAATGATGCCATTTGAGGCTAAGCATTCAATAGTGACTCAGTTTCAGCCCCTGACCAGTTGTAAGTCTCCTGATTGATTGGCTGATGCCCCCTTCATAAAGAAGCTTCTCTCACCAGGGTCTGAAGCAGCGCTAATCTGTGGGCATACACATAAATATTTAGAGAGAAGTTTCGCTACATGTCTGTTTAGAAAAACAGTGGTGGTAGGTCCCCTTCCACCCAGCCATGCGGCATTGGCCAGGTTAATAGTACTTGGTATAACATATCTTCCCGCAGAGCCAACCTCCTATCCAATCACAGTGGTTACCCACATAACAGTCAGGGCACTAATGCTTGTGTGAACACAACCTACCTAGCAGATTGGTATTATAGCATTCAGGGTCTGCTCTACATGGATAAGACTATTAATGTCTTTTCTGTCCCAGTGGGCAGCACCACAAAAGTTAGCTGCCAGGGAGGAAGTGTTGAGGTCAGTCCCATCTTGATTCTCTATGTCCTGCAACCCAATTGTGTTGTGTCTAAGGCAATGGGGTCTTCCTGTCTGGTTATTCTAGACAACCAAGAGCAATGGGAATAGCCTGTTGGGAGGAGGGGGCTTAGAGACCTCTCTGGCCAATGAATGACTCATGAGGAAGTACCCCATACCTAGCATTGAGCTTCTCATTGAATAATGATTTTCATTTAATAATCTTCTAGGGGAAGTGTTGTCTACTCATGCACGGCATCTGTCTTAAAACTTTTGTTGGAAGCAGTGGGGATTGCCATGCAACTTTTTTTGTGTATCTTTAGCTTTGGTTAACCCACCACAACCTCTTCCTCTCTCTCATCCCCCTCTTCCTCTCTCTCATCCCCCTCTTCCTCTCTCTCATCCCCCTCTTCCTCTCTCTCATCCCCCTCTTCCTACCCCTGCTCACCTCCTAGTCTGCTCCCCCCACACTTTCACATCATGACGTGTTCTGCTAACCCTCCCCAAGGCCTTACCTCTTTCGCTGGTATCTGACCTAACGGTTCTCCACTCTTCCTCTAATTGGTTAAATTGTGTTATCTTCCCTCTCTTACGTCCAGTTAGATTGGCTAAGGGCCTGTCAGTCCTGTTTATCTTTCCAAAGCTGGCAACCCTGATTGATTCTTCGTATATGGTGTTAGCGTTTTGTTTTTTCCTTTCTTGTTTTGTTTTGTTGTTGTAGATTTCTGTTTTCTCCTCTTCTTATTAGAACTCTTCATTAGGATTTCATACCATTTATTTTGGTCATATTCATTCCCCTACCCCCAACTCCCAGATCCACCCCACCTCCAAACGCACCCAACTTTGTGCTCCCCCACCCCAAGTCTGATTTGTCCACATATTCTTGAATGCGTGGCTGTCCCTTGGAGCTTGGTCAACCTACAAGGGGCCAAACCCTTAAAGAAAACTGATCCTTCTTCTCCCAGCAGATTGCAAAGAGCTCCTCACTGGGGTGGGACTGTGCCCACCTCCCCTTTGCATGCTGGTCTTGTATCCGGCTGGAGTAGGCCTTGTGCATGCTGTCAAAACTGTTATATGTACAACTGACCTGTTTAGTCTGGAAAGCGTTGTCCCCTCCTTGTTCCGTTTTACTGGTGAGAGTTTCCAAGGAGCTTTTTGTCTGACTTGTTAATATATATATTTTTAAGGTGCACTGGTTTCCTGGCTTCATTACGATTCCGACTGCCTGTCTCCCCTTGAACTGCATCATGAGGTGCATGCTGGGAAAGTTGAAGGGAATTGCTCTTCCCTGTCAGTTTTAATGATTGGAAGCAGTTTTTATTTTAGCAAATTATCATCAGGCTAATTGCTTGACAACCTCTCTCCTCACTGCTGGTTGGCGCCACAAAGCTGATCTTCTCTACTGATACTGGGTTCAGAGAGAGGGGCATAGTTAGACCACGGGGAATTCCAGCACCCAGAAAATTCCCCTGAGTTTCAGAGAGCATATCCAACATGTGCATTTGTGTTTAAGAGCATCTAGTCTGAAATCAGGCTGCCCGACTTCAAGTGCTGTTGGTACTATTTGTTAGTCTGGGGACCTTGGACAAATTGTCATTGCTCTACGTCTGAGACTGTTCAGTTGTGAAATGAGTATATAATAATAATAATAATAATAATAATAATAATAATAATAATACCTCCCATGTAGAATTATTGATAGTGTTAAAACAAAATTCGGGATTGGAGATGTGGTTTAGTTGGTAGCGTTCTTATCTAGCCTGCACAAAGCTGTGGTCTTTGTCCCCAGCATCACACAAATTGGGTAGGGTAGCACTTGTATTGGCAGCACTTGGAGGCAGAAGCAAATGGATCAGAAGGCCCTCGTCAGCTATGGAGTGAGTTTGAGGCCAGCCTAGGTTATGGGAGACCCTGTCTCAAAACAAACAGAGTCCAAAGTTCTCTATAGTACTTCATGTCTTTTGATATGTATTAAGTACCCTGTGAATGACTAAGAACATATATCAGAGGGACGAATGTGTTCTGCTCTCTTTATACCTTGCTTATTTTTGTGGTGTTATAGCCTCGTTCCAGGATGCTGTTTCTCCACAGCCTTTCATCCATAGTACTAAGTTGTGAACCTAAGTGTAGTTCCTTTACCCCAGTTCTTAGCACTAACTGTAACCCGGCTTTCCGACCTGGGTTGTTGGGACTTCGATGGGATAACAAGTCAATGCCTTTGCTTGCTACCCCCTGGCCACTAACATTCTCGTGAGGAGAGTTCCTTGGTTTTCCCAAAGAACTGCAGAATATGAAGAGAGAGGAAAGAACAGGGATGATATGGTTACTTTGGGCCAGTAGCCTCGAGGCAAAATGAAACTAAAGAGTCAACAGGCTGCGATCACTTACGTCAGCAGTGAGACTTATGCCTTTTGATTTCTGTGCTATCAGCAGCGTGTTTCCTGTAATTATTAGGCAGGGAAGGAATGACACTTTGGACTTACCCAGCATCTGCACTTTATCTCATCAACCTTGTTAGTGTTGAGGTACCATGAGATTGACATAAAAAATGTTCACCCAAGTGCACAGTCACGTTGGCTTGTTTACCAAAGGGTTCACTCCCCCAGAGCATCCTGGAAAATCTGACTCCTTCAGACACTCTGGAGTTCTCCAACAAATCCAGTGTCCTCTGATGTTACAGGAAAATGGACTGGGAGAGCTGAAGGGAACTCATCAGGGTCCTCTCTCAACTCACTGCTCAGTTCTCTTTCAGCCTGGGGCATGCATGTGGGCATTCATGGAGTTGAACCCAACTGATTCTGAAAATCACTGTGGTTTTTCCTGAAGGTTTTTCTCTGCCGCGCATCATCAGCCCGTGGTCATGGCACTCTCGCTATTATGTTGTTGGTCATTATTTTGCTCTTTCACTCTGTCCTTTTTTGAGGGTCCACCACCCAGCTCCCAAATAAATCACACACAGACATGATTTTCAAAAGAGGAAGGTGAAGAGGAATCAAGGAAGCTACTGGATGTAGACTTCTTGCCTCTATGTGCATACACATACACATGCATGATGGTCCACATGCACACGCCCACACAAACACATATATGCGCATGCGCGTGCGCGTGCACACACACACACACACACACACACACACACACACACACACACACACACACAAAACGCACTGTGAATTCTAGACGATGTGAAAAGTACCATTGAACCTTTTACACGATTTTATAAAGTTTAATTTACTGACTATGAATCTAATTTATGCCAGCCATTGTTATATGTACTTGGGACTCAACAATGAAAAAACAAACAAACAAACAAGCATGCTTGTCCTCATGGACCAGACATGCTCGTGGGAGAGGCACCAGATGGTACATACAACATGCCCAGTTACACGTGTGCAGTGCACAGCACGCTGGAAGTTGGCAGAGAGTGCTCTAGGAAAAGAAAAGCAGGTCAGATGCCAAGAGGCTCCTTCTGTCTCCTCCATTCATAAAATTCCTTACATTCCTCCCAAGAGTATTAAGGACAAACTTCTCATTTTCAAAAACCTGAGGAGGGAAGGGCTCTTTGGGCTTTGAAACTATGTCATGACTATTCAGCAAGGAGGACTCAGCATGCCTCCAGATCCACCTTCCTACAAAGTCCCTCTGTCCCCCACGCCCAGGGAAAGGAGAAAGTGTTAAGGGCAGCCAATGAGTAGAAAGAACCCAGTCTCGTGTGTTTTGTGCAGCTCTCTCACCACAGACATCCATCTCTAATCCCAAACAAGCATCCTGAGGAGGACATGTGCAAACCATTAAGGAACCCCCACCCCTACTGAGGCTGTCCACCACGGGCTGCAGCTCATCAGCAGGTCAGCAGGGTAACACGAACCCTCCCATCACTGGGTTTGTTTTGAAAAGGTACTCAGAGGAAAACAGGATGTGCCAGCATCGAGGGGCTACTAGTTCTTGGAGAAAAGGGAAAATAAAAACATCACATTCTGTCAAAATCTCATCTAGTATATTATCTTTAATTCCTCCTTCACAAGTATTGAGGGTGCATGATGATGTTCTGGACCAGGATCCTCCAACGATGAGGCATAGTGTGACATGGTAAGTCACTTGTTCAAGTGACTTGTTCTTGTTCTGCCCATCAGTGGCAGAAGAGGAAGAGACAGGCAAGCCTCGGAGGTCCCACGGTGCTGCTTCCTTCCCAAGTAGACAGCAATGCCCCTTCAAACAAAGGCCACCCCACTGACTGCCGTAGGAGCTGGGCAAGGAAGTAGGAAGGCAAGATGGTTGTGAAAGCATTCCTGATGCGCAGTAGAACTCTGAAGTGAGAACCTGGGGGACAAGACAGAGCTGAGAGCAGGGTTGATCTGAGCAGTGGGCAGTGGGCAGGAAAGCAGTCTTGGGGGTCTGGTTCCTCTGCTCAATGAAGAGGATTCATAGATATTCCAGTATGAGGAGCTTTTCTGCATCAGGGTAGTCTGCACTGACTGTGAAGGGAATCTGTATTTGACAACTTTCCATTGCTGTAACAAAATACATGAGCCTGGGTACTTTATAAAGCGAGTTGTGTGCTACACTAGGGAAGAAGAAAGGGGACTAACCAGGGAAAGAAAAAGAGCCAGCTAGGGTGGGAAAGGGGCTATGGGGATGAAATGGAGCAGGGGAATGAGTGAGAAGAAAGTGTGTGACATGCATGCATAAAGATGCCATGGTGAAGCCCATTATTCTGTATATTAATCTAGAAACAGTAAATTTTTTTTTGAGAGAGTCTTACTTTGTAGCCCTGGCTGGCCAGGAACTTTTTATGTAGACCAGGCTGACCTTGAACTCATAGAGGTCCACATGGTTCTCCCTCCCAAGTGCTGGAATTAAAGGTGTGTGCCACCATACCAAGCCTAAAAATTATTTTTTAAAATTATATGTATGTATTTGAAAAGTATATATACATGTACATATACATATATGTACATATATATACTTTTATATATATAATTGCTCTTTCATAACTGCCATCTTCAGAGCTAGCCAGGGTCCCATGAGAACCCCATTGATGCTTTTCAAGGTAGGATTCCCAGTGGTCATTCCATTGCTCTAGATCATTCGAGTCTTCCTAAAGGCGACACCACCCACCAGGATCACCACACTGAAGACAGAATGGCTAACACACAATCTCTGAGGCACACACAGACTGTATCAGAACCTCAGCAACATTGCCGCCAGACTGGAGGATGCTAGGCTTCTTGTCCTTCTGTGTGTGACAGACAACTAAGACCTGACTACTGAGAGGAAAGGACCAAGGACCAAGCACTATGCTGAGTGGGTTATGATGTTATCAGGTCCAGTCTCCAAATCAGATAGGTGTACATTTCAGAGCAAAAGAAACTGAGGCATGTAGTAGGTTGTGTGGAGTCACTAGTGAATTTCAAAGTCTCCATCACAGAGAGTAGTGGCTGAAGTGTGGGCTTTGCGGGATCATCTCCCGAAAGGTAGACCTGTTCTCTCCTGTTCCATTGCATGCTGTAGATTGGTTGACAGGTTACTCAGCCTCTCTTCTGTAAGATTGGTCTAATAATTACAGCGTTTTCCTGATGATTCCAGAACGTGATAGTGTCACTGCAGGCACAGTTACAGTTGTGGTGAACTACAGGTTTAACCACATGCGCTTGCTATTGCTTTTGGAGTGGACCCAAATTGTCAGAGATCACATGCTACAATCTCATTCTGACTAGACACCCCCACAAGCCCCTGGAGACTTAACCCAGAACCTCACACGTACTAAGCAATCATCGACCACACAGCCACACCTCAAGCATCGGCTTCAGTTCTTTGTGGATGCCAAGATGGTTTGCTCACTCGGCATGCTTTAATTACTTCAACATAACTTAGAGAGGTTTGACATGCCTGTTTTACCTCCCCTAGAAATCCACTGAGATTTCTTGTACTATGATCAAGCATCCACGAAGACATGGGCTGTATACATGTAGTTCCTGGAACCAACAACCTGTTGAGTGTATTGTCAGAAAGATCTTGGAAAGATTTCAAGTGAGTTTAGGCTGGACAGAGTGGGACTATGAGGGGATGGCTGGTGACCCCTGGCTCCTCGTTTCCCCCATGAATGTTGTTGTTTGAGAAAATGGCATTCCCACACTAGAAGGCTGCTGGAGACAGACAAATGTCAGAAACAACCATTTGTCATTCTGGACCCTGGGAACTGGAGATGAGGTCTTGGTCAGCAGCAGGAAGATGTTAAATTGGACTCATTCAAGATCTTGAACTCTAGCAGGCAGGGAGGGATCAGAAGGGAATGCAACTCAGATGTGGCCTTTGGGGAGGTTCTAATATACAGAGAGGAAAACAAGACAATTTTGTCCCTTTTTTGGCAGGGGTGGGGGATGTCGAGACAGAGTTTCTTTGTGTAACCCTGGCTGTCCTGGAACTCACTCTGTACCCCAGGCTAGTCTCGAACTCACATAGATCTGCCTGCCTCTGCCTCCCCAGTGCTGGGATTAAAGTTGTGTGCTGCCACCACCTGGCAATTTTGCCTTTTTAAAAGGAAAGGTGTGTGTGTGTGTGTGTGTGTGTGTGTGTGTGTGTGTGTGTGTGTGTGTATTTGTAGGAACTCCTTTCTCACTTATGCTAAACAAGTATTGTAGCACTGGCTGCCCATCCCCCACTCCAGAAGACTGTTTTCAAAGTAATAAGACTGTATCTATAATGCAAAATCTACTGGGAGTTCTCTTTTTCTGATAAGATTTTTATCAGAATTGTCTATTGTCTGGTGGCCCCAGCCCAAGCTGTTTGTAACCCACGTGAATCTCAATCCCTGAATTTCACATTAAGAGCTAAAAATAGCTCTGGAAGTCAGGTGGAGCATTCTGAAGAGACAATATCTCTGTAGAGAAACAGTCTCTAAATGAATTTCTTCTCATCTTTGAAGCACATGGACATCTTGGAGACACTTTAGACTCCCTCACTCTCTGAATGGCGCTTACTGCTAACTGTTACTTTTACTGTCCTTTGTGGGGGTGGGGTGGGAGTAATCTATCTGTGGGCGTGTTCCTTCAGTTTTTCCACACCTAGGAAATAATCAGCAAATCTTAATACCATTCTTTCTCAAGGAAGTTCATAATTGTCCGTGAATTTTACATGCTTCCCACTCACACACACACAAACACACATCACAGCATCCCAGACAAATAAAAATCCATTTACATACTCACAAACTCAGACACACTTAGAGTCCCAGTTTCTGTGTGCGCTGTTCTTTCTTTGTGTCTATGGTTACTGTTAAGCTGACCCCTACAGTCTGGGGCAAATACCAAACTTGAATCAAGCGCTGCCTAGCCATACAGCTGCAAAGGATTGCCGTTTCAGGGGCTCAGGCTCGAGTACAATGCCGTCAGCTGGCTGCAGTTTAGGGAGCCTGGGACAGCTCTGCCCACAGGTGGGCTGCAACGCTTTGCTGGAGTTGAAAATGCAGTATTTTGTCTTTCATTCTTCCAGCACTTTTATCCATTTTCACATCTGAAGTGACCCCCCCCCACACACACGCACATTGTATTTCATCGTTTTCAGAACGGTAACTATAAAAAGATCTTTCTTTGTATTTGTGTCTCCCTGTCTCCCAGTTTCTGTAAGAAAGTCTTGCTTGCAAAAACCATAGCTAATTAAAAACTGAGTTCCACCAGCTGCCTAAGGGATCTGAACGTCTGGGACCAGGCAAGGGAGGTGAGAAAGAGACACCAGCGGTCGCTAGTGCCACAAGCACACCCCCTCCCTGTGCTCGGCTTTGCCTTCCCTGCACAGCGTGTTTGAGAGGTGGAGGACCCTAGGGCGGGTAGACAGAGCTCCTAACCCTGACAAACAGCTCCAGGGTGCATGCAGCCGGGCTGCCCGCCGGCACGGTAGAAACCGGCTGTCGGTTCCGGCCAGCGAGTGGACGTCCCTGACATCAGGGGGCCTGCTCCTGTCAGCCAGGCAGGCAGGCGATTGGCTGGGGAGAGGGCAGTAATTCGAACCGCCTTTTGTGCCGGGCTAATCAGGACAGCGCAGGTTCCAGGAGCTGAGGTGCCTGAGTGTCAGACACCTGTGACTTAGCTCTGTCGCCCTGGTGCTGGCTCTCCAGCGGGGAGTCTGCCTCTGCGCCACCTGCCCAAGCCCCCAAGCCCGGCTGCTGGGCCAGCCTGGCTGTGTGTAACTGAGGACAATGGAGGTGCCTGAGTCCCCTCTTCTGTGAGGTAAGGTCTGTTTAAATCGCCTATTTCTTCCCGATTGATCTCCACAGAAATGGCAATATGGAGAAGGTAAACTAAAGAGACACAGCGCTTTATGATGAAACCGCCATATCCGGCTGGCAGATATGCCCGCAAAATAATAATACAAAGCTTATAAGTAAGCTGTAAAGGGTGGGGGTGAGGGGGGGCGTGACAGATCACTGCGACCCTCACCACTCGGTACACTTTTTGCCACGAGATGAGAACTCACTCCATGAGAGTGAAGGAACTTTTCATTAGGGCCAACAGATCTGTATACTGACTTCTGAGAAAATACAAAGTCAGGGTGAACATCTTGGCTGGCACCGGTGGTGTCCGACCTTCAGGCTTCCGATTCTGGTCTGAGCTAAGGTGTTTTTTACAATTCTCTCTAACTTCATCTGGTGTGATGTAAGCCGCCTTCTCGGTTTCAGCACGGGTGGGTTAGTGAGTTATTTATTCTTCAGCCAGGGGATCGAATGGTACCGCCGGCCTGAGTGTGTCCCTCATCCCTCCCTGTGTTCCAGCATCTACACTGGAACCATAGAGAGGCTCAGAACAGTGGGCCCTGGCTCCTGCACCCTACTCTGGTTTCATTGTATTGCTAAATTGTCTGACAAATCCTTCAGGTGGGAACCTGGGCGGCCATCAGAGTACTTGTTATTTGAGGAGTTCAGTAAGAAGATTAGTGGTTCGAAACCAGTGTTTTCATTTGCCTGTTTTGCCCCGACAAGGTAAAAAGTAGTTTAATCTTGGATTTTAATTGACTTTTAATGAAAATGCTTTACACGTGATAAGGATCCTCTTATAAGTCCAGGGATTCTGAGTTGCCTTTGAGCACCTTCCTGGAAGGAGATGTTTACCAGTTCCCAGAGATTCTAGCCAAGTAGTAAACTGGAGGGAAGACAGATAAAGAGAAAGCGATAAGCATTCAGAGAGCCTTGGAGCTGAAATCTATGTTAATCATCCTGAAATACGTCTTCTCCTCCACTGTTTCAACAGTTGGAATTTTCCGTCTCTGCTGTTAGCTAACCTATCTTTATAAAAACATTTTCCACATAGCAGCAACATACAACTAATTAATGTAAATACTAATATGATTGCTTTGAAAAGTAAAAGCCCCCAGAAGTGACATGACTTATCGGGTAAAACATGACCAGCACATAGTCATTTTAATATAATGTGTGTGCATTTGGTATATTTGGTTGATGATGGTTTAAAATATAGGTTGATATGTAGGTGGCAAGATAATATACTGTGTTTTTAAAGTTTTGGAAGAGTTTGAAAGAAATAAGCATTGAAATAGAAATAAGTGGCCAATATCTAGCAATGGTTCTTATTTTAAAATTCTACCCCTGGCTTATGAACTACAACCAAGAAAACATATCAACCAGAAGTGATGTCCTGAATTAAGGGTTAGTCAGCTTTTGCATTGGAAGGAACAAATACAATCTTTATCAGTTTTTTTTTTTTAATCACCATAAAAATCCCAGTGTTTTTCAGATGCAAACAGAAGAAAGTTGAAAAAACATCATCCTTACGTTTCATATTGTGTATAGAAAGCCCCTATATATTTGTTCAGCGTTGAGAGCCCCCCAAATATATAACTCAACACAATCATTGGTAACTGGGGTAGACACATAGCTACTTCATTCCAACAACAGTATCTTTAGAGAGCTACATTGGAGTGTGTGGGGATTAAGTATCTAAATTTATTGTTTCCCTGGAGACGACCATTTTTAAAAGTCTCCTTCCTGGAGCTGTGGAATGCTTGCTCACCCCCTCCTTGGCTGTGTGGTGCTGTGGACAGCACACAAAGGAACTCAATAGAACTGCCCAGCCCCCTCCCCACATGGTGCGCCCCACTGACTGGCTTGAAAGGTTCAGCTCCCTGAACAGAGGCTACAGCTGGCAGATACTTCCTCTTAAACCACTGTCCCCGGTCCCTACCGTGGCTCCTGCCTGTTCAGAGCCAGGGAGGCCAGGGAGTTTGGAAGCTGAATAGCTGGCCGGAGTCCTCCATGTGATTTGGCCAAGGCATCTGGTAGGCAACCCTGAATATAGCAGCATCCCCACCACCTCTAGACTTCATAAAAATGTCACCACTTGTCATTCGGTCAGACCGAACCTAAGCATGCTTTTATAAACAAGCAAACAGAACAGCCTCACAGTAATTCAAATGGTTCCATTCTGGGGACAGCTGGGAAACTGTCCTCTCAGATGGGTGACGTTAGAAGGCAAAAGACCTCAGCAACCTCTAGCCATTTTGTTCCTAGTTAGACAGGCTGATTCTGGAGGGACAGCCACATGACCATGACAGCCGAGTATCTGCTAATCCCAGTGTTGGGAGAGCCCTCCACAACTGGACGGGTTGGCACTGCTCTCCTTGTATGGTCAGGTGAGCCCCTGGCGACAGACTCCCCTGGAGGACTTTGCTTTAGCACTACAGGCCTGGTTTGCAAGCCTAGCAAACTCTGGGATGGAGCGTAAATGAAATCCACCCCGAGAAGCTATGGCTTGCTTTGTTTTTTGTTGTTTTTACCAGCTTCCAAAACTCCAGCATGAGTGATAAAGCTATCAGGGAGGGTACTGTAGCCACCAAAGCCTCTGGTCAGCACTGGGGACAGCCACGCAGGTGGTGGGCTCAGCAGTGGAACACCAGGGGCGAGGTGAGCGGCTGGTTTCTTCCCTTATCTTTTCCTTCCCAGCAGCTGAGGTTTAGTGACCTCACTTCTAGGCCGTGATTTCTCAGGTGTTCATCCATCATGCCTTGCTGACTCTTCATCTGATACCAGGTAGGTCAGGATGGCTATCCTACTTTGGAAGCCAGAGAAAAGGGACAAAGCAGAGTGATTTGTTAGGTTCTTCTAAGAAAGTAGAATAAAAAATGCAAATCACTTTCTTTTGTTTCTTTTTTTCTCACATAGCCCAGGCTGGCCCCAAATTTACTGTGTATCTGAAGATGACCTTGAACTTGTTTCTGAGAGTCCTGAGATTACAGGCCTGGGCTCCAGCTGCCCTTTTCTTTTTTCCTTTTTAAGAAAGGAAATTAGAAAGCCTTCTTTCCCTTGGTCCTTCTGTCTTGGCACTAAAACTGCTTCCAAGGAGAAGAATGCTGGTCGCCTTAGGTGGATCACTGCGCTGAGCTTAAGGACAAATGAATGGGTACAGTGGGGTGTGTCCAGGGGTGTATACCCAGGTCTGCGCCTACCTGGAGCCACATCTAAGTGAGGGGGCTCCCTTTCCCTGGAAAGGTCCCATCGTGCCCATTTCCACCAGGGCCCTTTGAGCAGAGAAGAAGCTAGCGTAGGAGCTGCTGGGTAGCCAGTCCGAAGGTGGCTGGGGAGCTGCCTCTGAAGGTATGCCAGGAATGTTAATGGTATGCCTGAGTGGCGGGCTTCAGAGCTCTGGCGTGGCCTGAGAACTGTTCTTGTGGCCATCTGTTGTGGCCTAGAAGTCTCATAGCAACGGCGGTGTCTCAAGAATGGAGCCCCCCCCCCTTGTAAATTAAAATTAACTAACACAAAACCCAAAATTGCTCCACTGCCCAAGAAGAATCGGGACAGGATTCGGATTCTTTCTGCAGAATGATGAGCGTTGCAGGAAGAAAAGCCCCGCATCCTTAATTTCTGGTCTTTAAATGAGCAATTTGTACTTGCTTTTGAGGTATTTATTTTCCCTCCCCAGGGGCAGAGTTGCCTTTTTTTTTTTTTTTTTTTTTTTTAAGAAGGGAGGTGAGAAGTAGTTGCTCAAAGCTGTGAGCAAAATAATTGGCAAAACTATGGCTTAGGTTAAAAAAAATGATTGGAGTGTTGCGATTTCCCTGGTACTTGTTCATAATTCTATCAGCAGCTGCATGCCCTCACCCTTTGTAAAAATGTGAGCTTTTTAGTGGGGGACATGAACTTCAAACAGATACATTTTACTCTGACAGTTTATGTGCTCAGGGAGGGAATTTCTTGAATCTGGACCACTGTGGACCTCAGGAGGGGAAAGAAGTAATATTTGAAGTTCCGCTTTTTTTTTTTTTAAATTCATCAGCCATTAAATTAGCCATTGCCAAAAGCCATGGTTACGTTTCAGAGTGATGAACGCCGCAAACTGCTAAACACCCGTAGCAGGGCACACCCCTGGCGAGGCAGAAATGGACTGTAGTATGCATTCTGCCCTGTACTGGGCTGGCTTGGGAAGGTCTGCAGCCTCTGAGAGTGGAGCTTCACTTGTAGATTGGGCTTCTGCATTGTATGAAAGAAAAATATAATGCATAGGAGGAACCTGGAAATAGTCCTTGAATTTGACATCTAGAGGAGGTTATATACTGACCAGGCTGTTGTGTTACCATGGGAAGACACTTTTGGGAGAATGTTGACATCCCCTTCATGTTTTCAGTTTGGGACATTTCCCAGTGGGACCACAAAATACTTCAGGGGGTTTTGACTGTGCACATGTAACTCCTGAACACGGGACGCATATGCAGTACCAAGTTGATTCCTGGAGACGTTAGTCAGGTCCAGTGTCCCACCCCCGATGACTTAAGGCAGTTCTAGGAAAAGGCACTGGTTGGGTTTGTCTTCTGGAATGTGGGATCCTAAGGCAGGCAGGCTCTCTATGAAAGGCATGTTCACTTGCCTACTCTGGACCTGTTCTCTCTTATGTAAAATTTAACCAGCAAATACTGACGGAGTGCCTGGCATGTGTCAGTTGTCTCTCTAGGTACTGGATTCGGAGCTGTGAACAAAAGGGAACAAAAATCTTGCCATGAGTGCCAGTGAAGGATCACAGATTAAAAAAAAAAAAAAAAAAAAAAAAAAAAATTCTGTTGTGTTGATGGGTTTGAAATGTTTATAATGAAGGGTGCTGTTTTTCTAAGACGTGGTGGGAGAATTCATATAGAAGAGGATATTTGAAAAAGACTAGAAGGAGGTAAACAAATGATCTGTGGGCTGCCTAGGGAACAAGGCGTATGCAAAAGGGAAGTGTCAGTGGAAGACCAGGGGAGCCAATATTGGAGGAGATAGGTCCCTCAAGAGCAAACACTAAAGAAGACAGGCATGTAGAAACCTCTGTCTGTGCCTATGGGGCTTCCTTCCCTCAGAGAGCGGCTGTAAAGATTCAGTGGTGGAGTTTGTCCTTCATGAGGCCTAGCGTTAGGAAAACCTTCTTCATGCTGACTGGCTATTGCCCATTCATTTATTGCTACTATGACTGGGGTTTAGAGACAGAATGAATGAGTGTGTGCCATAGAGCTGTGGTCTGTCTGAAAAGGTGTCAGTCACCACTAGAAATGCTGCAGGAGAAACTGTTGGTCCAGGGTCGGGGGACCAAATTATTAAGCATTTGCTCTTGAATTTGATTTATAAGATCTGATGGTAACTTCCCTGCAAAGATTAAACTCCAGACCTTAGACTCTTAAGTATTCACTTTTCTCAGCTGATTAGGTCTCAACATTATCTTTGTTCATATATATGGAAAAGCTTACTTAGAAAAAACCAGGGTTGGAGCTGAGTGGTAGCTCAGTGGTTAAAACATTTGCTGTACAAGCATGAGGAGCAGAATTCAGATCCCAGCAACCCATGTAAATGCCAGGTGAGTGTGGCCACCTCCTATAATTTCAGCACCAGGAAGTGCAGACCGGGATCACCAGAACAAGCTAGCTGGGGAGATTAGCATATCATCGATCTCTGGGTTTGACTGAGGCACCCTTCCTCCATGACTAATGAAGGATGCGTGCTCCACGTACATGCACACACACAAGCACCTGCACATATACAAACAAAAAACAAAACAGCCCATGAATACACAAACATGCACAACACACATACTCATGAAAAAAATGGAAAAGGAAAAGAAAAACTGCCCTTGTTTAAGCAAAGTCATTGTTCTTATGAAGATACCAAATCTATACGCTCAGGGATAGGTATATTTCGAGATTTCGGGTGCTGATTTCAGCTAAGTAAATAAATAAATAAAGGCTGCTGAATTCCACTGAACTTCTCATATATCATGTGGTGGTGTCTGAGTTTTGATACTGATCCCTGCTCTAGGCCACAGAATCTATTGGGAGGATCTTGTCACAGATCTAATGACAAGAGGTCACTGTGTTTTCCACTCCCATATAAAAGCCTCTCAGAACACTTTGAAGCCCTTTCAGAATGATCTTCTGGACACCCCTTTAAATGTCTCGATTCTGCTGTATTGACCTCTGTCTGTGAACTTGAACAATCTGGTCATACATCATGTCCATGATTATTGGTTCAGGAAGCTTCAAGAAGACAGGGAATTTTTTCGTCATTGGTCACTGGTCAGGAAGACTGTCATTGGTCAGGATTACTCTTGCTACAGAGCCAGGGAGAATAAATGATCGATAACCACATGAGTCTATGGAAAACCATGAGCTTTCGTCATGGGGGATGTTCTTGAAGAGGACTTCAGTCACCAGAGGGGCTCCCAGACATTTGGTTGAGAGCTTCACCCCCAGCGTACCTTCCAAATCCTTGTTGTTTTCCAAGATCTGTTTCTTAAGACAGATTCTTCTGGAACAATCACCCGGAGTTATCTTAGGTCACATGTTTGTCAGGAGTTCTGAGAGCAGGAAGTTGCTGATGGGAGCAGCTTTGATTTACTGTAGGGTAGTGGCCAGGGAAGTCATCCTCCTGCAGTGGCTGCCTGGGTCTAGCTTCCTGGAGCCCTTGACCAGTGAGTTGTTGTATTACTGCTGCCGGCTGCCAAGTTACTCGGTTAAGGTCAGTGATAGACTAGAACTCATGTTCTTTTCTGAACTAATGCTCCTGTGGTATATATTGTCTTCTGAATGACTTACCAAAACATGCTAACTCTCCGTGTAGCCATAGGACAAAATGTCAGTTTCTATTCCCATTTACTAGGTTAAACTATTGAGATACCTAGTAAGAAGTGAGTCAAGATCACACAGTGGTTGAGCTGGGATTTGAATCTGGGCTGTCCACCAGTGGGTCGGTGATCTTGACAGCCATGCTAGATTTTGCTCACAGGACACTGTGTCTAGGGGCTGTGCCTTCCACACCCTGTTTGGTGGTTTTGGGACTAGAACCCAGGACACTGTGTACGGTAGAGAAGTTAGTGCTCTACCACTGAGCTACATCCCGAACACCATGTACCTTTGATAGTTGTCCCAGCTTTCTTGTTGATTGAGAGAAAAATGCCATATTACCTACCATTGCCTTTTATTACCCCCTGTAAGGATAGAGAGGGAGCTCAGCCGGTTGGTTTCCGGTGCCTAGGTTAGTGCCTGGCACATGCAGATACTCAAATATTTATTAAGTGTGTGATATGAGTAAGCAGCAGTAGGGCCACAGAAATGCCTTCCCAGTCTCCAGAGTCCTAGAGACATAACAGGGATGGGATTATGCAAAACTCTTAATGTTGAAAAGTTAAAAACAACACCAACAAAAACCCATAAAGATAGAAGTCAGGTAGCAAGTGAGACTCTAACAGGACAGTTATGGGAATGAGTGTTGACGATTTCAGCCCCCATTACGTGCTCTTTGGTATTTTAATGAATAAACCACATTAGCACTGGAAGTACTGTCCCCAGAGTGCCTGATGTCCAACTGACACCCGCTGTGTGAAGTTTGGAAAATCAACAAAACCGGGGATTCCTGAAGGACCCTGTCTCCGTAAATCAGGGCCCTAGTGTGTGTCTTGGATTTGGTTGTTTTAGCAAATGGACACGGAGACTCACAGATGTGTCATGGGAGAGAGAAAACCCGGGTCTGGCCAGTGACAGTGTCTGTGGGAACATTTGTGGAAAGGGATGTTCTCTGAGAGGAGATGAAAGCAGTGTGTGGAATCCAGCTGTGGAGAGCGTAGTGTCCATTATATTGGTAAGCTGGCATGTGTTGTTAGCGCTCACTGAGAAGCCAGCTCTGGGAGCCGGGTTGTCCCACCCCCACTTCAGAACCAAGTGTGTTTGTTTCAAAGTGTCCTCCAAGGTCTGGGGATGGGCCCAGACTCCCCTCCCCCAACTCTGTGACAGAGTGGGAAGAGGACAGCAAAACACCCCAATAATAACAACATAGTGTCCTTGAGAACAGCGAGGTCAACCATTCCCAAGATGTTACTGTTGTTCATCCCATGACAGGAAGAAGGTGGGTGTTCATGCATGGGAAGCTCATCTATGAAGATGGGGAGGAAGGCTCTGCCAGCTCCAGCTGGCTACTTCTTCTTCCCCAGGCAGTTCCTGCTGGCTGTCAGGAGCCGGAATTTGATGTCATCTCTACCTCTTGCTGTTTGTTCTTTCACTTGGAAGCCTCACCTGAAGGGATACTCTGCTCTCTCCCAGACTTTCTCTGTGAGGACTCCAGCTGACTTCCTTAAAGGGAGTTTCTACAGTCAGACTTTACTGGATGTTTTGAGCGCCTAATTTAATATCATCTATCTATCCATCTGTCTATCTATCTATCTGAAGTGCAATCCTAATTAGTCTTAACAATAAAAACCTGGACTCAGATACCAAAGGTGAAAGCTGAAAGATCAGAGAAGCAGAGCAGCCAGCCACCACAGACTTCTTACCTCTACCAATGCTCAGACTAAATGGGGGTGATCCTATCTCTATGAATCCTCAGACTGAATGGGCCCAGATCCTGTCTCTGGCCACCTTATATTCCTGTCTCCACCTCTCTAATGCTGGGATTAAAAGCATGAGCCTCCTAAGTGCTGGGATCAAAGGCATGAGATCCCAAGTGCTGGGATCAAAGATGTGAGCCTCCTAAGTGTTGGGATCGAAGGGGTGCACCACCACCACCTGGCTCTGTTTCTCTTTTAGACTGAATCAATCTCATGTAGTCCAGGGTGGCCTTGAACTCCTGATCTTCCTGCTTCTTCCTCCCAAGTGCTGGCACTAAAGGTGTGTGCTACCACTGCCTGACCTCTATGGTAGACTATCAGCTAGCTCTGCCCTCTGATCTCCAGGTAAGCTTTATTTGTCAGAACACAAAACAAAATATCACTCAACATCTATCATCTATCTATCTATCTGTCTGTCTGTCTGTCTGTCTATCTATCTATCAATCATCTATCTATCATCTATCTGTCTGTCTACCTGTCTATCTGTCATTCATCAATCAATCATTTATCTATCATGTGCTATTTTTTTTCTTTTACTTTGGCTTGCTATAATAAACTCACTCATTCAAAAATAAAAATGTAGCTGGGCATGATGGCACACATCTTTCATCCTAGCACTTGGGAAGCAGAGACAGGCAGATCTCTGTGAGTTCGAGAACAGCCTGGTCTACAGAGTGAGTTCCAGGACAGCCAGGGCTACACAGAGAAACTCTTTCTGGAAAACCCAACCCAAACCCAAACAACCCCCCTGAAAATCTGGCTATCTTAGATCAATCTCCAGACCATGCAGAACAGAGAGCCAGTACCACCTGGCCTTTATCCTAGAGGTTAAGCCTTCTACAGTTAGAAGGAATGGGTGTGAGCCTCAGTTCTTTTTGTTGATGAGTCTATAATGCTAGATAAGTTACAGTCGATGGACCTTCTAGAAAGTGAGGAGTAATCAGTGTCTGTCTTATTGGGTTGTTGTTGGGATTCAATGAGGTAATCTGCTTAAACTTGAAATATTGCCTGACACTAATAGGAATTCAATAAATTATCACCCCCAACCATCTATATTGAGTCTCATTTTAGCTTCTAATTTGAGGCAATCCTCCTGCCTCACCCTCTTGAGTGCTGGAATTCCAGGCATGCATCACCATGTTAGCTTTGATGACTATTTAGTAAGGAGGGAGCTCTGTTCTCTTTCCTGTTGGATGGTCTGGTTGCCCATTTCAGTTGACTTTGGCCATCCATCCTATCACCCTCCCTACTTCATAGGTGACATGATGCCAGTGTCAATGGCATCGTGAAGCCATGGAGGCTTCGGACTTGTCTGTGCTTCCTCTTGAAACCCTTTACATGAGCCCTAGGCATCATGCCCTCACACACACAGCCTTGCCTAAGGAAAGAGAGGAGAGAGAGTCTGGGTTTCGTATGTTGTGTGAAGATTGAGAAAATGTTTGAGGAAGTACTGCTCAGTGATAAACAGTGTTTGTTTAGAATGTGTGAGGCCCTGGGTTTAGCCACAGCACTGAAGTGGGAGGAACAAGATGAGGAATACATTTACCACCACTCCTCACTGTAAACTGTACTGTGGGTCAGATTTCCTATTCAGTCTGTGCCCCATACCCATTTCTACACTGGCAACGGCAGAGTGTCATCGCTGTGATTGGCATAGATGAAGTGTGACTCTTGGGGTCATAGAAGGATCCAGCATCCTGAGTTCATGTTGATCTGATACTGCAAGAGAACCGGAGTTACATTTGTGAGGGAAGGGGGATAATAACTTGAATGACTTTTCAGTCACAAGAATCTGTGTCAAATAAGTATGTAGGCCGGGCAAACCAAAGCACTTCTCTGAACTCTATTGTATTACATTTTGAGTTTAGGAGAAAGCAGAGTCACTTCCTTTTGAGGTAGAGACTCTGGGGTGGGGTCAATTTGAAGCTCTACCCTCTGCTTGATTTTATATGTGTATTCCCAATACATGCATGTGTGTACACACACAACACACACACACACACACACACACACACACACACACACACACACCCTAGAGAGAGCTGTCTAGAGGGATAGACACCCTCATCAAACAAGGGGTGATGCAGGATTGGATGGGGATAAGGAAGAGCCTGACAATATTCTTACTCTCTGAGGCTCTATCTATTCCTGGACTTAACAAGAAAGTCCATTTTTCCCTTTAAATGTCTCTGTGAGTTCAATGCCACCTGCGTCATTTGCAATGACAGCAGCAATATCCCTGTCCTCCTGTATTTGCTGGTATGTGTCTCTGGGTTACTGAGGAGCTGTCACTGGGCTCTCTTCCTGTGTCCACAGCTTTGGAGCCTGGGTTCCTGTTGCACTTTCCTCCAGCAGTGACCTGCCTGATTCTTACGGCGGGGGAAGACAGTTCCAGCCCCAGCCCTTCACCAAAGGCTCCATGGGGCCATGTTCCGCTGCAGTCAATGTGAGAGGCAGACAGTAACTTCCGTCTCTATCACAGACATCTTGTGTCTCCTCAGTCCGTCCTAAAGTAACTGCTTAGGAGGCCAGCCAATTAGAAAACCTATTTACCATGGGCTGGAGAGATGGCTCAGCAGTTAAGAGCACACTGACTGCTCTTCTGTAGGACTCAGGTTCAATTCCCAGCACCCACATGGCAGCTCACAACTGTCTTGTAGAACTAGTTCCAGGGGATCTGACACCCATTGCAAAACATCAATGAACATCAAAAAAACAAAAATAAAAGCAATAACAAAAAAAAAAAAAATGGGAAAAAAGAAAACACATTTATCACTTGATTTCAGAAGCATAAGTGACTTGGACAAGAAGCTAAAATCTGGTGCCTCTGTTCTTTTGTGATGACTGGTATGGATGAGAACTGGGGTCTGAGACTGACCATTAGTGCCAAGTGAAGTCATGAGTGAGAGTCATGTGGGCATCAGAGGCAGGCCCCTGGGATTAGTGATAAAGAGCCCTATGAAAGCCAGACATGTAAGATGCTAAGTCTGTAAGTCAGCAGGAATACTGCTGTTTAAAAAACATTTTTAAGACACACTTACTAAGAAAACATCCAAAATGTGTGCCATTAGTGGATGCTGTCAATTCCGTGTGCCTTATAGATCCAGTGGGGCGGCTCATGTTCAGTAGACTGAGACGGGGGGGGGGGGGTGGAGGGAGCTGAAAGAAGTGAGCAGGACCTCCTGAGGGCCAGCATAGTCGGTGACAGATGGACTAGTGAACTTGTCAGGAGGGGACAGGAAGCTGAAATCCAAGATGTTTGTTCTCCTTAATCATAGGTTAATGAAGTAATTGCCAAGTGAGATCTGGCTTCTAGCTATTTGAGCAGGGATTATGTAATGTGAGGAAGCAGGCCTCATGGCCTAATCTCCAGGTTGCTGGGGTTGGGGGTGACGGAAAGGCCTCCATCTTACCGTGTGACAAGCTGAAGAAAGCAAGAGGCTGTGATCATTTGGCATTCAGTAATTTTCTTTCTCTAATCGCCTAGGTACTGTGCTGGGCTTTGTAGGCACACAGCCCTGAAAGCTAGGGTCCTGCTTCCAGAGAATTCAGCATCTAATGTAAGGAATAGGTTAGAAAATCTATAATTCTAACAGGCACCAAATAGATAAGTAAACAAACAAACAAACAAATGTAATAGAGCTGAAGAAACAGCTCAGTCAGTACCCGAGTTTGATACACATAACTCACCTAAGAATGTATAGCAATGTACATGTGTAAAGCCACCACTGTGGGAGGCAGAGGCAGTAGGACCCTGGGGCTGGCTAGACAGCTAGCCTAGCACAATGGGAAAGCTCCAAGCCAGTGAAAGACTCTGTCTCAAAAAGAGGGAGCAGAGGGGTGGGGCAGGGACTGAAGAGATGGCTCAGGAGTTAGGAACACTTGCTGCTCCTGGATTTGATTTTTCACACCCATATTGTGGCTCACACTATCTGTAACTCTAGTTGCAAAAGAACCTGCCACCCTTTTCTGGCCTCCACAGGAACCAGGCGCCAGGCACATGCACACGGTGCACAGTCATACATGCAGCACACCTGTACACATAAAAAGTAAATAAGAAAATTAAAAAACAAAACAAGGTTGATCTCCGGTATCCATAGGCACACATATACACATGCATACACATGACCATATGCATACAAACACATCCAGAAATGTGAAGACTGGGGATGTCAGTCAGTGATAAAGAATATCTCTAGTATGCATGATGTCCTAGATTCAATCCCAGTATCATCAAAACAACAACAACAACAACAACAATAAAACTTCTTTAAAAAATTTGGAGATTTATTTTAAATGTATGAGTATTTTGCATGCATGTATGTGTACCACACACATGTCAGGGCCCATGGAGATCAGAAGAATGCATCAGATGCCCTGGTCCTGGAATCGTGGATGGTTATGAACCTGCATGTGCATGCTGGGAACTGAACCTGGGTCCTCTGGAAAGAGCAACACATGAGCTTAACCACTATACCATCTCCTCAGCCCCAGTAGAAGCTTCTTATAGAAGGATGGCTGTCTGGGTCTTTGAAAACATGGATAGGAGTTTGGCTCTGGATTTGGAAGTGAAGGTCTTCTGGACAAAGTTAACAGCTTGTTCAAAGGCAGATGTGTGACGAGAACCTCAAGTCAGGGATGTAGGTGAATGGTTCATCTGTGGAGATAGATGCCCAGAAAGTGGGAGTGGTTGCTACATCCAACCTAGGCTTCGCTTCCTGGTCCAAAGATGCCACTTCCTAATTTGCCCAGGTGCCAAGTGAGCTCGGGTCGGCCTGTCTGGGTGCAGCTCCCCACTTCCTGGAACCTGTATGAGGGTGTGGATGAGACTAAGCAGGACCCAGCAGTGTGGAGGTGGAGGAGATGAGAACTAGAAGAGACTCAGAGATGGCAACTTCAGACCTGGGTTGGTAAAGACCACTCTGGCTGCATTTTGGTGTGTCTTTGTATTGTTATTTGCTTTTGGTTTTCTGGTGATAAGAAGTGAACCCAGGGCTTTGTACATGCTAGACAAGTGTCCTACTACTGAGCCACACCCCCAACCAACCATTGGCTTCATTTTGGAAGGTGGATTTGAATTGTCAAGTCTGGAGTTAAACCACAAAGAGAAGATGAATCTGGATGAGAAATAACGGGGGCATGGCTTACGCTCAGGGCAGGGAACAGTGGTGCATTTGGTCCTTGGAATGATGGGGCGACAGGCAGCTGCTTGAGTGACGGGGAGCAAAAGTGGGTCCTGGGTTTTCACTTCAGCTGCCCAGGGGAAGGTTGTCATAATCCTGCAATCCGATAAAGCCAAGAACTTTGACACAGCGTGTGATCAGGCTCTCGCTGTTGAATAATAACAATAAAAGTTCCTTATGTAAGTGTTGTGGTTAAAGATTAAAAGGAAGCCTCAGTACCAGCTCAAGAGCCAGAGGAAAAACACCCTGGTCTTGTGCCGTGTCCCTTCAGAGAATGACCAATTGTTATGAAAGGAAATCATAGCTGTCTTTAGAGTTAGGATTTCTTTCAAGTAGAGCAAAACCCCTAGCAGAAAATCAGGCCATTCAAAATAGGACACACAGAATGCTCAGCTACTTCATCACCCTTGTTTATTCTTTCCACACTAAAAGACTGGGGATGTAGTTTGGTTAAGTAGAACACTTACCTAGTATG